>NC_141874.1:211516199-211819230 GCF_056163025.1 Triticum urartu
GTCGGCCCGGGGGAGTCGGCCGAGCCCTCCCCCGGGGCCCACGCACCATTAATCAAGAAGTGATGGGGAGTGGCGACAGTGATCGCCTGCCGGGCGGCGGGGCTGTTGCCACGACCTCATGATCAAGCCCGCGTCATCAGAAGCATGGCTACAGTAATCAGCAGCCGGCAAGACCCGCCCATGGCGGACGCGGCCTGTAGGCTCCGTACCAGGCAAGTCGGCGGGGCCCGCCAGTCGGCGGGCCCCAGCGGTCGGTAGAGAAGACGGAGGCCAGAGGCACTGACGGCTGGGCCCGCGTCCAGCCGGATTACCATTGTACCCCTGGGGGGTAGGCCTATATAAACCCCCAGGGCACCCATGCAAAGGGTTGCAACCCATTAGCTCTAGACCCGATCTGATAGAAGGGAGAGAGCTAGCCTTGCCCTCTCCTACCTCCTAGAAATAGCTCAAGGAGCAACCGTGTAAACACTTGGTCATAGTGATCATGCGGAGACCCCGCAGAGCAGCAGTAGGGGTATTATCTCCTCGGAGAGCCCTGAAGCTGGGTAAGATTCGTCGGCGTGCATGTCGTCGCCTCATCCCGTTTCCAGGCACCGGCGACGTTCTACTCGCCCCCACCATGACAAGCCATCCTTTGGCATATGTCGCACCAAACCCCCGATAGCGCCTGCCATTCCCAACTCTGGTTGGTGCCATCAAAGGCTAGCCGATTCGTGCCTTGTCCCCGTCTAGCTCAAGCTGAAGGGGCTGAAAGACCTTGACGTGACTGTGCCTATGGTGGTGAAGGAGTTCATCCAGTGCTGGGTTGCTCCGCTTCAGCGCCATTCCCGGCCAATGTGGGCCTTGCTCAGCCGCAAGGACCGCATGAGACTTTAGGAGTCCGGGCTCCCCCTTGAGGCACGGCGAATGGTGCTCGAGGTCCTGATGGGTGTCCCGTTGCCAGATGACATGCTAGGGAAGAGTTGCCTATTGTACCACTACTTGAACAAGGTGGAATTTTTGGAGCATATGCCCTCCTTCGATGAGTGGGGGCTGCGTCCAGTCGGTCTGGTGGGGCCCCGTGAGAACCCCGTCGACGTGGTTCCCCTCCTTGCCGCTGGCGTTGAGCTCGCCCCAAGTGTGGATGCAGGGGGACGAGCACCGCTGGAGGCTGATGGCGCAGGTGCCGAGGTGCTGATGCCGCCTAGGGCTCCTGAGGCGTCGTTCTCGGGAACTCATGATTCTTGCCCTGGGGTGGCAGTTGAGGGGGCGATGCAGCCCGCGACTCCCGAGGCCGAGGCTCCAGAGGCCTCGGCAGGTCGCTACGAGGCAAAGCCTGATAGCTCCCCTCCGCTTGACGCTCCTGAGGTTGCCCCCTTCGAGCGCTTCTCCGTTTGCGCCTCGTGTTGGCCGCCATGTCCAGCGCTTTGGTCGGCTTTGTGTGGACTTTGAAGAGCTCCGCAAGAGGAAGGGGTCCCGAAGCCGCGGCAGCGGCACCTTCGGGCCGTTAAAACGGAGAAAGTACATCGTTGTTGACGAGTAGGTACCTTATCTTGGTGATTCTCCGCGTGCTGCTTCCCTTCCTGACGATGTCTCTTCAGGATCCCTTCCGCCAAGGCTACGGAATCCCTTGAGAAGCAACCTCCTCTCGCCTCATTTCTCCCGCTAGACTTGAGCACTGCAAGCCCGCGCGCTGCTCACGGCGTGGAGTCAACCGGGGAAGCCAGTCGGTCGACAAGGCGTATTGAGCTTGCACCCTCGCCGTCTTTCCTTCGCGGCCTTTCTTGGAATACATCAAGCGTGCCAAGGGTTCCTCCCCTGGTCGTGGATGGCGGCTGGGTGGCTTCAGTCTTGGGCTCCTCTTCAAGCAGCGGGCCTCCACTCGTTCGGGCTCCTCGCGAGGCCTGACCTGCAACTGGGTGTGCGCCAGCCCCCAGCCCCCTGCTGAAAGGGGGCAACCACTTCGGGTCCCATCTGCGGTCCCCGTGGCGGAGGACGGAGTCAGCAGTATGCTCAAATCGGCGCAGAAAAGGAGCAGCGTCCGCCATGAGCTCTTTCGGGAGGCAATGGGCGCGATGAACCGGCTTGGTGAAGAACTCGTTGATGTGGATGCGTGCCTCATGGCCGAGGGTCTTTGGTTGGTGGAGGAGCGGCATAAGCTAAAGGTGGCTATCAACCTCGGGCGCCACCAGCACGAGCTTGATAACGCGAAGGCCTAGGTTTCTCTCGCATCCTTGCGAGAGGCCTGCTCACAAGCTGAGGAAGAGGCCCAGGAAGCTGACCGCCGTTGCGAGGCCGTGGAGAAGCGCGCGTGGGGGCTCGAAGCCTGGAGCGCCTCCTTGGAGCAGCAAGTGGAGGCGCGCAGAGCCGCCCTTGCGTCGTTGAGGGGGACGCCCACCGAAGAGGAAGAGATCCGGAAGCGCGAGGAGGCGTTGGCGCTAGAAGCCATGGAGCGCAGCCTTGAGCTCGAGCGACTGGAGACGAGGTAGCGTCAGGTTGCCCAAGCGGAAGATGCCTTTGGCGCATGTGAGGCTAGGGCCCAGGAGGACATTGATCGCCGGGTGGCCGAGGTTCGCGTGGATTTTGAGGGCAGGTACGACCTAAAGTTGGAGTTCGTAGAGGCCAAGGCCGCGGGCAGGACTGCTGCCCTCAAGTCTAGGCTGACTGAGGCAAAACGGCGCGAGGAGGCCACCGCAGCTGCCCTGGCCTGGGCGCGGGCTGAGCTAGCCTCTGCCCGCACCGAGCTGCTTCCTCTCTAGCAGCGGGTCGCCAACGCCGAGTCCATCGCATAGCAGAACAGGGAGGAAGTGCTTCAATGGCGAACGCTGGAGCGGTGTTGGGCCATATCTGCGATCAGAATGCTCCTCATCCCCACACGAATGACTATGCCAGCCACCTCCGCTTCTTTACCGACGTCGTGACACGCATGGAGAATCATTCTGAGAGAGCTCGCCAACTTGTTGAAGAGAGGAGCCGCGGCCTGCTTGGGCATGTGTTCTCCCGCGTCTTCAACCATCTCCAAAACACCGATCCCAACTTTGATTTTGACGCTGCCATTGCTCCCGTACCCGAGGCCATCCGGGGTGACCTGGCACGATGGGTGGAAGACAATGTGGATGCGCTGGTCAGGGCCTTCACTTCCGATGACGATGTGGTGGTGGTTGCGGCGGACGAAGGCGACGTGGTCGACGCTGGTGATGGCGGCGCTGGCGGAGGTGATGGTGATGCTAGCGATGGTGGCAGCGATCCCAGCGACGTGTCCGAGGGCGATTCGGGGGATGCGGCGAGTGACATGTCTTACTGATCCTGTTTTTCCCAGCTCTTTGTCCTGCATGCAAAAGCTCGGGCGCGACCCTAGAGGTTGTAAGAGCATTTTGGGAGGGGAAGCCCCTCATCTAAATATACCACTGCCTCTATCCTTTTAGGTCGAGTTGAATATGTGTCTTCATGAACTCACGTATCCTGCGGCAAGTTTGCTGTTGCGGTTTACCATAGCCTGGACGAGCCCCAAACTGGCTCATGAGGTTACGAGTTTCTGGGAAGCTCTTGAGGAGCTCGTCGACACGCCCGAGGGGGCCGCGTGATAAGCAAGCGCTAGCCGTGACCAACATGCGCGTGGCGCATGTGTGCCATGCCTAGCCCCGCTCGTGAGGGGGAAGCAACAGGCGCAAACTCCGAATTAAGGCAAGAACCAGATAGCAAGAAATCGCTCGAACGAGGTAAGGCACCCCCCGCGCGCATCAATAAAAATTCAACTTCAACTTAAATCCAAATCCAGAAGGCAAGGTTACAGAAAAGAGATCCAAAGCAAATGGCCACGTCCGGCGCCTAGTCTGGTCTTCTTGTCTTCTCACTAGCATGGAGCTAAGTGCTGCCACTAGGACGTGGGAGGGAGCCCCCGAGGCTCGGGGGCGGCACTCCTGAGACTCCGGGCGTGTACAACCCCACTCATTATTACGTGAGAGTGTCACAGGCGGATACTTTCATAGGTGTGAGCCTTACTTCATATCGCCAGATGAGGGCCCCTCCTTGCGCCTCCCTCGACCACCGTTGGGGGCGACCAGAAACTAGGACGACACCAAGGGGCAAAGGGGACGCCAGCGGCGCCCTCGGCGACCACAGGTCCTCTGCGGGGGGAAGGCTTTGGAGCACCTCCCCGGCAAAGGGCCTACCTCCGGGGGACGCCTTGCTCCGTGCGGCACGGGGAGGGGCCTTGCTCCCGGACGCTCTCCTGCAGCTCCCCTGGCGGCAGGGAGGCCGGCGAGCTGGGGCCGCCATCCACTGCTGCGACCTGATCCTCCTGCGTCCCATGGTTAGCATAAGCATGCTCCTGAGGAATTAGTGGTACCCTGTAGCTATTGTCGCCGACGTGGTTGGTGAGGCTTCCGGAGGGCTCCTGAAAGGTGCCAACTTCTAGCGTCTCCTCCTCCCAGCCCAACTCGAGGAACGAGCCAGGGTCGTCTTCCAGCATGTACTCCTGGTCCACCATGCGGGGCACGTAGGCCTCCGAGGCCGCCACCTCAAAGACCTCGCCGTAGTGCCCCACGCTCCATGTTGCACCGCCCAACATGTCGCCTTGAGGATGGTAGGGTTGCATCCCGCCGGGGCCGTAGGTGGCAGCGCTCGTGCCCACGCCCACTGGAGGTGGCGCGGGTGCGAGCGGGCGTCCAGCTCCGTTGGTTGTGCCAGCATCGATGAAGCCTGGTGGTGCGCCTGTGGGCACGCGGGCGCGGCGAGGCCCGTCATGCGACCCGGCCACAGCTTGAGGTGTGAGCAGAGAGCAGAAGGGTGGTGCTCCCGAGGCTGCGGCATCCAAGAGCTCGACGACGCGCTCCAGCAATGCATCTCGGATGCTCTCCATTAACCGACATCGCAGCAGCTCCTGAGCCACTATAAGCACGGCCCTCATGTTTTCTTGCTCCCGTCGGGTGTATGGCGCCGTGGCCGCGGCGTGGCTTGAGGCTGCACGCACTTGTCGTGAAGTAAGGGCGGGCGGCGGGTGACCGCGTCGCGCACGCCCCATAGTGTTTGGTAGTGCGCGTGCTGCCTGGGGCGCTGGGTTGAGGTCTTCTTGGGCGGGCGGCGGCGCCCGGGCTGGCCAGGCTGCCCAGCGGTCGGTGTTGGTCCTTGAGTCACCGGACATCGGAGCCGCGGAGTGTCAGGGGACCAACGAGTGGATCAACTGGTGGAAGAAGAGCTCCGACGCACCCCTACCTGGCGTGCCAAATGTTGGATCTCGGGTTCTGGCAAAACCCTCAAGGTTCGAACACTGTGGTGCGCACAAAGATCTCCCCCTGCCAACTCACGCCCTCAACCTCGCCACGATCCCAAAGGCAAGCTCGATGAACTCGCAACACAAGAGACACAAGATTTATACTGGTTCGGGCCACCATTGTGGTGTAATACCCAATTCCAGTGTGGTTTGGTGGATTGCCTCTCGAGCTGAGGATGAATAGTACAAGGGGAAGAACAACCTCCTGAGGTGAGGTGTTCTTGTGCTTGGTGGGTGTGTGGATGGGTTGGATCTAGTCCAAGATGAGATGGCTAAGGCCCAGTTCGCCTCCTACTGTGTTGGCTATCCTATTTATAGAGGCCTTGGTCCTTTCCCCAAATATCGAGCTGGAAGGGAGCCAACAACAGCCAATTTGAAAGGGGAAAACTAGTACAAGTTATCCTGACAAAAGTAGTCTTCGCCTGCCAAAGGCTCTGGTGGTGACGCCGCCTTGGGCTCCATGGTGACCTCCATCTTGCCGTCCTGTGGGTCTTGGTCTCGTTGCACCGATATGGAAACCTTTGCTTGACACCTCGGTACTCCTCGCCTGCGCTTGCCTCCTTAGCACCAAAGAGGAAACAAGGACACTGTGCGCCCTGGCGCCCGCCTGGTCTCAATCGTCACGGCTCACGTCATTGGAACCTCGCGAGGTTTTCCTGGACTTCATCTCTCCGCCTCTCGCGAGCCAGCGTGGTGAGGCCGCTCTCGAGGAGGTCTTGTGTCGCACGCCTCGCGAGGGTCTTGAATGCTTGTTGGTGACGATTGGCCGTACGGGCCCACTTGCAGAGCCACGTCATGGGCCGCATGTAGGCAAGTCTGGGGACCCCTGTTCCCAGAACACCGACAGAGAGGTAACTATAAAGATGGGGGATGAGTCTACAAATAAAGGCCGTCGTATCACCTGCAGCAATTTCAACCATCCTTTGGTTTGAAGGAATATCATAGGAACTCTATATGATATGATTTTTATAGGATTTTTTCCTTTAGAGCCAATTGGTTCATAGGAATAGATTCATATACTCCACATTTCAAAGGAAATAAACATGCTATTTTTTATAGCTTTAGAGCCACTTGGTTCATATGAATGGATTCCTATACTCCCATAATTTCAAAGGAAAATAAACATTAGCGTATATTCAATAGAAAAGTTCCTATGATGTGAACCAAAAGACATCTCTTTTCTAATCCCTCCTCATAGGAATTGAGATACATGTCATCTATAGATTCAAGAGAAAAGTTCCTATGATGTGAACCAAATGACATCTCTTTTCCAATCCCTACTCATAGGAATTGTGCTACATGTCATCTCTTTCCCTACAACTTCCATGTATACATCTTCTATTCCTAAATAGCTAGTACAACCCACTAGTAGCTTTTTTTCCTAGACATGCAACTATGGCACAAGAACACGTCATGCATGCAAGTCATAAATCACACTATTTTTTCTACTCTATGCATGCAAGCACCACATCATCAATTTGTGCATATTACTCATAAGTTATTTCTTCCATTAAATTTTGCATTGACAATTGATGACCCACAAGTGTAGGGGATCTATCATAGTCCTTTCGATAAGTAAGAGTGTCGAACCCAACAAGGAGTAGAAGGAAATGATAAGCAGTTTTCAGTAAGATATTCTCAGCCAGCACTGAAATTATCGGTAACAGATAGTTTTGTGATAAGGTAATTTGGAACGGGTAACAAGTAAATAAAGTAAATAAGGTGCAACAAGGTGGCCCAATCCTTTTTGTAGCAAAGGACAAGCTTGGACAAACTCTTATATAAAGGAAAACGCTCCCAAGGATACATGGGAATTATCGTCAAGCTAGTTTTCATCATGTTCATATGATTCGCATTTGATACTTTGATAATTTGATATGTGGGTGGATCGGTGCTTGGGTACTTCCCTTCCTTGGACAATAATCCCACTTATGATTAACCCCTAGTGCAAGCATCCGCAACTAGAAAAGAAGTATTAAGGTAAACCTAACCATAGCATGAAACATATGGATCCAAATCAGCCCCTTACGAAGCAACTCATAAACTAGGGTTTAAGCTTTCTGTCACTCTAGCAACCAATTATCTACTTATTAATTCCCAATGCCTTCCCCTAGGCCCAAACAATGGTGAAGTGTCATGTAGTCGACGTTCACATGACACCACCAGAGGAGAGACAACATACATCTCATCAAAATATCGAACGAATACCAAATTCACATGACTACTTATAGCAAGACATCTCCCATGTCCTCAGGAACAAATGTAACTACTCACAAATCATATTCATGTTCATAATCAGAGGGGTATTAATATGCATAAAGGATCTGAACATATGATCTTCCACCGAATAAACCAACTAGCATCAACTACGAAGAGTAATCAACACTACTAGCAACCCACAGGTACCAATCTGAGGCTTTGGGACAAAGATTGGATACAAGAGATGAACTAGGTTTGAGACGAGATGGTGCTAGTGAAGATGTTTATGGAGATTGACCCCCTCCCGATGAGAGGGTCGATGATGATGACGATGGTGATGATTTCCCCCTCCCGGAGGGAAGTTTCCCCGGCAGAACAGCTCCGCCGGAACCCTAGATTGGTTGTGCCAAGGTTCCGCCTCGTGGTGGCGGAGTTTCTTCCCGTGAGCTAGCTTCTCACTTTTTCCTCGATGAAATACCTCATATAGCAGAAGATGGGCATCAGAGGCCTGCCAGGGGGCCCACGAGGCAAGGGACGCGCCCCCCACCCTCGTGGACGGTGGGTGGCCCCACTCTGGTACTTTCTTCGCCCAATATTTTTTTTATATTCTAAAAATAATTCCTGTGGAGCTTCAGGACTTTTGGAGTTGCGCAGAAGAGGTCTCTAATATTTGCTCCTTCTCCAGCCCAGAATTCCAGCTGCCGGCATTCTCCCTCTTCATGTAAACCTTATAAAATATGAGAGAATAGGCATAAGTATTGTGACATAATGTGTAATAACAGCCCATAATGAAATAATTATCGATATAAAATCATCATGCAAAATGGACGTATCAACTCCCCAAGCTTAGACCTCGCTTGTCCTCAAGCGGAAGCCGAAATCGAAAAATATATCCACATGTTTAGAGATAGAGGTGCCGATAAAATAAAATACGGACATTAGGGCGTCATGATCATTATTATAACAGCAACATATATATATATTTCATATGATCTCTTATGCTAAAGTAACAATTCATTCATAGTTTCAAGTATGAATTATAAACTTAATTGAAAACTAACAAACTATAATCTCAGTCAATGAAGCAATTGTGATTTATCATAACATCAGAACGAGTCAATATAAGAGCTTTTCAGCAAGTCCACATACTCAACTATCATTTAGTCTTTCCCAATTGCTAACACTCACGCAATACTTATGGGTATGAAGTTTTAATCGGACACAGAGAAAGATAGGGGCTTATAGTTTTGCCTCCCAACCTTTTACCTCAAGGGTAATGTCAACAATAATAGTTCATGAAAACTCACATCCAATAAGCTATATATATCTGGATATTTCCAACACATTGTGCTTGCCAAAGGATAAAATGTAAAAAGGAAAGGTGAAGATCACCATGACTCTTATATGAAGTAATAGACAAGAATAAAAGATAGGCCCTTCGCAGAGGGAAGCAAAGGTTGTCGTGTGCTTTTATGGTTGAATGCACAAAATCTTAATGCGAAAGAACGTCACTTTATATTGCCACTTGTGATATGGACCTTTAATATGAGACCGTCGCTTTTATTTCTTCCACATCACAAGATCGTACAAAGCTTATTTTCTCCACACTAATAAGTCATACATATTTAGAGAGCAATTTTTATTACTTGCAACGATGACAACTTACTTGAAGGATCTTACTCAATCCATAGGTAGATATGGTGGACTCTTATGGCAAAACTGGGGTTTAAGGATATTTGGAAGCACAAGTAGTATCTCTACTTGGTGCAAAGAATTTGGCTAGCATGCGAGGGAAAGGCAAGCTCAACATGTTGGATGATCCATGACAATATAATTTATTTCAGATGTAAGAAAACATAACCCATTACTTTGTATTCCTTGTCCAACATCAACTTTTTAGCATGTCATATTTTAATGAGTGCTCACAGTCATAAAAGATGTCCAAGATAGTATATTTATATGTGAAGACCTCTCTTTATTTATTACTTCCTATTAATTGCAACGATGACCAAAACTATGCTTTTCAACTCTCAACAACTTTTATTCATCATACTTTTTATATGTGAAGTCATTACTCTCCATAACATCCATATGATCTCTTTAATTCTTTCTCTTTTATTTTATTCCCTCAAGATCATAGCAAGACAATCAAGCCCTTGACTCAACACTAATCTTTATTATATATAGCTCACGGATTCGATTACATAGAAGGATCATAAATCAAAACTCAAAACTAGATCATACTAAAACTTTATTCTAATAGATCAAGATATTACCAAAAGGATCGAACTAACAAAAGCGGTAAAGATAAAAGTGTGATGGTGATATGATACCGGGGCAATCCCCCAAGCTTGGCAGTTTCCAACGGGAGTGCCCACACCCATGTGTTTATGTCTCTTTCTTTAGGGGTGGTGATGTGATATTCTTGGCGATGATGCCCCTCGGGATACGATTCTCTTCCTCGAGCTTATTGACTTGCTTCTTGAGGTCCATTATTTCCTTTTGGAGCTTGCCCGTGACGGCTAAAGCTCCCTTCGCCCAAGGATGTTGCATAGCTGCGGGAGAACAAGTAACACTCTTTTTCATATTTTCATAAGAAATAAATCTAACATTGGAAGGGATGACTGTGTTTGGAATAGTTGAGCTCTGTAGTTCCCCCATCGTGAATCCGCCTCGGAAACGAGAAGTAACTTCCTGATCCTCCTCCATTGCATCTATCCTTTTCAAGTCGGCCTCCATCTCTTCCTCGGTTGATGGCCCAAAGTGGTCAGCATTGATGTTTGCTCTTGGCCCTGGTGTCGGATGAGACACCCGACTCTCCCAGATTGACTCTTGAGAAGACATCTTGTTCTAGATCTGCAGCAGAAACAACTCAAAACAAAAATAGGAGATATTCACGTGATACGGTGGTCAAATCCTTCGGGAGATTATATAATGAATTTTTACCGACCAAAAGAAGTATCATACAAGAAAATGGAGTCCGGAGAGCACACGAAGTGCCCACGAGGAAGGGGATGCGCCCTCCACCCTCGTGAAAGCCTTGTGTCATTCCCGGACTGCTTCTTATTTTCCTATTTTCTTAAATATTCCAAAACGGAGAAAAATTGCTATTAGAACTGTTTTAGAGTCGGTTTACTTACCGTACCACATACCTCTTCCTTTTCGGAGTCTGAAACGTTCTGGAAAGTGTCCCTTTGTAGCGACCCGACCTCAAACGGTCAAGTCTATGTGCTTCAGTGTCATCCCTGGATCGGTAATGCTGACACACACAGTACTCGAAAGATTTATAACAGAGTGGAAATCACACACTGATTACATCGAATGACTCAAGAGAGAACTTATTACAATAAATATGGCTTAAGGCCGTCTAATACGATAACAGCGAAAGTCTTGGAAGATAAAGTGAGTCCATCAACTCCAATGGCATAGCTAAGTGCACGACAAATGACCTATCGCATCTTACTCCTCGTCTAAAAAGTCTGCAACATGATACGTTGCAGCCCGAAAACGGGTCAGCACATGGAATATGCTGGCAAAGTAACACAGGCGAGTAATGAACAGAATAAATGTTATCACTACATGCATATATGGCTGGTGGAGGCTGTATGGTTAATATGTTTTGCGTAAAGCCAATTTTTCCCTACAACAAAGGAATATATTTTATTTAACTATCATGGTAGTTGAACAACATTGAGAAGGTTCCTCCAACACAATCCCCACTAAAAGTAATTATCAACCGAAAAAATTAAATTAGAGTGATGAGATCCATATGATAATCCATAAACCAGATACTCAAGATGTCCATAACCGGGGACACGGCTAACCAGGATTAGTTTGTACACTCTGCAGAGGTTTGCACACTTTTCCTCACAAGACTCGATCTCCTCCATTTAAGTTCTCGCACTACATGGTGTTTGAGAAACGGATGACCGAGACACAGTCTTTCAGAAGCATTAACTCTTTACTACGGGTGGGCAGTTACACCTACTTTATCTCTACATCTGCTAGCCCACCACTGAAAGAGGTCACACAACAGACTCAACTATGCCAGAGCCCATATTGGCTTGTGGCTGCACACATAAGTTTCTAGCATGAATAATCTTATGATCCCTTTGAGCCTGGGTGGCGGACCGTAGGAGGATCACACGGTATATCCCCGGGATCTCCTAAGACAACACCGGTATATCCCCAGGTGCCCAAAACAAGCAATCCACCCAGATGTGTATTAAAATTGCCACCTTAAGTTAAACCATTAAATTAACAATCTCACATCTGTCATGGATACACTCAAACCCAAATCCACGTCTACGAGCATAGCATGGCAATATAAGCATAACGTAGAAGTAACTCCCAGGGTTTGATAATAAAACAGGTAATAGGTTCTACCTCGTCATCTACTTCCCAAACCCACATGTTAAGAGATCCTACTCATGCAATGTGTGAAGGTTGAACTAATGCATAAAAACTGGGTGATAAAGGGGTATGATCAAAGTGTTACTTGCCTTGCTGATGATCCGCAAAACCTAGAGACTCGTAGTAGCACGCTTCGCACTCCGGGTGTTCTATCACAAACAAACAATAACATACATAAGCAATCCAGCAAAGCTGCACAGATAAATCTCAAATAATAAGATCTAACCAGAAAGTTCAACTGAATAACTCCGATTTGCAAAAAGAATCAAATCAAACGGAGCAACGAAAGTCAAACTGCGAAAGAAACAAGATCCGGTTACTAATCTAGGCTAAAGTCAAATTTTACAGTACCAAAATCTTGTTCAAGTTGATTAAACAGAAAAAGGGCTTCGAGACGAAGATCTAGGCATTTGAATTGCCTGATTCTGATAAACAAGCGAAAAGATAAACTAAAACGAAAATCGGGTCAGAAATCACGATAAAAAATAATCGCGAAAAACCCTGGAAAAAGAAAAACTGACGAACAGGCTAATGAACGAACGTTCGCTGTCTGTGACTAACGGGTGAACGGCGTTCGTTAAAACGAATGTACGGACGAATGTCCACAACTTAACCGAACCGAAAAAAACTAAAACAAAAACCGATCTAATAGAAAAAACGGTCTAGGGTTTCTAAAAAATGACCGGACGACAGTCAACGGCGGCGGCTCGGTGGAGATTGGCGGCGGCGCGGCGGCGGCGACGGCGAGGCGCGGCGGCGGCGACGGCGAGGCGCGGCGGCGGTGGGTGGCGGCGGCGGCTTAGGGTTTGGCGGGGCGTGCGGGCGGGCTAGGGCTGGCGGCGGCTCGATGCCTCGCCTCTTAAAGGGCCGGCCGGGTCATTGTCCCAGGCGAACACGGCCCGGTAAGGCGGTAACTTTTTTTAAAAATAGTTCTGCACAGAAAAACAAAGAAATACTAAACGGAATCCAAAAATTCTAAAATAAACTTTCCCCGTCCTCTAAAAATACTCCGGACAGGGTGAACATTTATTTGGGCCTCGAATGCAATTTTGAAAAATGCATATTTTTCCTAATTCAAATAAAATAGCGATAAAACCCAAATAAAATAACTTATTTGATTTTAATATTTTCCTCTAATATTTCAATTATTTTGGAGAAGTCATATTATCTCCTCTCATATATTTTGATATGAAATATTTTTGAAGAGAAAACAATTAAAACCAAAGTGATCCTTGTTCCAATATTTGATAAAACTCAAATTTGAGAAGGAGGGAAAATCCCCAACTCTCTCCGAGGGTCCTTGAGTTGCTTACGAGGATGATAAAACAAAATGCAAAAAAATATGATATGCATGAATGACCCATGTATAACATTCCAAATTGAAAATTTGGGATGTTACACCCTTATGTATTCCTCCGGGGTTACGGTTTCAATAACATTAGTTTCAACATTTATGGGATTACCTGAGATATAATGTTTGATTCTTTGACCGTTCACCACCCTCGGATTTGTGCCTTCGAAGTTGTTGATTTTTATCGCGCCGGAACGATAGACCTCCTCGATGACATAAGGACCTTCCCATTTAGAGAGGAGTTTTCCTGCAAAAAATCTTAAACGAGAGTTGTATAACAATACATACTCACCTACATTAAACTCACATTTTTGTATCCTTTTGTCATGCCATCTTTTAACTTTTTTTTAAACAGTTTGGCATTCTCATAATCCTGGGTTCTCCATTCATCAAGTGAGCTAATTTCAAAAAGCCTCTTCTCACCGGCTAGTTTGAAATCATAATTGAGCTCTTTAATGGCCCAATATGCCTTATGTTCTAGTTCAAGAGGTAAGTGACATGCTTTTCCATAAACCATTTTATATGGAGACATACCCATAGGATTCTTATATGCAGTTATATAAGCCCATAATGCATCATCAAGTTTCTTGGACCAATTTTTCTAGATCTATTAACAGTCTTTTGCAAAATTAATTTAAGCTCTGTATTACTCAATTCTACTTGACCACTCGAATGTGGATGATATGGAGATGCAATTCTATGATTAAGATCATACTTAGCAAGCATTTTACAAAAAGCACCATGAATAAAATGTGAACCACCATCAGTCATTAAGTATCTAGGTACTCTAAACCTCGAAAAAATAACTTCTTTAAGCATCTTAATAGAGGTGTTTTGATCAGCACTACTAGTTTTAATAGCTTCTACCCACTTAGTAACATAATCAACAGCAACTAAAATATGTGTATACCCATTAGAGGAAGGAAACGGTCCCATATAATCAAAGCCCCAAATATCAAATGGTTCAATAACAAGTGAATAATTCATAGGAATTTCTTGACGTCTACTAATATTACCAATTCTTTGACATTCATCACAAGACAAGACAAACTTACGGGCATCCTTGAATAGAGTAGGCCAATAAAAACCGGATTGTAGTACCTTATGTGCAGTTCTATCTCCAGCATGGTGTCCTCCATAAGCCTCGGAGTGACACTTGTGTAGGATCTGTTCCTGTTCATGCTCAGGTACACAACGTCTAACAACACCTTCTACTCCTTCTTTATAAAGGTGTGGGTCATCCCAAAAGTAATGTCTTAAGTCATAGAAGAACTTTTTCTTTTGCTGGTATGTGAAACTAGGTGGTATAAATTTAGCAACAATGTAATTAGCATAATCAGCATACCATGGAGCAGTACGAGAAGCATTTATGATAGCTAATTGTTCATCAGGAAAGCTATCATCAATAGGTAGTGGGTCATCAAGAACATTCTCTAACCTAGACAAGTTGTCTGCAACGGGGTTCTCAGCTCCCTTTCTATCAATAATATGCAAATCAAATTCTTGTAGCAAGAGAACCCATCTAATAAGTCTAGGTTTAGCATCCTTCTTTTCCATAAGATATTTAATAGCAGCATGATCAGTGTGAACATTTACTTTAGAATCAACTATATAAGGTCTGAACTTATCACAAGCAAATACAACTGCTAAAAATTCCTTTTCAGTAGTAGCATAATTTCTTTGGGCACTGTCTAGAGTTTTACTAGCATATTGGATAACATTTAATTTCTTATCAACTCTTTGTCCTAGAACAGCCCCTATAGCATAATCACTAGCATCACACATAATTTCAAATGGTAAATTCCAATCAGGAGACTAAACAATAGGTGCAGAAATCAAAGCTTTCTTAAGTATTTCAAATGCTTCTACACTGTAACACCCCGGATGTAATTTACCTTATTTGTATTCCGATTCTTGCCGTTTCCGGCACTAAGTTATTTTATTTCATCGTTGTCGGGTTTTTGTCTCCGTGTGTTTTTTTCTTTGTCTTGCATCTCATATCATGTCATCATGTGCATTGCATTTGCATACGTGTTCGTCTCATGCATCCGAGCATTTTCCCCGTTGTTCGTTTTGCATTCCGGCGCTCCTATGTTCTCCGGTGGTCCTTTCTACCTCTTTTCATGTGTGGAGGTTAAACGTTTTCGGATTGGACCGAGACTTGTCATGCGGCCTTGGTTTACTATTGGTAGACCGCCTATCAAGTTTCGTACCATTTGGACTTCGTTTAATACTCCAACGGTTAACCGAGGGACTGAAAAGGCCTTGTGTGTGTTGCAGCCCAACACCTTTCCAAACTGGCACAAAACCCACCAAAACCTCTCCCATCATCTAGAGCATTCGATCACGATCGCGTGGCCACAAACCGCACCTCATTTGGAGCTTCCTAGCTCCTCCTACTCCTATAAATAGCCCCTCCTTCAAAAATTCCGGGTCTTCTCATACCCTAACCCTAAAGTTTGCTCTCGCCGCCACCGGACAACGTCCGCTCAGTCCGGACACCTCTCCATGGCCAATCAGGTGCCGCCAAGTGTCGCCGCCGGGTCTCCCCCGCCTCCGGCCCGCTCGGCCCGGGGAGAGCCCCCGAGGCCCGCGCGCCTTGCGCCGCCTCCTACCGCGCCCCGCCGTCTTCTTCCCGCCGACCGGCGTCGCCGCGCCGCCGCGGGCGCCTCGCCAGAGTTCATCTCCGCGCCGGCCGCCTCGTCCTACTACGTCGACGACGACCGAGGCCGCCACCTCATCGCAGACCTCCGCCGCGCGCCGCCGTGGCCTCGCCATCCCCTGCCGCGGCCACCTCGCCGGCGAGCCGACCTCCTCTGCCGGATCTCCATCTCCGGTGACCCCAAACTCTGGCCAGCCATCTTCGAAATCCGCGCCGCTATAGTGCTGCTACAGTGGATCCAGATCTAGATCTCGCGGTTGACTTTTTCCTCTCCGAAACCATAGATTTTTGCAATCTTTGACATGCCATAACTCTGCATCCGTAGCTTTGATTCGTGCGTGTAGCATATCAAAATGTTCGTCTCGACGAGTACATCATTTCGTCTCATTGCATTATTTTCATTCGAGCTCATCTTGATGCCCGAAATTCTGTTGGAAGAGGGCTATGTGAGGAATATTTCGGATCTATTTCAGCAAATGACCTTTTGTCATTTTTGCCATGGTTAATGTGTGCATGTTATGATCCTGAGCTCTACATGTGTTCTGTTAAATGCCATTCCATCTTTACAGGGGTGTATGCCATGTATTTTTGTGATCTTCGTGGTGACTAGCACAAGCATGCAAAGTAGCTTACTCAATGATGTTGATTTCAGGGACTGTGCTTGTCCTGCTGTAATTTTTATGCCATGTGTTCATGATGTTTCCTACTGATCCGTGCCTCTTTTGAGGATGATCAGTAAGGATGTTTTGTTAATATTGTGGTGATCTATCCATCCATGTCTTTGTTTGCAATTATGTAGCACCCTAGCTTGATTCAATCGAGCTCTACTTTTTCTATAAAATGATTCCTGGCAGATTGTTAACATGCTTAGCGATTTTGCCGAGGTTGTTGTTGTTGATCCGTGCATGCTATGATGTTGTTCTTGCCATGTCTAGATTCTATGCCATGTCTTCTTGATGGGTGTATGCTTAGTTTGTCATGCCATGCTTTGTAGTGAGTGCATCGAGCTCGTAAATATGCCTACTCATTATCTGTTTTGCATGCTCCAGTTTTTCACGAAGTCTGAATATGTTTATGTTTTTGCTATGTTCACATGCTTGCGATTGTATTTTCTGATCCCTTGTGGCTCAAGGTCACTAAAGAACTTTTGTTATATGCTTTGAGTAGCTTAATTCCATGCCTTGCTTTGCCATGATATGTTCCTGTAGCATGTAGTTTTCATGCTCTAAAGTTTGCTTCCTGATGATAAATTCCTGACATGCTGTTAATTTCACTAAGTCTGTAACCAGTAATCTTTTGCACTTTTGCCATGCTTGTTTGAACCTGTTAATGAGTGAATTAGCTGTAGCTCAGTGTTCATATTTTGTCAAGCATTATGAGTGGATCCCTGCCATGTATTTTGTTGTCATGTTGGAGTGTTGTAGCATGTTGTTATTGATGCATTTAGATGGCTACTTGCTGATTATCGCAAACCGGTGCCATATTTGTTTTGCTTGCCATTTCCAAACCGTGCATCCGATTCCGGTGATCTTTATATCGATTTCAACCGAAATCAACTCCTCTTTCCAGTGGCACTCTTGGTTTTCCAAGTTGAGGCCAGGTTCATTCATTCCTTTGCAAATCATGCATATGCATCACATATCGCATCCCGCATGTCATACCATGTTTGCATCATGTTGCTTGAGCATTGCACGTGGTTGATTGTGTTCCTTTTGCTTGTTGTTCTTGCTTTGGGTAGAGCCAGGAGATGAGTACGTGAACGAGGAGCCCGTTGAGTACGCTTACGAGGATCAAGGCAACTCTGAGAACTTTGCAGGCAAGATGACCATACCCTCGAAATCACTTCTATCTTTGCTTGCTAGATGCTCACTCTTTTGCTATGCCTATGCTACGATACCTACCACTTGCTTATCATGCCTCCCATATTTCCATGTCAAACCTCTAACCCACCTTGTCCTATCAAACCATTGTTTGTCTATGTTACCGCTTTGCTCAGCCCCTCTTATAGCGTTGCTAGTTGCAGGTGAAGTTTGGAGACCGTTCCTTGTTGGAACATGTTTATTGTTGGCATATCATCATATTATCTTGTTTATCTTAATGCACCTATATACTTGGTAAAGGGTGGATGGCTCGGCCTTATGCCTAGTGTTTTGTTCCACTCTTGCCGCCCTAGTTTCCGTCTTATTGGTGTTATGTTCCCAGATTTTGCGTTCCTTACACGGTTGGGTTATAATGGGAGCCCCTTGACAGTTTGCCTTGAATAAAACTCCTCCAGAAATGCCTAACTATGAGTTTACCATTCGCCACCTAGCCTCTTTTTCCCTTGGGTTTCCGGAGCCCAAGGGTCATCTTTATTTAAACCCCCCTAGGCTAGTGCTCCTCTGGGTGTTGGTCCGACTGAGCTGCCTGCGGGGCCACCTCGGGGAAACTTGAGGGTTGGTTTTACTCGTAGCTAGTCTCATCTGAGTGTGCCCTGAGAACGAGATATGTGCGGCTCCTATCGGGATTTGTCGGCACATTCGGGCGGTGTTGCTGGACTTGTTTTACCATGGTCGAAGATGTCTTGTAACCGGGATGCCGAGTCTGATCGGATTGTCTTGGGAGAAGGAATATCCTTCGTTGACCGTGAGAGCTTGTGATGGGCTAAGTTGGGACTCCCCTGCAGGGATTTGAACTTTCGAAAGCCGTGCCCGCGGTTACGGGCAGATGGGAATTTGTTAATGTCCGGTTGTAGAAGACTTGAACTAAACTTAATTAAAATGCACCAAACGCGTGTGTAACCGTGATGGTCTCTTCTCGGCAGACTCCGGGAAGTGAACACGGTGTTGGAGTAATGCTTGACGTAGGTTGTTCTAGGATCACTTCTTGATCATAGTTGTTCGACGTGCTTTTGCCTTCTCTTCTCGCTCTCTTTTGCGAATATGTGTAACATCCCAAATTTTCAATTTGGAATGTTATACATTAGATCATCATTGCATACCATATTTTATTTTGCATTTTGGTTGATCCTAGAAATTCCACGTAACTCAATGACCCACGGAGAGAGTTGGGGATTTCATTATTTTCATATTTGAGTTTTCTCAAATTTTGAGAATAGGATCATTTGATTCTCTTTATTTTATCATCAATTATTTCTATTACAAAAATATGAGAGAGGGAATAAAATGACTTTCCCAAAATAAAGAAATATTGAGGATTTAATGATAAAATCAAATAAGATTTTATTTCGGAGTTTTTCGTTATTTTATTTGAATTTAGGAAAAATGTGCGTTTTTCAAAATTTCATTTAGGCCCCAAATAAATGTTCACCTTGTGCGGCTTGATTTTAGAAGCCCGTGAAAATTTATTTCGGAATTTTTGGAGTCCGTTTAGTATTTCTTTTTATTTTTCTTCTACGCGTAAAATTTAAAAAAAAACGCGCACCGACCTACGGGCCGTGTCCGACCTGGACACCGGCCCGGGAAGGCTTTATAAGCCGGGGGAGAGGCCCAGCCGAGCCAGCGCCCCAGCCCCGAAACCCTAGCCGCCAGCTCCCGCCGCCGACGCCGCCGACCCGCCGCCTCGTTTTCCGCGCCGTTTTTTTGTTTTTTTCGAAAAACCGTTCGGTTTTTCTGTCGGTTTTTCCGTCGGTTTTTTTAAATAGATTGGTTTTCCGGTTTATTAAAATAGTGAGCGTTCTTCTGTTCGTTCGTTCTAGCGAACGTTCGTCGTTTTTCTTTATCTCGGATTAAATCCGTGATTTTTCTGATCGCGATTCCTGATCCGATTTTCGTTTTAGTATAAATTTTCGCTCGTTTATCGGAATCAGGCGATTCAAGCGCCTGGAGTTTCGTCTCGAAACCCTCTATCCGTTTAACCAACTTAAACAAGATTTTGCTACTGTAAAAATTGCCCTAGATCCAGATTAGTAGAACGAGGTTGTTTTCTTTCGCCGTTTGACTTTCGTTGTTCCGTTCGATTTGATTCTTTTTGCAAACCGGAGTTCTTAAGTTGAACCTTCTGGTTAGATCTCTTATTTGAGTTTTACCCGTGCATTAGATGAGTACTTATTGTATGCTTGTTTGTTTGTCTGTGATAGAATACCCGGAGTGCGCCGCTTGTTACTTTGAATCTCTAGGTTTCGTGGATCATCAGCAAGGCAAGTAACACTTTGATCATACCTTTTCTACTACCCAGTTTTATTGCATTAGATCTAATCCTCACACATTGCATGATTAGGATCTAATTAAACTGTGGGATGGGAAGTAGTTGAGGTAGTACCTATTACCTGTTTATTTTCAAAACTTTGGGAGTTACTTCCGCGTTTTCTTATTATGCCATGCTATGCTAGTAGACGTGGATTGGGTGAGTGATATCCATGACATATGTGAGTTTGTTAATTAATGGTTTATCTAAGGTGGCAACTTAAACACACATCTGGGTGGATTGAGGCACCTGGGTATTCCAGGACTTGCCTGTTTTCTTTTGGACCGCCACCCAGGCTCAAAGGGATCATGAGACTATTCATACTAGAAACTTCCGTGTGCAGCCATAAGCTATTATGGTCTCTAGCATAGTTGACTAAGTCGTGCGAACTCTTACAGTGGTAGACTAGCAGATGTAGGGGATGTAGGTGGTACGGTCTACCCGATCGTAAGGTGCTAGCGCTTCTGAAAGACTATGTCTCGGTCATCCGTCTTCTCAAACACCTTGTAGTGCGAGAAACCAAACGGAGGCGATCGAGTCTTGTGGGGAAAAGTGCGGAAACCTCTGCAGAGTGTAATAAACTAATCATGGTTAGCCGTGTCCCCGGTTATGGACATCTTGAGTATCTAGTACCTGGATTATCATGTGAATCTCAACATGTTACTCTAAATTAATTTTGTTGGGTTTTGTTTAAAGATGATGCTTAATTGGGATTGAGGATGCTGTCAACCATTCTCAATGTTTAACAACTACCATGATAGTTAAAAAAATTTATTCCTTTGCAGTAGGGAAAAATTGGCTTTACGCAAAACTGTAACCATAGAGCTTTTCCACCAGCCAAATATGCATATAGTATAGCTGTTTCATTCCATTACTCTCTATGTGTTACATTGCCAGCATATTCCATGTGCTGACCCGTTTCGGGCTGCAACGTTAATGTTGCAGACTTTTCAGACGACGATTAAGGAGTTTTTAGGTCGTGGTCCTATACTCAGTGATGCCGTTGGAGTTGATGGACTCACTTATCTTCCAAGCCTTCCGCTGTTATTGTTATTAGATGGCCTTAAGCCATATTTAGTGTAATAAGTTCTCGTTTGAGACACTCGATGTAATAAGTGTGTGATTGCTACTCTGTTATAAATCCTCCGAGTACTGTGTGGTGTCAGCATTACTGATCCAGGGATGACACCGGAGCACAGAGATCTTACTGTTTGAGGTCTGGTCGCTACAATATGTTAGCCACCATATATGCTAGTCGCTTGATGCAGCTCCACTTCATACCTTTACCTTACCTATAAGCTTAAATAGTCTTGATCGCAAGGGTGCGAGATTGCTGAGTCCCCGTGACTCACAGATTCCTTCCAAAACCAGATGCAGGGACCGATGATGTCATTCCAGATGATATGACCAAGCTCAAGTGGGAGTTCGATGAAGACTCTTGTCGTTACTATGTGTCTTTCCCAGATGATCAGTAGTGGTGCCCAGTTGGGGCGATCGGGGACTATGTTGCATTTGGGGTTTATCTTCATTTTGGTTCCGTAGTCGGACCTTGAGTGTATTGGATGAATGTAATGACTTATTTACGTATTTGTGTGACGTGGCGAGTGTAAGCCAACTATGGACCTTTCCCCTTTATTTATGTACATGGGTTGTTGTGAAGATTACCTCACTTGCGACATTGCTTTCAATGCGGTTATGCCTCTAAGTCGTGCTTCGACACGTGGGAGATATAGCCGCATCGAGGGCGTTACATACACAATCCTCATCAAACACAAAAGGAACATCTTTTTGTAAGAGATTAGTCAGAGGCCTAGAAATTTTAGAGAAGTCCTTAATGAACCTCCTCTAAAAACAGGCATCACCAAGGAAACTTCTTATACCTTTAATGTCCTTAGGACACGACATCTTTTCAATAGCATCAACCTTAGCTTTATCAACTTCAATACCTCTTTCAGAAATTTTATGCCCCAAGACAATACCTTCATTAACCATAAAGTGGTACTTCTCCCAATTCAAGACAAGATTAGTTTCATCACATCTCTGGAAAACTCGATCAAGGTTGCTTAAGCAATCATCAAAAGAAGTTCCACATACAAAAAAAATCATCCATGAATACCTCCACAATCTTTTAACAAAAGTCAGAGAATATAGCAGTCATACATCTTTGAAAGGTAGCAGGTGCATTACATAAACCAAAAGGCATATGTCTATAAGCAAAGGTACTGAAAGGGCAAGTAAAAGTTGTCTTTTCTTGATCCTCTTTTGACACAGGTATTTGAGAGAAACCAGAATAACCATCTAGAAAGCAAAAATGTGTATGTTTGGATAATCTTTCTAGCATTTGATCAATAAAAGGTAAAGGATAATGATCCTTTTTAGTAGCTTTACTTAATTTGTGGAAATCAATTACCATTCTATAACCTATAACAATTCTTTGTGGAATCAATTCATCTTTATCATTAGGAACAACAGTAATACCTCCCTTCTTAGGGACACAATGGATAGGACTTACCCACTGACTATCAGCAATGGGATAAATTATACCTGCCTCCAGAAGCTTTAGTATTTCTTTTCTTACCACTTCTTTCATCTTAGGATTTAACCGTCGTTGGTGATCAACAACCGGTTTCGTGTGTTTCTCCAATTTTATTTTGTGATGGCATAGAGTGGAACTAATTCCCTTAAGATCATCAAGAGTATATCCAATAGCAGCACAATGCTTCTTCAGTGTTTTCAATAGTTTCTTTTCTTCATGCTCTGAAAGGTTAGCACTAATAATAACAGGATATATCTCTTTCTCATCAAGATAAGCATATTTAAGAGTATCACGTAAAGATTTAAGCTCAAATAGGGATCACCCTTGGGTGAAGGAGGATCCCCTTGAATTTCAACATGCAAGTTGTGTTTCAAAATAGGTCCCTGTTTAAAGAATACTTCATCTATTTTCCTTATTTCATTCATGAACATATCATTTTCATGGTCGAGCAAATATTGTTCTAAAGGATCACTAGGAGGCACGGCAATAGAAGCGAGAACAATAATTTCATCTTTACTAGGCAATTCTTTATCATGGGGTTGTCTACGAAATTTAGCAAAATTAAACTCATGAGACATATCCCCCAAACCAATAGTAACAACATCCTTTTTGCAATCTATCGTAGCATTAACAGTATTCAAGAAGGGTCTACCAAATATAATGGGACAAAAGTTATCTTGTGCGGAACCAAGAACAAGAAAATCAGCAGGATATTTGACTTTCCCACACAAGACTTCAACATCTCTAACAATCCCAACTGGTCAAATAGTGTCTCTATTGGCAAGTTTAATTGTAACATCAATCTCTTCTATCTCAGCAGGTGCAATATCATGCATAATTTCTTTGTATAAGGAATGAGGTATTGCATTTGCACTAGCACCCATGTCACATAAGCCATGATAGCAATGATCTCCTATTTTAACAGAAATAACAGGCATGCCTACAACAGGTCTATGCTTATTTTTAGTATCGGGTCTAGCAATTCTAGCAGCTTCATCACAGAAGTAAATAACATGCCCATCAATATTATCGGCCAAGAGATCTTTAACCATAGCAACACTAGGTTCAACTTTGATTTGCTCAAAGGGTGTAGGTGTTCTAGTATTACTCTTACGAACAACAGTTGAAGCTTTAGCATGATCCTTTATTCTAACAGGGAAAGGTGGTTTCTCAATATAAGCAGTAGGAACAACAGAATCATATGTGCAACTTCTTTTACTTCAATGGGAGGATTATATTTGAACCACTTCTCCTTAGGGAGATCAACATGCGTAGCAAAGGATTCACAGAAAGAAGCTACTATCTCAGAGTCAAGTCCATATTTAGTGCTAAATTCACGGAAAGCATCGGTATCCATAAAAGATTTAACACAATCAAACTTAGGTATTATACCTGACTCCTTACCTTCATCGAGATCCCAATCTTCAGAGTTGCGTTTAATTCTTTCCAATAAATCCCATTTGAATTCAATAGTCTTCATCATAAAGGAGCCAGTACAATAAGTATCAAGGATGGAGCGATTATCAAGAGAAAGCCGAGCATAAATTTTTTGAATAATAATTTCTCTTGAGAGCTCATGATTGGGGCATGAATATAACATTGACTTAAGCCTCCCCCAAGCTTGAGCGATGCTTTCTCCTTCGCGAGGCCAAAAATTATATATATATATAATTACGATCACGATGAACAAGATGCATAGGATAATACTTCTGATGAAATTCCAATTTCAATCGGTTGTAGTTCCATGATCCCATATCATCACATAGCCTAAACCATGTCAATGCCTTTCCCTTCAAAGATAAAAGGAAGACCTTCTTATTGATAACATCCTCGGGCATACCTGCAAGCTTAAATAATCCACAAACTTCATCCACATAGATTAGGTGCAAATCGGGATGCAATGTTCCATCTCTTGTAAAAGGATTAGCTAGCAGTTTCTCTACCATACCCGAAGGAATTTCAAAATAAACATTTTCAGTAGGTTCAGTAGGTTGAGGAGCAGCTCTTTGCTCTACTGGTCGGGGTGAAGATACCCCGAACAAGCCCCCCAAAGGATTACTTTCCATAGTAACAAGTGATAGTAAATTTCAGCACACTATATAAATTTTTACTTACCAAATTCCACCTACCAAAGGCGCTTCACTCCTCGGCAACGGCGCCAGAAAAGAGTCTTGATGACCCACAAATGTAGGGGATCTATCGTAGTCCTTTCGATAAGTAAGAGTGTCGAACCCAACGAGGAGCGGAAGGAAATGATAAGCAGTTTTTAGTAAGATATTCTCTGCAAGCACTGAAATTATCGGTAATAGATAGTTTTGTGATAAGGTAATTTGTAACGGGTGAGGGAGTCCTGGATTAGGGGGTATCCGGACAACCGGATTATATCCTTTGGCCCGACTGTTGGACTATGAAGATACAAGATTGAAGACTCCGTCACGTGTCCGGATGGAACTCTCCTTGGCGTGGAAGGCAAGCTTGGCAATACGGATATGTAGATCTCTTTCCTTGTAACCGACTCTGTGTAACCCTAGCCCCTCCGATGTCTATATAAACCGGAGGGTTTAGTCCGTAGGACGAACAACAATCATACCATAGGCTAGCTTCTAGGGTTTAGCCTCTTTGATCTCGTGGTAGATCAACTCTTGTACTACTCATATTATCATGAACAATCAAGCAGGACGTAGGGTATTACCTCCATCAAGAGGGCCTGAACCTGGGTAAACATCGTGTCCCCTGCCTCCTGTTACCATCCACCTTAGACGCACAGTTCAGGACCCCCTACCCGAGATCCGCCGGTTTTGACACCAACATTGGTGCTTTCATTGAGAGTTCCTCTGTGTCGTCACCATAAGGCTGGATGGCTCCTTCAATCATCGATAGCGATGCAGTCCAGGGTGAGACTATTCTCCCCGGACAGATCTTTGTATTCGGCGGCTCCGCACTGCGGGCCAACTCGCTTGGCCATCCGTAGTAGATCGAGAGCTACGCCGCTGGCCACCAGGTCAGGTTTGAAAGCATAAACCACACGGCCGACATCCACAGAGACTTGATCTTCGACGGATTCGAGCCCTTGCCGAGTGCGCCGCACGGTCACAATGAGCATGATTTAGCTCTACCATCGGACAGTGTTCGGGAGATCGCACTGACGACCGTTCCGGCCCTCTATTCGGAGCCAGTTGCGCCATCCAAGGATGGGTGGATAGACCCCGCCATGGAGGCCACACCCTCAGCGGCGATAGAGCCAAATACTAACTTCACCCCTAACGAGAGTCGTGTCGCCGAACTGCAGGATCCTTCCCCAGCCACGGACTCCGAACCGCCTGCGCCCGTGCCTATCGAATCCGTCTGGGCGCCAATCATGGAGTTCACCTCCGCGGATATCTTTCAGCACTCGCCCTTCGGCGACATACTGAATTCATTAAAGTCTCTCTCCTTGTCAGGAGAGTCCTGGCCGAACTATGTCCGGCAGGATTGGGATGCGGATGACGAAGAAATTCGCCGCCCACCCACCACCCACTTAGTAGCCACTGTCAATGATTTGACCGACATGCTCGACTTTGATTCCGAAGATATCGACGGTATGGACGACGATGCAGGAGACGAATAGGAGCCACTACCCACAGGGCACTGGACGCCCACCTCATCATATGATGTATACATGGTGGACACACCCAAAGAAAACAACGACGAGGAATGGAAGGACGCAGCGAAGGATCGTTCCCTTGAGAAGCAGTCAAAGCGGCGGCGTCAGCGTCGCTCCAAATCCCGCCTCGGCAGAAACAACGGTCATATAGACCCAGCGATAGAGCAGGGTGAGCCAGCGGAAGAGAACCACGGCGTTGAACCACCGTCCGACCACGGCAACACGAAGAATCAAACCGAACAACCCGACTCCGGTGAAGATAACAGTCCAGATGACATCACACCGGACGGGCACCCGGAGCAATAGAATACCCACCAAAGGCTTGTTGCCACTGCGAGGAGTCTGAAAAAGCAGAAGCAAAGGCTCAGGGCTGCACAAGACACACTCAGAATCAGATGGAGTGAAGTACTCAACACTGCAGCAAAATACGGCGGTAGTCGCCACACAAAGAGCTACCCGAAGCGAAAGCTGCTACCTGAATTCGATGAGGAGGCCTTAGATCCCCCGAAATCAAAAAACAAAAAAGCCATCCGGTCGGATAGACAACCTCGTGGCCAACATAGAGCGGCAAATGATGCCACACACAAGCCAGTATGCGATCCACGTGAGGGCTCGCATCAAAAGGACGGCGCAACCAGATCCATCTACGGGCCAAGCAAGCGCGCTCCAGCACGCAATGCAACACAACAAAAATCCGAACACCACGGTACACCCAAATATAGGGGTGCCGCACACCCCCTATGTTTCACCGATGAGGTGTTGTACCATGAATTTCCAGAGGGATTCAAACCCGTAAACATAGAGGCGTACGACAGAACGATAAACCCTGGGGTCTGTATTGAGGACGACATCCTCCATATCCACATGGCTCGAGGAGACGATCTCCATGCCATCAACTACTTACCCCTCAAGCTCAAAGGGCTAGCTCGGCACTGGCTTAAAAGCCTCCCTGAAAACTCCATTGGAAGCTGGGAAGAGCTCGAGGACGATTTTCGGGCAAATTTTCAAGGGACCTATGTCCGACCACCGGATGCATACGATTTAAGTCATATAACTCAACAGCCCGGAGAGTTAGCCCGAAAGCTTTGGAACAGGTTTCTCACGAAAAAGAACCAAATAGTCGATTGTCCGGACGCCGAAGCCTTAGCAGCTTTCAAGCACAGCATTCGAGATGAATGGCTTGCCAGACACCTCAGCCAAGAAAATCCAAGAACAATGGCAGCATTAACAAGCCTCATGACCCGCTTTTGCGCGGGCGAGGACAGCTGGTTAGCCCGATGTAGCACCAGTGACCCAAGTACATCCGAAGTCAGGGACGGAAACGGGAAGCCACGACGCAGCAAAAACAAGCGCCGGAATAAAGAAGGCAGCCCGAAGAGCACGGCGGTAAACGCCGGATTCAGAAGCTCTCGGCCAGGTCAGCAAAAGTTGCCCTCCAAAGGCAACAGAGACGAACTGTCCAGCCTAAACAAGATTCTGGACAAAATATGTCAGATCCACAGCACCCTCGATAAACCTGCAAATCATACCCATAGAGAATGTTGGGTCTTCAAGCAGTCCGGCAAGCTCAACGCCGAACACAAGGGGCAGGATACACCAAGCGAAGACAAGGACTAGCCTCGCAAGCAAAGCACTGGGGAACAGAAGAAATTCCCACCAGAAGTCAAAACAGTAAACATGTTACACGTGATAAAGGGGAGAAACAAAGCGGCACTCCTAGAGACACATGCTCCGGGGCCTACCACCACGGAGTTCTGCCATTGGTCGTCCCAACCGATCACCTTTGACCATCGGGATTACTCGGCAAGTATTCGGCATGCAGGATGGGCTGCCATGGTGTTAGACCCGATAATTGACAGATACCACTTCACACGAGTCTTGATGGACGGCGGCAGTAGTTTAAACCTGATATATTAGGACACAGTCCGCAAAATGGGGATAGACCCAACAAAAATCAGCCATAGCAATACTACCTTTAAAGGAGTAACGCCATGCCCAGAAGCCCATTGCACGGGCTCCCTGCTACTAGAGGTTATATTCGGCTTTCCCGATAAACTTCCGCAGCGAAAAGTTAACCTTCCACATCGCTCCGTTCCAAAGTGGCTATCAAGCACTACTCGGAGGCGAAGCTTTCACTCGCTTTAACGCAATACCGCATTACGGTTCTCTCATGCTTAAGATGCCCGGTCCACGTGGCATCATTACAGTAAATGGAAATATTGAGCGCTCCTTGTGCGTGGAAGACCGTGCGGTCGCCTTGGCAGCCGCACACTAGATGGCCTCACCAACTAGAGCATCTGACAAGTCGTTAAGACCACTGACACGGTTAGACGAGTCCGGTGCAGCTATATATAATTGATACAGGTTTGATGGCTATACCCCTATAACAATACAAGGAGCTCAACGCGTGTAAACAAGTGACAATTAGGCTCAACTTTATTCATCTTGGACTGTACATGGTTTATTTAGTATAACCTACCTTTTTGCACGACAACTTTTCAACTAAGTTCCTCTCTTTTACAGATGACCATCGTGCTACACCCGTCCAGGATACGGCACAACGGAGACACAGGCGCAGACGTGCAGCAGGGACCCGTTTCAAGGATTCTTTTTAGATTAAGACCATGCGTAAACCCTTTTTACTGTCTCTTGTTGATACACATCCCCCGGATTGTCAGTACAATTGAGAAGGATGCTGACGTATTGTCATGTGGCCATGTCAGAATATTGCACGAACCTAGACACTAGGGGCTTATTACAAAGGGCACTGTTTATGCCCGGTTTACATCATAAAGACCGAGTACCTTAGAGATTGTTCGGCGTCGCGAGTTTGGCCTTATATGCATCAGCTCCGAATCATGTCTTTGGTCAAATGTTGGGTTTGCCCGGCTCCTGTGTTTTGTTGCTTTACGTTCCGCTCTATCGGCTAAGGCGGCACCAGGAGAACTACTGCGATTGTGCACTGGTACATCCGGACGAGCACCTTAATAGAGAAAGTCGAAAACTGACTGTCATGATATAGCGTGAGACTGGTCAACCACTCGATGACCTAGCGGAATCTTTGGGATTCCTCCGCCTTAATGAAGGACCGTTTCCCGGCCAGGCATGTACGCGCCCCGAATCTGGATGAGCGTGGAGCCACCAGGGGATATATAGTAGCCCCACTGTCAAACTCCTCTGGCTAAGTGAAAGTGTTAAAGCATTATAGTCCGATTGCCTAGTTTGCTGTGCTATCACCTCCTTAATGGACCAAGACGTTGGATCAAGTGTGAACATGCATCTTCTACGAACACCCCCGCATTATATGCGTGGGGGCTGAAGCCAACGACCGCCATCATTCAGGTTATATACATATATACGTAAACGGCTGCACAGGAGGCGTCATAGTACTTTTGGGAAAAAGTATAAATACAGCCTTGATAAACTCAATAAAACATTGTTTTTACAATGGGAATACATGTC
This sequence comes from Triticum urartu, assembly GCF_056163025.1. NCBI lineage: Eukaryota > Viridiplantae > Streptophyta > Magnoliopsida > Poales > Poaceae > Triticum > Triticum urartu. The sequence goes on from NC_141874.1 coordinate 211,545,902, forward strand.
ACTTAAACATAATATTCTTTGAGCACTGAGCCTCTATCAAACGAGCGCCTTCAAAAACTTCTTCAAAGTAGTGCTCGGCAGCCACTCGGCCTATGGCCGAACCCTGTGCCGCAACAGTGGTGGCATCCATCTCCGCCCAGTATGTTTTGACACGGGAAAGGGCCATCCGCGAGCCTTCTATGCACGCCGACCTCTTTACAGCATCGATGCGTGGCACAACACCAAGGAATTGTTGCACTAAGCTAAAGTAGCTATTCGGCCTTGGCCCTCCTGGCCACAGATGATCCACAACGGACCTCATGGCAAGTCTGGATAATCTATGGAGCTCGGCCCAACCGGTCAATCGCTCATTCAGCAACAGCGGACGGACTGGAGCGTGAAACTATGACCAGAACAGCTTCTCCACTTCAGGACCTTTCTGATCCTTGAAGTACTCGGCCGCATCAGCAGCACTTGTAGCCAAATCCATGTACTCGTCCGCAGAACTCCATAGCCGGTCTAGAGGAGCATATTTCGGATCTCCAAACTTAGTCCGCAACAAGAAGGGCTTCCTAGAAACGATATCCGCAGCTTGATTCAGCTCCTCCTTCGTCGCTCTAATTTTGGAGCGAGCTTCCTTGGCAGCCACCCGGGCCTTCTCCAGGTCCGTCACCTTCACCCGATTTTCTTCTTCAAGAAGCCGGTAATGGCCAGCAGCATCTTTTTACTCCACGGCCGTCTTGGCAATTTTTTCTTTGCTCTCGCAATGTGCGGCCTGTTCGGCCCTTAACTCTTCGGCCGCCTTTAAAGCGGCCGCATTGCTACTCCTTGTGTGCTCCTTGGCTTGGGCAAGCTCTGCCCGAAGGGTCTCCATGGTGGCAGCTCCATCTGCAGTCACAACATATTAAAGATACTGGCATCATGCTGCTCTTACTATGTGACAATCACCAGAAAAATCACCTACCCTGTGCCTTGTCAAGCCGCTTGTTAACGAGCACAATGTTGGAATCTGTCGCATCCAGTTGACGCCTTAGTTCGGCAAACCCATCAGTCCGGCTAGCCACCGGAGCTTCAACCACCTGCACATAAAGGCGGTCTGGTTATTACCTGGGATTACGATCCTCTGTTTGCCGCCGTTTTCGATGACAACCAGGGTCTCAAGGGCTACTTCTACATAGGGCACATCTAAAAATGTGCGGTACTGTCAACAATGTACATCATTTCGTGTACCTCAAAGCCCGTTAGTAGACTCATAAAGGCTTCATGCAACCAGCTTTCGGCGGATGAAATCCTTTCAATCACCGTACCCATCAATGTGCGGTGCTCTTCTGAGATAGCCGCTTGCTCTAGCAGATTCCTCAGTACGTCCGACCGCACACCAGATGGTGCCGGACTCTTTTGTTTGCTCCCTTCAAGAGCCGGATACTGAGGACTTCGGGTGGCCATAGGATTACCTTCTGGCCTTGCCGGATCAGGAGAAACCCTCTGCGATGACACCTTGGGGTCGCCCGCCTCGTGAGGCGGTGTTGCAGGGGGAGGCGTTTCACTCTCCATCATCTCTGGAAGAAGATCTCCTGAAGACGAGATCTGCTGAGAAGGGCTAAGATCCGAACAGCAAGATAAATGCCTCGGTTATTTTCCTCAGAGGTAAAGCGAGATATTTTCATTTACCCTTTTACTTACAGCTCGGTGGAGGGCTGATCCCCTTGAGGGCATAGTGCGGCCAGGGTATCCCCCAGGGCAGGACCCTCCGGCGGAGATTTCTTTCCCCCATTTGGAGACCGTTGTCTCCAGGTCCTCAGAGGCGATTCTCTTCCGTCCCTGGGGAGAGGAAGTTTCAGTTCCTCCCCCCCGGCTAACCTCCTTCGCGGAGGCACTAGCCTCCTTGTTCCCCCCTTTATCTTCTCCTAAGGGCACTTGATAAGACACAATCTCCAGCATCCTGGTTAGCACGGGATTTGGTGAGGTCTCAGGGAGGGGGGCCGAACACCTGATCAACTTTGCCTTCGCTATCCAATGCTGGGTCAAAGAGCGGCTTTTTTAGGGCAATGTTGCAATAAATAAACAGACAGTGTGTTCGGATGCGGGGCTACTTACTTGGGTATCCAGGCGATTGCAGCTCAGACCTGCATCCTCAGTGATGTCTAGACACATTATTTGTGGTCTGAAGAACAATTTGTACATCTCTTCGTGTGTCATGCCGAGGAAATGTTGAATAGCTCGTGGTCCTTCCGGGTTGAATTCCCACATGCGAAGGGGCCGGCGTTTGCAAGGCTGGACTTGACGAACTAGCATGACTTGCACTACCATAACCTGACTGAAATCTCTCTCAAAGAGATCTAGGATATGGATTTGCAGTATTTGCACGTCCTTTGTTGGACCCCAGCTCAGCCCCCTGCTGATCCATGACATCAGTTGTGGTGGGGGGGCCTGAGCGAAAGGTGGGGGCAGCTACCCACTTGGCACTTCGGGGAGCTGTGATGTAGAACCACTCCCGCTGCCACAATCCGAACACCTCTGGGAAGTAACCCTCAGGCCATGGAGCATCAGCAATTTTGCTTATTGAAGCGCCTCCGCATGCTGCGTGCCGCCCCTCGATTATCTTCGGCTTCACATTGAAGGTCTTGAGCCACAGGCCGAAGTGAGGGGTAATGCGGAGGAAGGCCTCACATACGACAATAAATGTTGAGATGTGAAGAAGGGAAACCGGGGCTAGATCGTGAAAATATAGCCCGTAATAGAACATAAGACCCCTAACAAAGGGATCCAGAGCGAGGCCTGGTCCTTGGAGGAAGTGGGAGATGAACACGACGCTCTCGTTGGGTTCAGGAGTAGGGACGACTTGCCCTCGGGCAGGCAGCCGATGCGAAATTTCGGCGGTCAGATATCTGGCCTCTCTCAACTTCTTGATGTCCTCCTCTGTGACGGAGGAAGGCATCCACCGACCTTGAAGGTTGGATCCGGACATAGTTGAAGGTCCGAAGTGCCTAAACCTGAGCTTTGGGTGTTGGAACTCGAGGCGGGAGGCGGATTCGATTAAGATCGAGAGGAAAAGGCCTTGTCACCTTTATAAAGAGGGTGAATATCAAGCGTCCTCCTCGTGGTCGTTTGGGACTTGCCTAAGATCTAGGAGTCCTATCAATAGGCACGGTTGGGTTACCCACGTCCATATTGATGAGAATCCCGTAATAAAGGGGACACGATCTCTGCTTCGACAAGACGTGCCAAGGAAACCGCCTCGCGAAACACGCTGAGATTGGTTATGAAAAATAATTCGAATAAAGACCTGGCTGTGGTGTGATGTTACGTCAGCAGATTAGATTTATGGAAATATTATTCTCTCTATGGTGGTATGTGGAACTTGTTGTGCAGAGCCGGACATGATCCTCGTGTTCAAAATCTTCTATGAAGTATTCGGAGGAGGAACCCGCCTTGCAATGCCGAAGACAATCTGTGCACTGGACTCATCGTCATTGAAGCCTGGTTCAGGGGCTACTGAGGGAGTCCTGGATTAGGGGGTATTCGGACAGCTGGATTATATCCTTTGGCCGGACTGTTGGACTATGAAGATACAAGATTGAAGACTTCGTCCCGTGTCCGGATGGAACTCTCCTTGGCGTGGAAGGCAAGCTTGGCAATACGTATATGTAGATCTCTTTCCTTGTAAGCGACTCTGTGTAACCCTAGCCCCCTCCTGTGTCTATATAAACCGGAGGGTTTAGTCCGTAGGACGAACAACAATCATACCATAGGCTAGCTTCTAGGGTTTAGCCTCTTCGATCTCGTGGTAGATCAACTCTTGTACTACTCATATTATCAAGAAAAATCAAGCAGGACGTAGGGTATTACCTCCATCAAGAGGGCCCGAACCTGGGTAAACATCGTGTCCCCTGCCTCCTGTTACCATCCGCCTTAGACACACAGTTCGGGACCCCCTACCCGAGATCCACCGGTTTTGACACCGACAACAGGTAACAAGTAAATAAAGTAAAGAAGGTGCAGCAAGATGGCCCAATCCTTTTTGTAGCAAAGGAAAAGCCTGGAAAAACTCTTATATAAAGGAAAACGCTCCCGAGGACACATGGGAATTATCGTCAAGCTAGTTTTCATCACGTTCATATGATTCGCGTTCGGTACTTCGATAATTTGATATGTGGATGGACCGGTGCTTGGGTACTGCCCTTCCTTGGACAAGCATGCCACTTATGATTAACCCCTATTGCAAGCATCCGCAACTACAAAAGAAGTATTAAGGTAAACCTAACCATAGCATGAAACGTATGGATCCAAATCAGCCCCTTACGAAGCAACTCATAAACTAGGGTTTAAGCTTCTGTCACTCTAGCAACCCATCATCTACTTATTACTTCCCAATGACTTCCCCTAGGCCCAAACAATGGTGAAGTGTCATGTAGTCAACGTTCACATGACACCACTAGAGGAGAGGCAACATACATCTTATCAAAATATTGAACGAATACCAAATTCACATGACTACTTATAGCAAGACTTCTCACATGTCCTCAGGAACAAACGTAACTACTCACAAATCATATTCATGTTCATAATCAGGGGGTATTAATATGCATAAAGGATCTGAACATATGATCTTCCACCGAATAAACCAACTAGCATCAACTATAAAGAGTAATCAACACTACTAGCAACCCACAGTTACCAATCTGAGGCTTTGGGACAAAGATTGGATACAAGAGATGAACTAGGGTTTGAGATGAGATGGTGCTGGTAAAGATGTTGATGGAGATTGACCCCCTCCCGATGAGAGGATCGATGATGATGACCATGGTGATGATTTCCCCCTCCCGGAGGGAAGTTTCCTTGGCAGAACGGCTCCGCCTGAGCCCTAGATTGGTTCCGCCAAGGTTCCGCCTCGTGGCGGCGGAGTTTCGTCCTATGAGCTAGCATCTCATTTTTTCCTCGACGAAAGAACTCATATAGCAGAAGATGGGCATCAGAGGCCTGCCAAGGGGCCCACGAGGCAGGGGGGCGTGCCCAGGGGGTAGGGCGCGCCCCCACCCTCGTGGACGGTGGGTGGCCCCCCTCTGGTACTTTCTTCGCCCAATATTTTTTATATATTCTGAAAATAATTCCCATGGAGTTTTAGGACTTTTGGAGGTGCGCAGAATAGGTCTCTAATATTTGCTCCTTTTCCAGCCTAGAATTCCAGCTGCCGGCAATCTCCCTCTTCATGTAAACCTTATAAAATAAGAGAGAATAAGCATAAGTATTGTGACAGAATGTGTAATAACAGCCCATAATGCAATAATTATCGATATAAAAGCATGATTCAAAATGGACGTATCAACAATGTATGTGCTGGTCACGTGCACACCTATGTAGTTCACATTCACATTTTTGTTAGAAATGTCATTCTTTTAACTGCAATTCAGTTTTTCTCTTTGTACTCCCTCCGTCTAGGTGTGTAAGTCATCTTCCGAAAACCAAATAATCCCAAAATGCTTTGGCATGGTTCATTAACTCCCTCCTCGTTTCTTGTTTCGTGACATATCAACCAATAAGAGATGTGGGCCGTGCATGCTTTCCCAAAACACAAGCACTTCTCCTTTGTTCTAGAATCTTCTGTATCATAATTTCCCAAACTTTTTTTCTAAATGAATTGCCATTATTTGTTTCTGACTTTATGCTTTACAATGCACAATCCCATGAATCTTAACTTTTTATAAAACTAATTGATTTTGAATGAGATTAACTATAAGAACTAAAGGAACATCTACATCATGCATATATGACTCAAAGCTTTACATGCTATAGTGTGTACTTATTCATAATTTGCTTTCCAAATCTAATGTGTTCAATGAATGTGTACCTTACTAGTTTTAGGTAGAGTAGCAAATTTCACGTGGCCGCGGGTATATCAAAATGCATGGCCCATGCATCATTGCCTTTCGGTCGAACCTACATCCACAATTTTTTGTACGTATATCTCCACTGGTCCCCGAACCCAAAATGTTGCCTCGTTCCCGTAAAAGCAAGCGGCCCACAGATATTAAGGCGTCGACTCGAGCTCAATCCCTCTCCTGTTTACTACAACGTGGCCCCGCACGCCATAGTAATCCTACAAATCCTACCGCTGCATGCATCATTGGTTTTCATCAAGAGGACGAGGGAGAAGCAGATTTGTAGTGGAGGCGCTTTCAAAAAAATGGATTTGTAGTGGAGGCCCCTACCCTAGGGTGCCCTAGGTAGCTGCCGAATGCATAATTGGTTTGCTCTTTTCTTTATGATCTTGCGCCCTAGAGTGAAATGATGGTTGCTTCATCCGTCCAGCTTAATGCAGGAAAGGTGGCGCTTTGTGATTTGACGCCTCATTGCTCATTTACTACTACTACGGCACTATGACCGGGGTGCCTCCAAGTCCAACCGCTGCTCCGAACTGTAATTTGGTGCATCGCACGTAGAACAAGATGGTGGATGAGCCACATGTCGGCCAAAGGGGTCCTGTTAAGTGTGTCACCATTTCGTGTGTGGACTGACCCTGCTTGAGGCCTCATTCGGTTTGGAGGATTTTCGTAGGAATAACATAGGAACAAGGATTCCGTAGGAAAATTTCCTATAAATGCATTCGGTTTATAGGAAATGTGTACAGGAATTTCATAGGAATACTACTCATTTCCTGTGTTTTTGGAGGAAACTACAGATCCACTGAAAGCTCATTTTGCGCGTAGGAACGAGGCAAGTCAATTCCTTAGGATGGCAAGTGTCATCCTATCAAATTCCTATACTATTCCTAATTCCTACGTTCTGATTTCCTCCAAACCGAATGAGCCCTGAGTTGCTACGCCAACACGACAGGAGTAGCCTACCACTTGGTTTTGCTCCTTGGTGAATCTCAACTATATTGATCTAACTAGCAATGTGCCGGTGCGTTGCAACGGATCCAAAATAGAATAATACATGTTCACAAACTTGAAAGAAAAACACTATAGTTTGGTGTATATATCACTAAAAATATACTCGTATTAGGTTTCGCTCAAAATATATTCCTTGTGGCTGTTTTGATGAGGTGGGGGAGGGATGTGGTTGGTTTCAAGATACTAAGGGGTTTCTGCAAATTGGAGCAGAGGAGTGGGGTCTTGTTGCAAAAATGCCATGACCTACATCATAGTCGTTAGATGCAGATCTGATGGTCAGAAATGACGGATGGCAGACACACCATCATCACCAACTGAGTCTTTTATAGGAGTAGAGAAAAGACACGTACTGTACTACCCTCTCCGTCTCGGTTTATAGGGCGCACACGTAGTTCTCGGTCATCCATTTGACTAACTAAATATGAGTTACTATGTCACAAAAAGTATATCATTTGATTCTTAAGCGGATGTAGTTTCTAAACATATACTGTTCATCACATATATAGCCAGTTAAATTCTCAACCTAGAACGACGTGCATGCCCTGTAAACCGATACGGAGGAAGTAGTAAAAATGAGGTGATTTTACCGACCGATGGGTGGGGGAGCATCGTCTGTCATGCGGCAGAACAATGGCAGAAGCAATACTACGTGGTTTTCTTGAAGGAGATGATGGCGAAGCGAAGTGTGAAATAATGGTTGCTTCGTTCGTCTGGGAAGGTGCAGCATTGTGATTTGACGTCTCATTGCTCATTACTACTACTGGGCGGTACGACTGGGGTGCGTCCCCCCTGTTGTTCTGCATTGTTATTTGGTGCATGACACGTTGACCCGGTTGCTATATGTCCCACATGTCGGCGAGAGGAAGTACAAAATTCATGAAAGCGAGCGTCGACGGAGGAGTACAAGACACGGGTTGGTTTTTGCTGCTTCGCTCGATCCATCGATACAAACCCAGACTAAAAAAGGCGAGGGTGGGTCTTTTCCCGCATGTTAGGCAGAGGAGTTTGGCATAGTTTTTTCTAGGCAACGAGGCATGAAGGGAAACAAGCAAATAAAGGTTGAGCGAGTTAGTTTTGGGAAAATCTGATTTTACGGAGTACGTACCCACTATGGAGGTAGTATACTACTTACTACTCCCTCCTTTCTGGTTTATAGGGCTCGTCTAAAAAAATCGTTTTTCCGTTTTATAAGTCTCAATTCTACTAGTAGTAGTACCATCACATGTTGGATTTCGAGGTGCGTTAAATCACCTGACGCAAGCATTGTCAAGAGAAAACTCACCAATGCATGTAGAAGTTCATGGAAATTTAGTGGTCATGCATGCATTCGTTCTAATTAATGCCTTGGTAAACATAACTTCTTGAGGAAAACGAGCGTTCATTACTTGTGCAAACTACGAAATTAATTCCACCACTCACCGTCTACCTTGGTTGGCGAGATTTTGAAATTGAGCCATAAACTGGCAAGGAAGGAGTAGTAACATAGCCTAGGGTAGCTTGCTGCACCACGGACTCCAAGGAAATTGTTGTAGTAGTACTACTCCTATATACTACTACTCCAAGGAACTTGATCCATAAACTGGAAAGGAGGGCGTATATACCAAACAATATGATAATCTCTCTAACCAAGGTAGGGATGAGGACTAAACGGAGGGAGTAGTAAAATTTTCTCCTCGTCCTGCGAGCCACCGCGCGCATGGGTGAGGGAGCGGGCGTAGGCATAGTAAGCAAACATCACTTCGTCCTGCGAGCCACCGTGCCCGTGGGCGGGGGAGACAGCATAGTAAGCAAGCTTCTCCTCGTTCTGTGAGTTGACGAGACACATCAAAAGTAATACTTACGTACAGAGCATCTTGCTACCTCTTGAGCACTGCGTTGGTTTTCCCTTGAAGAGGAAAGGGTGATGCAGCAAAGTAGCGTAAGTATTTCCCTCAATTTTTGAGAACCAAGGTATCAATCCAGTAGGAGGCCACGCTCAAGTCCCTTGCACCTACACAAACAAATAAGAACCTTGCAACCAACGCGATAAAGGGGTTGTCGATCCCTTCACGTCCACTTGCAAAAGTGAGATTTGATAGAGAAGATAAGATAATATTTTTGGTATTTTTATGATAAAGACTAAAAGTAAAGAAAGCAAAATAAACGGCGCAACAAATAGCTTGTTGACGGGAGATTAATATGATGGAAAATAGACCCCGGGGCCATAGGTTTCACTAGTGGCTTCTCTCAAGATAGCATAAGTATTACGGTGGGTAAACAAATTATTGTCGAGCAATTGATAGAATTGAGCATAGTTATGAGAATATATAGGTATGATCATGTATATAGGCATCACGTCCGTGACAAGTAGACCAACTCATGCCTGCATCTACTACTATTACTCCACACATTGACCGCTATCCAGCATGCATCTAGAGTATTAAGTTCATAAGAACGGAGTAACGCTTTAAGCAAGATGACATGATGTAGAGGGATAAACTCATGCAATATGATATAAACCCCATCTTTTTATCCTTGATGGAAACAATACAATACGTGTCGTTTCCCCTACTGTCACTGGGATCGAGCACCGCAAGATTGAACCCAAAGCTAAGCACTTCTCCCATTGCAAGAAAGATCAATCTAGTAGGCCAAACCAAACTGATAATTCGAAGAGACTTGCAATGATAACCAATCATACATAAAATAATTCAGAGAAGATTCAAATATTGTTCATAGATAATCTTGATCATAAACCAACAATTCATCGGATCTCGACAAACACAATGCAAAAGAAGATTACATCGAATAGATCTCCAAGAGAATCGAGGAGAACTTTGTATTGAGATCCAAAGAGAGAGAAGAAGCCATCTAGCTAATAACTATGGACCCGAAGGTCTGAGGTAAACTACTCACACATCATCGGAGAGGCTATGGTGTTGATGTACAAGCCCTCCGTGATCAATGCCCCCTCCGGCAGAGCGCCGAAAAAGGCCCCAAGATGGGATATCACGGGTACAGAAGGTTGCGGTGGTGGAATTAGGTTTTTGTGGTTCTCTTTGATGTTTTGAGGGTACGTAGGTATATATAGGAGGAAGAAGTAGGTCGGTGGAGCCACGAGGGGCCCACGAGGGTGGAGGGCGCACCCAGGGGGGTAGGCGCGCTCCCCTGCCTCGTGGCTTCCTCATTGGTTTCTTGACGTCCACTCCAAGTCCTCTGGATCACGTTTGTTCCAAAAATCACGCTCCCGAAGGTTTCATTCCATTTGGACTCCGTTTGATATTCTTTTTCTACGAAACACTGAAATAGGCAAAAAAAACAGTAATTTGGGTTGGGCCTCCGGTTAATAGGTTAGTCCCAAAAGTAATATAAAAGTGTATAAATAAGCCCATTAAACATCCAAAGCAGAATGTATAATAGCATGGAACAATCAAAAATTATAGATACGTTGGAGACGTATCAAGCATCCCCAAGCTTAATTCCTGCTCGTCCTCAAGTAGGTAAATGATAAAAATAGAATTTTTGATGTGAACTACTTCCTAACATATTTCTCAATGTAATTTTATTTATTGTGGCATGAATGTTCAGATCCGAAATATTCAAGATAAAAGTTTAATATTGACATAAAATAATAATACTTCAAGGATACTAACTAAGCAATCATGTCTTCTCAAAATAACATGGCCAAAGAAAGTTATCCCTACAAAATCAAATAGTTTGGCTATGCTCTATCTTCATCACACAAAATATTGAATCATGCACAACCCCGATGACAATCCAAGCAATTGTTTCATACTTTTGATGTTCTCAAACTTTTTCAACTTTCACGCAATACATGAGCATGAGCCATGGACATAGCACTATAGGTGGAATAGAATGGTGGTTGTGGAGAAGACAAAAAGGAGAAGATAGTCTCACATCAACTAGGCGTATCAACGGGCTATGGAGATGCCCATCAATAGATATCAATGTGAGTGAGTAGGGATTGCCATGCAACGGATGCACTAGAGCTATAAGTGTATGAAAGCTCAACAAATGAAACTAAGTGGGTGTGCATCCAACTTGCTTGCTCACGAAGACCTAGGGAAATTTGAGGAAGCCCATCATTGGAATATACAAGCCAAGTTCTATAATGTAAAATTCCCACTAGTTTATGAAAGTGACAACATAGGAGACTCTCTATCATGAAGATCATGGTGCTACTTTGAAGCACAAGTGTGGTAGAAGGATAGTAGCACTGTCCCTTCTCTCTTTTTCTCTCATTTTTTATTTTTGGGCCTTCTTTTTATGGCCTCTTTTTTTAGTCCGGAGTCTCATCCCGACTTGTGGGGGAATCATAATATCCATCATCCTTTCCTCACAGGGACAATGCTCTAATAATGATGATCATCACACTTCTTTTTGCTTACAACTCAAGAATTACAACTCAATACTTAGAACAACATATGACTCTATGTGAATGCCTCCGACGGTGTACTGTGATATGCAATGAATTAAGAGTGACATGTATGAAAAAATTATGAAGGGTGGCTTTTCCACAAATATGATGTCAACTACATGATCATGCATGGCAATATGACAATGATGAAGCATGTCATAACAACTGGAACGGTGGAAAGTTGCATGGCAATATATCTCTGAATGGCTATGGAAATGCCATAATAGGTAGGTATGGTGGCTATTTCGAGGAAGGTATATGGGGTATATGGTGGGTGTATGATACCGGCAAAAAGTGCATGGTAATAAAGAGGCTAGCAAATGTGGAAGGGTGAGAGTGCGTATAATCCATGGACTCAACATTAGTCATAAAGAACTCACATACTTATTGCAAAAATCTATTAGTTATCAAAACAAAGTACTACGCGCATGCTCCTAGGGGATAGATTTGTAGGAAAAGACCATCGCTCCTCCCCGACCGCCACTCATAAGGAAGACAATCAATAAATAAATCATGCTCCGACTTCATCACATAACGGTTCACCATACGTGCATGCTACGGGAATCACAAACTTCAACACAAGTATTTCTCAAATTCACAACTACTCAACTAGCATGACTCTAATATCACCATCTCCATATCTCAAAACAATTATCAAGTATCAAACTTCTCATAGTATTCAATGCACTTATATGAAAGTTTTTATTATGCCTAAAAGCAAATTACCATGTTGTTCTATAGGACTCTCAAAATAATATAAGTGAAGCATGAGAGATCAATTATTTCTATAAATTAAAACCACCACTATGCTCTAAAAGATATAAGTGAAGCACTAGAGCAAAAACTATATAGCTTAAAGGATATAAGTGAAGCACATAGAGTATTCTAATAAATTCTGATTCATGTGTGTCTCTCTCAAAAGGTGTGTACAGCAAGGATGATTGTGGTAAACTAAAAAGCAAAGACTCAAATCATACAAGATGCTCCAAGCAAAACACATATCATGTGGTGAACAAAAATATAGCTCCAAGTAAAGTTACCGATGAACGAAGACAAAAAAGGGGATGCCTTCCGGGGCATCCCCAAGCTTAAGCTTTTGGTTGTCCTTGGATTTTACCTTGGGGTGCCTTGGTCATCCCCAATCTTAGGCTCTTTCCAATCCTTGTTCCTTAATCCATCAATTCTTTACCCAAAACTTGAAAACTTCACAACACAAAACTTAAAAGAAAATCTCGTGAGATCCGTTAGTAAAAGAAAACAAACCACCACTTAAAGGTACTGTAATGAACTCATTATTTATTTATATTGGTGTTAAACCTACTGCATTCCAACTTTTCTATGGTTTATAAACTCCATTACTAGCCATAGATTCATCAAAATAACCAAACAACATACGAAAAACAGAATCTGTCAAAAACAGAACAGTCTGTAGTAATCTGTAGGTTTCGAATACTTTTGGAACCCCAAAAATTCTAAAATAAATTTCTGGGCGTGAGGAATTTATCTATTAATCATGTTCAAAAATAACTAACTAAATAGAACTCTCCAATAAAAAAATGGCAGTAATTCTCGCGAGCGCTAAAGTTTCTGTTTTTTACAGCAAGATCACAAAGACTTTCCCCAAGTCTTCCCAAAGGTTCTACTTGGCACAAACACTAATTAAACACAAAAAACACAACCAAAACAGAGGCTAGATAAATTATTTATTACTAAACAGTAACAAAAATCAAGGAACAAAAATAAATTGGGTTGCCTCCCAACAAGCACTATCGTTTAACGCCCCTAGCTAGGCATAAAAGCGAGGATAAATCTAGGTACTATCATCTTTGGTAGGCAATCCATAGGTAGCTCTCATAATAGATTCATATGGTAGTTTAATTTTCTTTCTATGGAACTGTTCCATGCCTTTCCTTAACAGAAATTGGAATCTAATATTCCCTTCCTTCATATCAATGATTAAACCAATCGTTCTAAGGAAAGGTCTACCAAGAATAATAGGTCATGAATGATTGCAATCTATATCAAGAACAATGAAATCTACGGGCACATAATTCCTATTTGCAACAATAATAACATCATTAATTCTTCCCATAGGTTTCTTAATGGTGGAATCCGCAAGGTGCAAGTTTAAAGAATAATCATCAAATTCACGGAAACCTAGCAAATCACACAAAGTTTTTGGTATCGTGGAAACACTAGCACCCAAATCACACAAAGCATAGCATTCATGATCTTTAATTTTAATTTTAATTGTAGGTTCCCATTCATCATAAAGTTTTCTAGGGATAGAAACTTCCAACTCAAGTTTTTCTTCATAAGATTGCATCAAAGCATCAATGATATGTTTAGCTTTATTTTGACTATAAGCATGAGGAGAATTTAGCACGGATTGCGACAAGGAAACACAATCTATCAAAGAGAATTATCATAATTAAATTCCTTGAAATCCAAGATAGTGGGTTCATTGCTATCTAAAGTTTTAACCTCTTCAATCCCACTTTTAACAATTTTAGGATCAAGATCTAAAAACTCTGAATTTTTGTGACGCCTTCTAACTAAAGTTGAATCATCTCAAGTCCCATCATTATCAAGATTCCTATTGCAAAACAAAGATTTAATAGGGGGCACCTCAATAACTTTTAGAACTTCATCTTTATTCTCATAAAAACTAGAAGAACATGCCTTCACAAAGCAATCTTTCCTTACACTCATCAATGGAAATTCTCATGGCTTTGAGAGACTCATTGATATCATGCTTAGGTGGAGTAGATCTAAGTTTCAAAGAATCAACATCAAGAGAAATTATATCCACATTCCTAGCCAATTCATCAATCTTAGGCAATTTTTCTTCAAGCAAAGCATTGAAATTCTTTTGAGAAATCATAAGTTCTTTAACACTAGCCTCAAAATCAGAGGGTATCTTCTTAAAAATTTCCATAAGAGTTGTTGTAGGAATTACCATAATTATTAGAGGAATTATTAGGGAACAGCCTAGGATTAAAGTTTCCTCTGTACACATTGTTACCAAAATTATTCCTACCAAAAAAATTCACATCCATAGATTCATTATTATTCTCAATCAAAGTAGACAAAGGCATATCATTAGGATTAGAAGAAACACTCTTATTAGCAAGCAATTTCATAAGTTCATCCATCTTTCCACTCAAAACATTAATTTCTTCAATCGCATGAACCTTTTTACTAGTAGATCTTTCAGTGTGCCATTGAGAATAATTAACCATAATATTATCTAGGAGTTTAGTAGCTTCTCCTAAAGCGATTTCCATAAAAGTTCCTCCCACGGCCGAATCTAAAAGATTTCTAGAAGCAAAATTCAATCCAGCATAATTTTTTTGTATAATTGTCCACAAATTCAAACCATGAGTATCTCCCAAGCTTGTGCAACATGTTCATGATCAAGTTTCTTAAAATTCATAATATCGTTTCTAAGAGAGATGATCTTAGCGGGAGGAAAATACTTAGAGATAAAAGCATCTTTGCACTTGTTCCAAGAGTCAATACTATTTTTAGGCAAAGACGAAAACCAAGTTTTAGCGCGATCTCTAAGAGAAAACAGAAATAGCTTCAATTTAACAATATCATTATCCACATCTTTCTTTTTTGCATATCACACAAATCAACAAAGTTTTTTAGATGGGTAGCAGCATCTTCACTAGGTAGGCCAGAAAACGGATCTTTCATGACAAGATTCAGCAAGGCAGCATTAATTTCACAAGATTCAGCATCGGTAAGAGGGGCAATCGGAGTGCTAATAAAATCATTATTATTGGTATTGGAAAAGTCACACAATTTAGTATTATCTTGAGCCATCGTGATAGCAAGCAATCCAACACACAAGCAAACAAGAGACAAGCAAAAAGAGGCAAACTAGAAAAGAGAAGGGGAACGGCAAAAGAGGGCGAATAAAACGGCAAGGGTGAAGTGGGGGAGAGGAAAACGAGAGGCAAATGGCAAATAATGTAATGTGAGGGATAAGAGTTTGTGATGGGTACTTGGTATGTCTTGACTTGTGCGTAGACTCCCCGGTAACGGCGCCAGAAATCTTTCTTGCTACCTCTTGAGCACTGCGTTGTTTTCCCTTGAAGAGGAAAGGGTGATGCAACAAAGTAGCGTAAGTATTTCCCTCAGTTTTTGAGAACCAAGGTATCAATCCAGTAGGAGGCCACGCTCAAGTCCCTTGCACCTACACAAACAAATAAGAACCTTGCAACCAACACGATAAAGGGGTTGTCAATCCCTTCATAGCCACTTGCAAAAGTGAGATCTGATAGAGACTAAAAGTAAAGAAAGCAAAATAAACAGCGCAAGAAATAGCTTGTTGACGGGAGATTAATATGATGGAAAATAGACCCGTGGGCCATAGGTTTCACTAGTGGCTTCTCTCGAGATAGCATAAGTATTATGGTGGGTAAACAAATTACTGTCAAGCAATTGACAGAATTGAGCATAGTTATGAGAATATCTAGGTATGATCATGTATATAGGCATCACGTCCGTGACAAGTAGACCGACTCCTGCCTGCATCTACTACTATTACTCCACACATCGACCGCTATCCAGCATGCATCTAGAGTATTGAGTTCATCAGAATGCTGTAACGCTTTAAGCAAGATGACATGATGTAGTGGTATAAACTCATGCAATATGATATAAACCCCATCTTTTTATCCTCGATGGCAACAATACAATACATGTCGTTTTCCCTACAGTCACTAGGATCGAGCACCGCAAGATTGAACCCAAAGCTAAGCACTTCTCCCATTGCAAGAAAGATCAACCTAGTAGGCCAAACCAAACTGATAATTCAAAGAGACTTCCAAAGATAACCAATCATACATAAAAGAGTTTAGAGAAGATTCAAATGTTGTTCATAGATAATCTTGATCATAAACCCACAATTCATCGGATCTCGACAAACACACCGCAAAAGAAGATTACATCGAATAGATCTCTAAGAGAATCGATGAGAACTTTGTATTGAGATCCAAAGGGAGAGAAGAAGCCATCTAGCTAATAACTATGGACCCGAAGGTCTAAGGTAAACTATTCACACATCATCGGAGAGGCTATGGTGTTGATGTAGAAACCCTCCATGATCAATACCCCCTCCGGCAAAGCGTCGGAAATGGCCCCAAGATGGGATCTCATGGGTACAGAAGGTTGCGGCGGTGGAATTAGGTTTTCGTGGTGCTCTCTGATGTTTTCAGGGTACGTAGGTATATATTGGAGGAAGAAGTAGGTCGGTGGAGTCACAAGGGTGGAGGGCGCGTCCAGGGGGTAGGCGCGACCCCTACTCATGGCTTCCTCGTTGGTTGCTTGATGTACACTCCAAGTCCTCTGGATCATGTTTGTTCCAAAAATCACGCTCCCGAAGGTTTCATTCTTTTTGGACTCCGTTTGATATTCTTTTTCTGCGAAACACTGAAATAGGCAAAAAATAGCAATTTGGGCTGGGCCTCCAGTTAATAGGTTAGTCCCAAAAATAATATAAAAGCGTATAAATAAGCCCATTAAACATCCATAACAGAATATATAATAGCATGGAACAATCAAAAATTATAGATACGTTGGAGACGTATCACATATCAAGTGTATAGAACCTTGCCTCTAAGGTAGGCCCCATATGACGCGTCAAGTCGCAATTTTCTTGTTCACCCGTGGTAGACGATCCTCCATCAAGTGGACAACCAGTACACGTGTCAAATTGCCACGTGGGCTGCCTTTTCGTACATAAATAAGCTCCACCGTGTACCCGCGCGGGTGTGGCTGGGAAAGAGACGGGAGTACGTCCGTCGTGTGTGCACCTCTTCTCTTCGTGCACGTCCCCCACCTATGTGGGTGTGTGTGAGAGAGATACAAACCTAGACATAATGCGTAATCCATCCCCATGCCTCTGCCCAGTCCGACCACCAGTCACCACCACACCCCACTTCTCCTCACCTTATCTCTCATCTTTCTCTAGATATCATTTTTTCGATGAAATTCTTGAGATACCATTTTTTCGAGAAAATTCTCGAGATATCATTAGTTTTTACACATGGGATTACTCCTTCATGGGTCAATCACAATAGGTGTTTTGTAAAAAATGCATCTTGATGTTCCGTGCAATGCACGAGCATCTTGCTAGTCCATGAAAACAACACATGGCAAAATTTCACGGCGAACGAGGGATTTGAATCTGCTGGGAGGGGCTGTTTGGATTTTGCCTAGGGTAGCCAAAATACTGGCGACCCTTTTCTCCACCGGTGCCTTTGTGACCGATGAACGAGGAATGGCTCGGGTGCTCATGCATCCTCCAGCGCACGTTGGAGACGAGCTCGCACGAGCTGTGCTTTTTTTGTCCCACCACGCCACCCGAGCCGGCCGCGGACCGACCGGCGACCCACATATTACGCCATCCAACCGTAGCCGCACACATTCTGACAGCAACTCAACCAACCGGACGAAATTCATGCAAACATGGCGATATTTCTCATGAACAATGACAGAATTCATATAAAATATCGGATTTTCATACAAAAATGATGGATTTCATTACATTCAAATCAACTAAGTGGTGCTAGTTCTGGACAGCACAGGTATATAATACCTGGCCTAAATGGTCGTCCGCCGACCCATTTGTGTTCCTCATGTCCGGCAGCATGATCACCGGACTGCCGGGAGCCCTGAAGGTATATATTTAAGCGCAAAGGACGGCTCCCTTCCCCGCTGCCCAACTAATATGGTTGGCTGATGCCAAATATGATGGTGGAAGGGGGCTTCTCCGGTTCCGTGGAGCCCATGCAGGTCGACGAAGGTCCTCGCAACAAAAGGATCCGGCAAGACACCTGTTGTGTATGCCGGCGTCGCCTCCACGGGGGCCTTCATGGGACCCAAGCGGCGGTGGCCTCCCGTGTTCTACTTCTCCTCGATGATGGTGGCGGACACGGAGGCGCTGGCCATCGACTCGTCGCTCTCCGCGCACCCGTCTTCTGTCTCTGTTTGCATGGCGCGGCCGCCGGCATGGGAGTCTCGGCCACAGAAACAGGAGACACGGTCAAAGACACAGGAGGCGTGGTACGAGGCGGCGGCGCGGACGGCAGTGATGACGCCCGTGCGCCGCTCCTCGTCAAGCTGGCCTGGAGCGGTGAGTTGCTGAGCCGCGCGCCGGATTGGGGCGACAACTGGCTCCATCGGGCGAGGGGAGGGAGGTGGATCAGCGAGCTACATAGCTCGTATCTGGCGGGATCGGCGGGCCACCCAGCCGGCTTGGATGCGGGATAACTACTCTTCGTAAGCCATTGTAAGAGTGGACAAAATGGTGAAGGAGGATATAGGGGAGCGGCGGAGCGGTGCGATTCTTGGCTGGCGTTTGGCCTCATTTAAATATGAGATTAAATAGACAGTGGACGGGAGGAGCTCGGCCGACGTTGCATTTAATGCCGGCCCGGTCATGAACGGACGTGTGTCCAGAGTGGGTTTCTCAGCTTCCACATGGGTTTCATGGAGGCGTTTGAATGCGGCAAGGAGGCGTGTTCAGCCGGGCGTGCATTGAGTGGCTCCCTCGACTCTGACGTACGACACTGCACCGTTCTTCCATTGACGTGTGGGCTCTTTCGGTACATGGCTTGTATGTCAGTGATGCAACACAGGCAGCGCACGGCAGAGGAACTTTTGGTGGGCCAGGGCGGTTAGAAGCGAGCATTTCATAAACCGATGATTGTTCATTGAGTGTGACGTCATCTATTTCATCTAGATAAGCCTACTATATAATGTAAGAGAATTTTAAATTTTTCATATATACATTGATATCCCGTTTTATTCATAAAGACCGCTGCAAACATCAATGTTCTACTTATCACAGATAAGATTGATTAAACCTTGCAAAAAAAAGGATTAGATTGATTAATACCCGTAACAATCCATGTCCTTAACAAAGGGTGCATGCACGTATAGGTTGAGCGTGTGCCTTGCGTCATGAGCGGTGTGCATGCAGGCGTGCATGTGTACGTTTCAGTGTTGCATGCATGTGTGCGTACGTGCATGTGTTCGTGAGTGCATGTGTATGTGTCAGTTTTGGACGCCTGCATGCGTGTGTGTGTTCGTTATGTGTACATGTCAGTGTTGCATGCGTGCGTGTGTTCGTGCGAGTGTTGCGTGCGTACAAGTGTACATACAGGGTGAGGCTACATGTCAGTCGATAGACTTTTTCATCTCTGGTGAGTAGATTTTCCAGCCGTTGGATACGAAATCAAGGGCCAGCAGTTTATCTTCAACCTCGACCCCCTAAGCCGCTAGCCACCGCCGGCCGAACCAACGGCCGCCGCCGCCCACGGCCGGCCCGCGCTGCCCCGCCTGCCCCGAAACACTCCCCACCGCCGGTCGGCCGCCGCCCCGGCCATCCCTCTAGCCCCCCCCCCCCCCCCGCGTCGAGCTTTTTCTCTGGCGTTCCCCACGCCACCGCCCAATTACCGCGCCCCCACCGCCGGCGACTGACAACCAGAGGTCTCACGACTTCGAATCCCACCGACCACTAATTTATTACCATTTCTGTCCTTCATGTACGTGCTTACGTGTGGGCCCTATGGTAATGTGCGCTGCTGAATGTGGACCGTTTGACTGGTCAATTGATCGTGTCATCAACAAATTACAGAGTTGTATGGTGAGCGAGTGACTGTATGATCACCCTAAAATGTATTTTACTAACACAGTACAGACTCAAACTACCATTTCTTTCTTTCATATACGCGCTGACAGGTGTGCTCCCTGGTTACGCGCCCTGATGGTGCAACACTAGTTGCGCCATGTGGAACGTTTGACTGGTCAATTGATTGTGTCATCAACAAAATACGGTGTTGTACGGGTGAACCGGTGACCGTATAATCATGACATGTATTTTTTTAACACGGTACAGACGCAAGCGCTCATATATAGGCGCAAACACTCATCGCTATAAGCGCACACACGCAGACCCTACCCCTATGAGCACCTTCGAGAGAGTGAGCCAACATATGATCTTGAGATTTTACGAAGTCACCATAGGTGTCTCGTAGTTGAGTGGAACGTCTCCTCCCACTGAACGCACATTGCCGGAAAAATACTAAAATTAACCCAGGATAAATGCGAGCACCGGGACTTTAACCCTGGTGGGCTCGAGAAACCACTGTCCTCCTAACCGCCCAACCACAGGTTGGTTAGCACCACAAAATGTATGTGCTGACCGTGATGAGCTTATTCTGAAGTCCAATGACCATATCATGCTTTCGCTTCAAATGCAATGACCATAAGTGCCGTCAACAAAATACGGAGCACGCATCAAATACAATGTCCGTCAGTGTCATCAACAAAATACGGAGACGTGTCGTGAGCTAGATACCGTATGATCACCATGAGAATATATACGGTGACCGTAATGAGCATATTCTGAAGTCCACCGATGATATAGTGCTTTCGCTTGAAATATAGTGACCGTCACGCGTGAATGTGTCGTGGGCATGCATACTTTTAGAGGGCCGAGAGATAGTTTGTGTGCGTACGTGAAAGTGGTGTAGAAAGAGGGGGTGTCCGGTGGAGACAAGGAGAGATATGCCCTTCGTTTCTCTTTCCCGTGACTAATATTTTAGGAGAAGATATAAACATTCACAATGCAGAACAAATATTTTTGGATGCACCATGCAATTAACTTTCATGTATAACATTGTACTATTGTATATGTTTATTTTCTTAGTGGACGATTGCATGTGTGGTGTGGTGGGCACATCATTTCTAGTTGTGGTGGGTCAACATGAGGACTCATGGGTCGGTTCCATCCTGAGCCACATAGGTTGGACCGAGACGCATTATACGAAGATCCATGTGGAGGACTGGGCGTACAACACGAAGCTACCAGAGTCGTGGAGGACTCTATCCCCGCTGGTGATAAGCCAACTATATATGATTTGTAACCCTAGGCCCCGAGTATGTTATAGAAGCCTCGGGGCTAGTTCTCGATAGTATACACACACGCACAATGCCTGGTATTCATGTGTACTTTGTACACACCCCTAACACTAATATATAGTAGCAGGCGTAGGCTTTTTCCTCAACTACAAGGGTCCGGACTTGGGTAAAACTTTGCCTCGTATTACCATCCAGCCTAACAGTCGGGGATATCCTACCGAATGATCTGATGGAATCATATCTGCCAACTACTAATAGAGAGGTGTGTCTTGGGGGGGCAATGTGTGCGAGAGAGGCCTAAAGATAACATGCATGCGGGAGACACGTAGGCACATATATGTGCGTATAGAGGGCTAGTATAGACCATGCGTGTGTATATATGCACATGAGAGAAATAGTGTTTTCCAACTAAGATTAGTGAAAAGAGTGGAACATAGTAGTCAGAGAGAGAGAGAGGGAGTGTGTGCGTGAGACACCCCGACACCCCATGAGAGATTGTAAGCATGTGTGAAAGAGAAATGTCGATGTATATAAAGTGTGTGCACTTATGCGTTAGATAGAGAGATATATAGCATGTTTGTGAGGATGGGCCGAAGCATAGCGCATCTACGTGTAAAAGGCGGTTCTACGCATTAAATTAAAATATAAATGGAATTATTATTTTTGGATGAGATCATGAATTTTGTAATTTGCATATGAACGAAAATCGATCTATCAGACACCCATACTCTATTGAATTCTAACATGTGCATGTGTTTATTTCATATTATCGATCCATAGAGTGAGAGCGGTTTGAATTACAAGCAATGCATTGCTTTTGCAATTCATATATAAACATTAATTAGTGCACTCCATGTTGCTAGTGTGAAGCACTTTATACATTTGTCACTTAGATGGATACATTACAAATCTCTAGCTACGAAATAGAATACATGTTGAATTCAACATAAAGGGGGTTTCGAAGATTCGAATTCATAGGAAGTGCATTCATCTATTTGAACCCGAGATAATGGCATTTGTAAATCAGATCTAAAAGCAGGCATCAATATTTGTTGTGCGTTTGAACATGCTATATATTCATACGCATGTCTAACTATTTTTTTGCAACCAAGGAGATTATATCTGGAACCATGCATGAACTGAGGTAAGTTGCATATTTTTTAATATATACTCGTGTACAATGTATATACAAATGTACCCCCTTCATTCCAAAATAATTGTAGTTTTAGGATTTTCAAGAGTAAAGATTTGTGAAGTTTGACAAATCCTGAAAGTTCAATTCAAGAGAACCGAAAACGTTAATGCTTTTGCTCCCAAATATTGAACGAAGCGCCAAATAAGCCTCTGGTCACCCGAAACCGCGCGAGACTAATATTTGGTGGTAGGAAATTACTGTACTGACTCTGGCACATGTAGCCTATCGGCCCGATGTCCAAAGGTCTAAACCGGGGTAGGTTTGTAAATTCACCAAGACGCCAGTCTCTACCACCTCCGAGAAGCATTCATACATCGTGGGCACCTAAACACCCATGCGCTCGGCCGAAATCTACCCCGCCCACCATTTGGGACACCTGAGATTACTGTCCTACCCCCAACCCACAATATGTCCGAAATTTTAGATGGGGGAAAAGTTTGTAACTTTCCCCAAATTTCAAACAAGCATGTCCCAAACCGAAACATTGTTCACCCCTAGTTCCCGCCTCCCTCTGTTTCCCCATTCATACTCCATGGGCGCCAAAACGCCCTCTCCACCAGCCGCGAAACCCCAGCCTCCTCCGTCCTCCACCCCATCACGCCCAATCCACCACCGCCCTCCTCCATCACGCCGGAGCCGGTACCACGATGTCGTCATCCAATGCAACCGCAACCGCAACGCCCTCAAGGACTTAGCAGCTGAAGCCGAGGCAGAGCTGCCTCCACGACGCCGACGCCGACATGTGCCATACCAGAACCACTTCGACCACGTCGTCCTATGCCTCACCGCAGCCGCTCCACTGTCGCAACCGTCCACCGCACCGAAGCTACTCCCGCTACACCGTCGTTCGCCGCCTTGGATTTGGTTCCCCGCTGCCGATAGATGGCCACCGCACCACACTCAACAACTTGGCCATGGGTTCGTCCAAGACTCCACCGTCCTCCACAACTTCTCGTTTCCAGCGAACCACAACAAGATTGTTGGAAAAACAGAAGGAGGACACAACACTACCAGCAGAAAGAGGTACTCCTCTTACCTTATTCGTGCAAATCTTACGTCTCTGCTCACACCGTATTCATCCCACGAAAGAAACTAGTTGAGCACTTCGTACTACATCTTCTTCGTGATACTAAATGCACAAGGTTTCCTCCCATTTACTATTTCACCTTTGCTAGAGGTCAGTAGCCCACCTGGATTTCAATTCAAGGTCAGTCGAATCGCAATCAAAAGAAGCAGCACCCACTTAGGCGCGCGGAGCACCTAGTCCGCCTGTTCGCCGGGAAGCGGCGCATTGGTATCTATCATAGGGGTGTGGGGCGCAGGAGGTGCTTGCGCCCGATCTGGAGGTCAGTGGGGCTTGAATGAATGGCCGGGGGTGGTGCCAAGCATGGCGGTGCGGTGAGGTCGAGGGGAGGGCAGAGGCAGGGGACTGGGCCGGTGGTCGCTGGCGTTTCGAGGAAGATCGTAACATTGACTAGCTGGAGGTAGATGAAGGCGATCTGCCCGTTCTTTGTACATCGGATGGTGCAGGAAAAATGGACTGGCCTATTTGTTTTCAGTCGACTGTTATTTTCATAGGACCACACCTTGTGGTGTGCTGGAGGAGCATCTGCATTTCCCAGCCATGCTTGTGCTCATATTTCAAAATCCTAGAATCTTGTAATTTGGTGTGCCATGCATGTTGTAGATCTATCATCTGTCTCCCATCATTTATTTCTCACCAACCTGCTATCTGCTACCTTTACACTGTACTACTTGTGCACACACTTCACCCATACTCACACTATTGTCTTTTATGCATGGGTATTTTAGACTCTGACGCGGTGTTGATGAATACAAAAAAGAAAAGACAGAAGTCGCTCCAGTGTAATTCAAAGATAAGCACTAAGCGTCTCACTGCTCTAAAGGGTTCAGTGCCAGCAGATGGAGACAGTAAACGTAGCTCTGCAGTTGATGATCTCAATTGCCACACACAACCATCCCAGGTGCTTGCTTTAACTTCGCCCTGTCAAATGTGGTTGCATGTTGCATATGGTGTCTAGCTTGTATTGCTTCCAATTTGGTTAAACTGCATCAGCTTACTTTACAAATTATACCTTTAATAATGACATGCCTTCCTGTTTTTGATACATACTACATATGTCTATCAACCATGTTCATACATCAAACTAATGCTCTTTTGTATCCCTCATCAATCACTTATGACGAGACAGATGATACGTCCATTTTGCAACATGCTTTTATATCCATATTTATTGCATTATGGGCTGTTATTACACATTATGTCACAATACTTAAGCATATTCTCTCTTATTTTACAAGGTTTACATAAAGAGGGAGAATGCCGGCAGCTGGGATTCTGGGCTGGAAAAGGAGCAAATATTAGAGACCTATTCTGCACAGCTCCAAAAGTCCTGAAACTTCACAGAAGATGTTTTCCAAATATAAAAAAATATTGAGCGGAAGAAACTCACCAGGGGGGCCACACCCTGCCCATGAGGGTGGGGGGAGCGCCCTACCCCCCTAGGCGTTCCCCCCTACCTCATGGGCCCCCTGGTGGCCCTCCGGTGGCCATCTTATGCTATATGGAGTCTTTCGATGGGAAAAATCACAAGCCATCTTCTCGGACGAAACTCCGCCGCCACGAGGCGGAACCTTGGTGGAACCAATCTAGGGCTCTGGTGGAGCTGTTCTACCGAGGAAACTTCCCTCCCGGAGGGGGAAATCATCGCCATCATCATCACCAACGCTCCTCTCATTGGGAGAGGGCAATCTCCATCAACATCTTCATCAGCACCATCTCATCTCAAAACCCTAGTTCATCTCTTGTATCCAATTCTTGTCTCCAAGTCCAGGATTGGTGCTAGTAGGTTGCTAGTAGTGTTAATTACTCCTTGTAGTTGATGCTAGTTGGTTTAATTGGTGGAAGATCATATGTTCATATCCTATATGCATATTAATACCCCTCTGATTATGAACATGTTTATGCTCTGTGAGTAGTTACTTTTGTTCCTGAGGACATGGGAGAAGTCTTGCTATTAGTAGTCATGTGAATTTGGTATTCGTTCGATATTTTGATGAGATGTATGTTGTCTCTCCTCTAGTGGTGTTATGTGAACGTCGACTACATGACACTTCTCCATTATTTGGGCCTAGAGGAAGGCATTGGGAAGTAATAAGTAGATGATGGGTTGCTAGAGTGACAGAATCTTAAACCCTAGTTTATGCATTGCTTCGTAAGGGGCTGGTTTGGATCCATATGTTTCATGCTATGGTTAGGTTTAGCTTAATACTTTTGTTGTATTTGCGGATGCTTGCAATAGAGGTTAATCATAAGTGGGATGCTTGTCCAAGTAAGGGAAGCACCCAAGCACCGGTCCACCCACATACCAAATTATCAAACTACCGAACGCGAATCATATGAACGTGATGAAAACTAGCTTGACGATATTCCCATGTGTCCTCGGGAGTGCTTTACATCTTATAAGAGTTTGTCCAGGCTTGTCCTTTGCTACAAAAGGATTGGGCCAGCTTGCTGCACCTTATTTACTTTTGTTACTTGTTGCTCGTTACAAATTATCTTATCACAAAACTATCTGTTACCACTTATTTCAGTACTTGCAGAGAATACCTTGCTGGAAACCGATTATCATTTCCTTCTGCTCCTTGTTGGGTTCGACACTCTTACTTATTGAAAGGACTACGATAGATCCCCTATACTTGTGGGTCATCAAGACTCTTTTCTGGCGCCGTTGCCGGGGAGTGAAGCGCCGTTGGTAGGTGGAATTTGGTAAGGAAAAATTTATATAGTGTGCTGAAATTTACTGTCACTTGTTACTATGGAAGGTAATCCTCTGAGGGGCTTGTTCGGGGTATCTTCACCCCGACCAGTAGAGCAAAGAATTGCTCCTCAACCTACTGAACCTACTGAAAATGAAAATGCTTGCTTTGAAGTTCCTTCGGGTATGATAGAAAAACTGCTAGCTAATCCTTTTCTAGGAGATGGAACAAAACATCCTGATGAACATTTGATATATGTGGATCAAGTTTGTGGATTATTTAAGCTTGCAGGTGTACCCAGAGATGTTGTTAAGAAGAATGTATTCCCCTTATCTTTGAGGGGAGATGCATCGACATGGTATAGGCTATGTGATGATATGAGGTCTTGGAATTACAAATGATTGGAATTGGAATTTCATCAGAAGTTTTATCCTATGCATCTTGTTCATCGTGATCGCAATTATATATATAATTTTTATCCTCACGAAGGAGAAAGCATCGCTCAAGCCTGGGGGAGGCTTAAATCAATGTTATATTCATGCCCCAATCATGAGCTCTCACGAGAAATGATTATTCAAAATTTTTATGCTCGGCTTTCTGGTAACAATTGCACCATGCTTGATACTTCTTGTGTTGGCTCTTTTATGATGAAGACTATTGAATTCAAATGGGATTTATTGGAAAGAATTAAACGCAACTCTGAAGATTGGGACCTCGACAATGGTAAGGAGTCAGGTATGACACCTAGTTTTGATTGTGTTAAATCTTTTATGGACACCGATATTTTTCGTAAATTTAGCACTAAATATGGACTTGACTCTGAGATAGTAGCTTCTTTCTGTGAATCTTTTGCTGCCTATGTTGATCTTCCCAAGGAGAAGTGGTTTAAATATCATCCTCCCATAGAAGTAAAAGTAGCTGCACCTATTAAAGTTGAAGAAAAGACTATCACTTATAATGATCCTATTGTTCCTACTTCTTATGTTGAGAAACCACCTTTCCCTGTTAGGATAAAGGATCATGCTAAAGCTTCAACTGTAGTTCGCAAAAGCAATATTAAAACATATACACCTCCTGAGCAAGTTAAAGTTGAACCTAATATTGCTATTGTTAAAGATCTCTTGTCTGATAATATAGATGGGCATGTTATTTATTTCTGTAATGAAACTGCTAGAATTGCTAAACCCCGTGATAAAGATAAACCTAGACCTATGGTAGGCATGCCTGTTATTTTTGTTAAAATAGGAGATCATTGTTATCATGGCTTATGTGATATGGGTGCTAGTGCTAGTGCAATACCTTATTCCTTATACAAAGAAGTTATGCATGATATTGCACCTGCTGAGATGGAAGATATTGTTGTCACAATTAAACTTGCCAATAGAGATACTATTTCACCAATGGGAATTGTTAGAGATGTTGAAGTCTTGTGTGGGAAAACTAAATATCCTACTGATTTTCTTGTTCTTGGTTCCCCACAAGATAGCTTTTGTCCCATTATATTTGGTAGACCCTTCTTAAATACTGTTAATGCTACCATAGATTGCAAAAGAGATGTTGTTACTATCGGTTTAGATGATATGACTCATGAATTTAATTTTTCTAAATTTAGTAGACAACACCGTGAAGAAGAATTACCTAGTAAGGATGAAATTATTGGTCTTGCTTCTATTGTCGTACCTCCTAGTGATCCTTTAGAACAATATTTGCTAGACCATGGAAATGATGCGTTTATGAATGAAAGAAGGGAATGAGATGAATTATTCTTTAAACAGGAACCTATTCTGAAAAACAATTTACCTGTTGAAATCCTAGGGGATCCTCCTCCACCAAAGGGTGATCCCGTGTTTGAGCTTAAACCGTTACCTAATACTCTTAAATATGCTTATCTTGATGAGAAAAAGATATATCATGTTATTATTAGTGCTAACCTTTCAGAGCATGAAGAAGAGAGATTATTGAAAAATCTGAAGAAGCACCATGCTGCTATTGGATATACTCTTGATGATCTTAAGGGCATTAGTCCCACTCTATGTCAACATAAAATTAATTTGGAAGAAGATGCTAAACCAGCTTGTGATCATCAACGCCGGCTGAATCCTAAAATGAAAGAAGTGGTAAGAAAGGAGATTCTAAAGCTCCTTGAGGCAGGTATAATTTACCCCATTGCTGATAGTCAGTGGGTAAGCCATGTCCATTGTGTCCCTAAGAAAGGAGGTATTACTGTTGTTCCTAATGATAAAGATGAATTGATTCCTCAAAGAATTATTACAGGTTATAGGATGGTAATTGATTTCTGCAAATTAAATAAGGCTACTAAAAAAGATCATTACCCCTTACCTTTTATCGATCAAATACTAGAAAGATTATCCAAACATACACATTTTTGCTTTCTAGATGGTTATTCTGGTTTCTCTCAAATACCTATGTCAGCCAAAGATCAATCAAAGACTACTTTTACATGCCCTTTTGGTACTTTTGCTTATAGACGTATGCCTTTTGGTTTATAATGCACCTGCTACCTTTCAAAGATGCATGATGGCTATATTCTCTGACTTTTGTGAAAAGATTTGTGAGGTTTTCATGGACGACTTTTCCGTCTATGGATCTTCTTTTGATGATTGCTTGAGCAACCTTGATCGAGTTTTGCAGAGATGTGAAGAAACTAATCTTGTCTTGAATTGGGAAAAGTGCCACTTTATGGTTAATGAAGGTATTGTCTTAGGGCATAAAGTATCTGAAAGAGGTATTGAAGTTGATAAAGCCAAGGTTGATGCTATTGAAAAGATGCCATGTCCCAAGGACATCAAAGGTATAAGAGTTTCCTTGGTCATGCCAGTTTTTATAGGAGGTTCATTAAGGACTTCTCAAAAATCTCTCGGCCTCTGACTAATTTATTACAAAAAGATATACCATTTGTCTTTGATGATGACTGTGTAGAAGCATTTGAAATACTTAAGAAAGCATGGATCTCTGCACCTATTGTTCAGCCACCTGATTGGAATTTACCCTTTGAAATTATGTGTGATGGTAGTGATTATGTTGTAGGTGCTGTTCTAGGACAAAGAGTTGATAAGAAACTAAATCTTATTCAATATGCTAGTAAAACTCTAGACAATTCTCAAAGAAATTGTGCTACTACTGATAAAGAATTCTTAGCAGTTGTATTTGCTTGTGATAAGTTTAGACCTTATATTGTTGATTCTAAAGTAACTATTCACACTGATCATGCTGCTATTAAATATCTTATGGAAAAGAAAGATGCTAAACCTAGACTTATTAGATGGGTTCTCTTACTACAAGAATTTGATTTGCATATTGTTGATAGAAAAGGAGCTGAGAACCCCGTTGCAGACAACTTGTCTAGGTTAGAAAATGTGCTTGATGACCCACTACCTATTGATGATAGCTTCCCTGATGAGCAATTAAATGTCATAAATGCCTCTCATATTGCTCCATGGTATGCTGATTATGCTAATTACATTGTTGCTAAGTTTATACCACCTAGTTTCACATACCAGCAAAAGAAAAAGCTCTTCTATGATTTGAGGCATTACTTTTGGGATGACCCACATCTTTATAAAGGAGTAGATGGTGTTATTAGACGTTGTGTACCT
This sequence comes from Triticum urartu, assembly GCF_056163025.1. Classification (NCBI taxonomy): domain Eukaryota; kingdom Viridiplantae; phylum Streptophyta; class Magnoliopsida; order Poales; family Poaceae; genus Triticum; species Triticum urartu. Next base: position 211,575,722 of record NC_141874.1, read on the forward strand.
AAGCATGAACAGGAACAGATCCTACGCAAGTGTCACTCAGAAGCTTATGGAGGACACCATGCTGGAGATAGAACTGCACATAAGGTACTACAATATGGTTTTTATTGGCCTACTCTCTTCAAGGATGCCCGTAAGTTTGTCTTATCTTGTGATGAATGTCAAAGAATTGGTAATATTAGTAGACGTCAAGAAATGCCCATGAATTATTCACTTGTTATTGAACCATTTGATGTTTGGGGCTTTGACTATATGGGACCTTTTCCTTCCTCTAATGGTTATACACATATTTTAGTTGCTGTTGATTACGTTACTAAGTGGGTAGAAGCTATTACAACTAGTAGTGCTGATCATAACACCTCAATTAAGATGCTTAAAGAAGTTATTTTTCCAAGATTTGGAGTCCCTAGATATTTAATGACTGATGGTGGTTCACATTTTATTCATGGTGCTTTCCGTAAAATGCTTGCTAAATATGATGTTAATCATGGAATTGCATCTCCTTATCACCCTCAGTCTAGTGGTCAAGTAGAATTGAGTAATAGAGAACTCAAATTAATTTTTGCAAAAGACTATTAATAGGTCTAGAAAGAATTGGTCCAAGAAACTTGATGATGCATTATGGGCCTATAGAACTGCATATAAAAATCCTATGGGTATGTCTCCTTATAAAATGGTCTATGGAAAAGCACGTCACTTGCCTCTCGAACTAGAACACAAGGCTTATTGGGCTATTACAGAACTTAATTATGATTTTAAACTTGCCGGTGAGAAGAGGTTATTTGATATTAGCTCACTTGATGAATGGAGAACCCAAGCCTACGAAAATGCCAAGTTGTTTAAAGAAAAAGTTAAAAGATGGCATGACAAAAGGATACAAAAGCGTGAGTTTAATGTAGGTGACTATGTATTGTTATACAACTCTCGTTTAAGATTTTTTGCAGGAAAACTACTCTCTAAATGGGAAGGTCCTTACGTTATCGAGGAGGTCTACCGTTCCGGTGCCATAAAAATCAACAACTTTGAAGGCACCAATCCAAAGGTGGTGAATGGTCAAAGAATCAAACATTATATTTCAGGTAATCCCATAAATGTTGAAACCAATGTTATTGAAGTCGTAACCCTAGAGGAATACATAAGGGACCCTTTCCGGAACGTTTTAGACTCGGAAAGGAATAGGTACGTGGTACGGTAAGTAAACCGACTCCAAAACAGTTTTAAGGCAATATTTCTCTATTTTGGAATATATAGAAAAATAGAAAAATAAGCAGCAGTCCGGGAAGGACACGAGGGCTCCACGAGGGTGGAGGGCGTGCCCCCTACCTCGTGGGCACCTCGTGTGCTCTCCGGACTCCGTTTTCGTACACAACGCGTATTTTGGTCGGTAAAAATTTATTATATAATCTCCTGGAGGTTTTGAGTCCCGTATCACGCAAAAATCCCTTGTCTTTGTTTTGAGTTGTCCTGCTGCAGACAGAGCAACATGTCGTTCGAGGATTTGGAAGGAGAAAGCTACGTGGCTGATTACCTTGCAGATCCTAAGATCTATGGGGATGTGGAGCATTGCGGTTGGACTACGGAAGAAGAAAAGGACTATGAACCCAAGGGAAAGGACGAGACGAGCTCAGATGAAGATGAAGTCCCACTAACTCAACCTGGGGACATGCATGTGGAGTTCAAAAAGTCAAGTCTCCGGATAGAGTAAAGAAACCTAAGATCGAGTTTATCCCTTTTCGCCTCTTGCAGGAGAACAAGCAGGAATTATGCAAAAAGATACTGAGCCTAGAACAGGAGATCGAGGACCTAAGGGACCAAAACTCCGTCCTCAAACGCAAATTAAGGAAGAAGCCTATGCCATCAACAAAATCTCCGCCGTCTCCACCAACAAAGAAGAATTGAGTATCTGGTATGGGCACTCCACTTGGCAACTGCCAAGCTTGGGGGAGTGCCCTGGTATTGTATCACCATCACTTTCATCTTTACCATTTTTGTTAGTTCAATCCCTTTTGGTAATATCTCGATCTAGTAGAATAAAAGTTCTTAGTATGATCTAGTTGTGAGTTTTGCTTTATTATCCTTCTATGTAATCGAGTCCATGAGCTATATAATAAAGATTAGTGTTGAGTCAAGGGCTTGATTATTTTGCCATGATCCTAAGGGAATAAAACAAAAGAGAAAGAAATAAAAAGAAACAAAGAGATCATATGAGTCTTATGGAGAGTAATGAGCTCGCATAGAAAGAGTATGATGAATAAAAGTTGTTGAGAGTTGACAAACACAGTTTTGGTCATCGTTGCAATTAATATGAAGTAATAAAGAAAGAGAGGTCTTCACATATAAATATACTATCTTGGACATCTTTTATGATAGTGAGCACTCATTAAAATATGGCATGCTAAAGAGTTGACATTGGACAAGGAAGACAACGTAATGGGTTATGTTTTCTTACATCTGAGATAAATTATATTGTCTTGGATCTTCCAACATGATGAGCTTGCCTTTCCCCTCATGCTAGCCAAATTCATTGCACCAAGTAGAGATGCTACTTGTTCTTCCAAATACCCTTAAACCAGTCTTGCCATAAGAGTCCACCATATCTACCTATGGATTGAGTAAGATCCATCAAGTAAGTTGTCATCGGTGCAAGCAATAAAAATTGTTCTCTAAATATGTATGATTGATTGGTGTGGAGGAAATAAGCTTTATACAAGCGTGTAATATGGAAGTAATAAAAGCGAGAGACTGCATAATAAAGGTCCATATCACAAGTGGCAATATAAAGTGGCGTTCTTTCACATTAAGATTTTGTGCATCCAAACCATAAAAGTGCATGGCAACCTCTGCTTCCCTCTGCGAAGGGCCTATCTTTTACTTTTATCTCCTACATTGCATAAGAGTCATGGTGATCCTCACCCTTCCTTTTTACATTTTATCCTTTGGCAAGCACAATATGTTGGAAAGATCCTGGTATATATGGCTAATCGGATGTGAGTTTTCATGAACTATTACTGTTGACATTACCCTTGAGGTAAAACGTTGGGAGGCAAAACTATAAGCCCCTATCTTTCTCTGTGTCCGATTAAAAATCCATACCCATAAGTATTGCATGAGTGTCAGCAATTGTGAAAGATTATATGACTCTTATGCATTGACTCTTTCCTATGTTATGATAAATTTCAATTGCTTCAATGACTGAGATTGTAGTTTGTTAGTTTTCAATGAAGTTTATGATTCATACTTGATATTGTGATTGAATTATTACTCTAGCATTAGATATTATATGACAAAGAATTATGTAAGTTGTTGTTCTAAGAATGATCATGATGCCCTCATGTCCGTATTTTTTTATCGACACCTCTATATCTAAACATGTGGACATATTTTTCGATTTCGGCTTTTCGCCTGAGGACAAGCGAGGTCTAAGCTTGGGGGAGTTGATACGTCCATTTTGCATCATGCTTTTATATCCATATTTATTGCCTTATGGGATTTTATTACACATTATGTCACAATACTTATGCCTATTCTCTCTTATTTTACAAGGTTTACATAAAGAGGGAAATGCCGGCAGCTGGGATCCTGGGCTGGAAAAGGAGCAAATATTAGAGACCTATTCTGCACAGCTCCAAAAGTCCTGAAACTTCACGGAAGATCTTTTCCAAATATATAAAAAATATTGAGCGGAAGAAACTCATCAGGGGGGCCACACCCTGCCCACGAGGGTGGGGGCGCGCCCCCCTACCTCGTGGGCCCCCTGGTGACCCTCCGGTGGCCATCTTCTGCTATATGGAGTCTTTCGATGGAAAAAAATCACAAGCCATCTTCTCAGACGAAACTCCGCCGCCACGAGGCAGAACCTTGGCGGAACCAATCTAGGTCTCTGGCTGAGCTGTTCTGCCGGGGAAACATCCCTCTCGGAGGGGGAAATCATCGCCATCGTCATCACCAACGCTCCTCTCATCAGGAGAGGGCAATCTCCATCAACATCTTCATCAGCACCATCTCATCTCAAAACCCTAGTTCATCTCTTGTATCCAATTCCTGTCTCCAAGTCTGGGATTGGTGCTAGTAGGTTGCTAGTAGTGTTAATTACTCCTTGTAGTTGATGCTAGTTGGTTTAATTGGTGGAAGATCATATGTTCAGATCCTATATGCATATTAATACCCCTCTGATTATGAACATGTTTATGCTTTGTGAGTAGTTACTTTTGTTCCTGAGGACATGGGAGAAGTCTTGCTATTAGTAGTCATGTGAATTTGGTATTCGTTCGATATTTTGATGAGATGTATGTTGTCTCTCCTCTAGTGGTGTCTACATGACACTTGACCATTATTTGGGCCTAGAGGAAGGCATTGGGAAGTAATAAGTAGATGATGGGTTGCTAGAGTGACAGAAGCTTAAACCCTAGTTTATGTGTTGCTTCGTAAGGGGCTGGTTTGGATCCATATGTTTCATGCTATGGTTAGGTTTACCTTAATACTTTTGTTGTATTTGTGGATGCTTGCAATAGAGGTTAATAATAAGTGGGATGCTTGTCCAAGTAAGGGCAGCACCCAAGCACCGGTCCACCCACATACCAAATTATCAAAGTACCGAACGCGAATCATATGAACGTGATGAAAACTAGCTTGACGATATTCCCATGTGTCCTCGGGAATGCTTTACATCTTATAAGAGTTTGTCCAGGCTTGTCCTTTGCTACAAAAAGGATTGGGCCACCTTGCTACACCTTATTTACTTTTGTTACTTGTTGCTCGTTACAAATTATCTTATCACAAAACTATCGGTTACCACTTATTTCAGTACTTGCAGAGAATACCTTGCTGGAAACCGCTTATCATTTCCTTCTACTCCTCGTTGGGTTCAACACTCTTACTTATCGAAAGGACTACGATAGATACCCTATACTTGTGGGTCATCAACAGACACCCCAATGGGTTACTGTGAGACGTGCTACTCGTTTAAACAGTGCAGTGTCATCCTCCCCACATGATTCTCAAGAAACAGCAAGGCTAAATGAAGATAGTCAACATAGCTCTCTAGTTGATGACCACAATTCCCCCCACACCACCATCGCCGGTGCTTGCTCTTACTTGCCAGTGTGATCTGTGGTTGCATGTTGCATATGGTGTCTACCTTGTAATGCTTCTAATTAGGGTAAATTGCATCTTCTTAGTTAACACATTATAGCTGTGAATATGACATGTGTTCCTGTTTTTGGTACATATTACGTCTTTGTATTAACCATGTTCTTAATCAAACTACTTCTCTTGTGTATCCCTCATCAATCACTTCTGACGAGACACCTTCAAGTTGATAGTGTAATATTGGTTGCATCTTGCATATCATTTCAAACATGTATTGCCTCTAATTTTTTGAAGTGCCACATATAATGAGACACATCTAACTTGGTAGAGTGATTTTGGTTGGATCTTTCATATGGTGTCTAGATTGCATTGCTTCCAATTTGTTGAAATGCCTTCTACTTAGCGTTTTTTGTACATATTCCATCCTCCTACAATATGGTTGCCATACATAAAAGGTGTGTTCGTCAGTATCATGCATCAACGAATTTGGAAGTGCGAATTTCATTCCCTTTTCTTGTGTGTTTACTTGACAAGGCAAAATCTAAAAGGACGAAGGCACAGAATGATGGTGGTCCTCTGGAGCAACCGAAACAGATGATCTCTGCAGATTCTCCTGCTACTCCGACTACAGTGCAAGTTCCAAATCTCATCTCCCATACTCCACAACCCCAGGTGCTTGCTTTAACATGGCAGTGTGATATTTGGTTGCATGTTGCATATGGTGCCTATCTTGTATTGCTCTCCTAATTTGTTAAATTGCATCTCCTTAGCTTACACATTATACATGTGAATATGACACACCTAGAGAAAAATAGGCACATCTAGAATACCAAATGCACATTATTGGATACATAATGAGTTGTATTTTCATATTGTACATGTTTGGTATTGTAGATGTAGATAATTTTCTCTATACACTTGCTCAAAGTTCACAAAGTTTGACTTTCAGAAAAATCTATAGGCACTACATTGTGGAACAGAGGGAGTATTGCTTCTAATTTGGTCAAATATATTTGTTAGGCCACCCTTTTAATTTGACAGAGTGATATTGGTTTCATCTATCATATGGTTTCTAGCTTGCATTGCTTCTAACTAGTTCAAACACCTTGTGCTTAGTTTACACTTTATACATCCTACATGTCAATATGTCATGCCATCCTATTTTTCATACATATTCCATCCTCCTATCATGCGTCTGTCTTACATGAAAGTAGTGCTCGTCAGTATCATGCATCAATGAGTTCTGAAGAGAAAATTTTATTCCTTTTTTCTTGTGGGTTTTACTTCACAAGGAAAAATCAAAAAAGAGGAAGGAAAAGAGTAAGGAAGGCGATGATGGTGGTCCTCTGCAGCAACATAAACGGAGCATCTGTACGGATTCTCCTTGTACTGCTAGTACATTACAAGTTCCAAGTCTCTGCTTCCCTACTCCACCATCCAAGGTGCTTGCTCTAACTTAGCAGTGTGATATTTGGTTGCATGTTGCATATAGTGTCTATCTTGTATTGCTCCTAATTAGTCTAAACTGCATCTGCTTAGCTTACACATGATACGTGTGAATATGACATGCTTTCCTGTTTTTGGTACATACTATATCTGTCTATCACACCATGTTCTTGTATGAAACTACTCTTCTTGTGTATCCTGCGTCAGTCACATATGATGGGACACCTTTAATTTGGCAGTGTGATATTGGTTTGCATCTTGAATATGATTTCTAGCATGTAGTGCTTCTAGTTTGATGAACTCCACCTATGACGAGACAGTTTTAACTTGGCAGAGTGATATTGATTGCACCTTCCATATGGTGTCTAGCTTGCAATGCTTCTAATTTGTTGAAGTGCCTTCTGCTTAGTTACCACATCATAGGTGTGAATATGTCAAGCCGTCCAGTTTTTCGTACATATTCCATCCTCGTATCATGACTTTGCCTTCCATCAGAGTAGTGTTCGTCAGTATCATGCATGAATGAGTTCTGAATAGCGAATTTTATTCCTTTTTCTTGTCGGTTTGATGTCACAATGCAAAATCAATAAAGCGGAAAGAAACTGGTAAGGCATTGGATGATGGTGGTCCTTCCGAGCAACTGAAACGGAGGGTCTCTACAGATTCTACTCCACCATCCTCCCAACAAGATTCGCAATACAACGCAAGGCTAGACAGTCAACGTAGCTGTGTAGATGATGAGCACATCTCCCCTACTCCACCATCGCAGGTGCTTGCTCTAACTTGGCACTATTATATGTGGTTGCATGTTGCATACGATGTCTAGCTTGTATTGCTTCTAACTTTGTTGAATTGTATCTGCTTACTTTACACATAATGCCTGTGAATATGACACGTGTTCCTGTTTCTAGAACATACGTGTACATGATGAGCACATCTCCCCTGCTCCACCATCACAGGTGCTTGCTCTTACTTGGAACTGTTATACGTGTTTGTGTTTTCCGTATGATGTCTAGTTTGTATTGCTTCTGATTATGTTGAATTGCATCTGCGTAGCTTACAACTTATACCTGCGACGATCACTTACCCATAAGACACATTTAACTTGGGAGTGTGATGTAGGTTGCATCTTGCATTGTCTTCTAGCTTGTACTGCTTCTAATTTCTTGAAATGGCACTTACGACGAGACACTTTTTACTCGATAGTGATATTGGTTGCATGTTCATATGGTGCCTAGCTTTCATTTCTTCTAATTTTGTTGAAATGCCTTCTGCTTACTGTTTTTCATACATATTCCATCCTCCTATCATATGTCTGAATATGCAATGCTGTATTTTTTGTGTATATATTCCATCCTCCTTTCCAGCGCTTGCCTTACATCAAAGTAGTGTTCGTCTGTATCATGCATCAACTAGTTATGCAGAGCTAATTTTATTCATCTTCTTTTGGTTTTGACTTCATAAGTCAATATCAGAAAATAGGAAGGAAAAGAGTAAGTTAGGGGATGTTGGTGGTCCTCCGGACCGACGCAAACAGAGACTCTCTAGATTTGCCACTTCTACTGCTAATGAAGTTGAACTCCCAAGTCTACATGATGAGTTCATCTCCCGCACTCCACCATCGCAGGTGCTTGCTCTAAGTTGACAGTGTTATAATTGGTTTCATGTTGCACATGTTGTCTAGCCTGTATTTCTTCTATTTTGATTAAATTGCACCTGCTGAGTTTATACGTTATACATGTGCATATGACATGCCTTTCTGTGTCTAGAATACACTTCATCTATCAATCATACCATGTTCTTACATGAAAGTACTGTTGTTGTGTATCTCGCGTTAGTCACTCATGATTGGACACTTTTAACATGGTAGTTTGATAGTGGTTGCATCTTGCATTGATTTCTACGTTGTACTGCTTCTAATTTTTTGAAATGACACTTTTAACTAGGCAGAGTGATATTGGTTGCATCTTTCATATGGTGTCTAACTTGCATTACTTCTATTTTCTTGAAAATCCTTCTGCTTAGTTTAGACATCGTAGCTGTGAATATGTCACGCCTTCCTGTTTTTCTTACATATTCCATCCTCATACGGTTGTCTTACATCAAAGTATTGCTTGTCTGTATCATGCATCAATGAGTTCTGAAGAGCGATTTTATTCTTTTGTGTTGTGGGTATGCCTTGACATGGCAAAGTCAAAAAAGAGAAAGGAAAAGAATATAGTAGGGAATGGTGTTACTCGTTGGGTGAAAGGGAAAAGGATCCGCCCTCGAGATTCTGCTGGTACTTATAGTGCAGTAGAAGGTCCAAGTCCACCGGCTAAATCTACAAACACAGTATCACCTGCTCCACCAGCTGTAGCATCCGCTTCAACTGTACCAACATCTCAATGAGTTACTCGTTCGTTTGCTTTGGAACTGGCAGTTCCCAAGCTGCATTCACACCTAACACTACTTCTAAAGCACTGCTGACACAATAGGACTTGGCAAGATTAGATGAACCTCATGAGCATCAACACCAAGACGGTACCTGACCAAGTCTAGTTGCAGTTGCATGCTCCTTTATATGTACTCTTACAGTTTGATGTGCACTAGCACTTTCCATATTCGTTGTTGAACTAGCACCACGGCGCAAGAGGAAACAAACATCAGGGATAATGCTTGACAGATTAACAAAATCTAAAGGAGGAAGAATGGAGATCCATTTTGAGGCAGGTTTAAAAAGGCCACGTGATGCTACAGAGTTAGCCAAGTTAGTATCAGAGGCAACCATTGCCGTTAGGTGTCATGCACGTATCCTCCCAACGTGGATCCAGTACAGGAATGAGAAAGACAATACCCATTTTAACACCTTCCTTGGCCATTTATCCGTAAGTAATGTTATTCATCGCAATTTTTAATATGGTCTTGCTCTGTGCCATACTTTCTAGCTTCCTCCTAATAAAACTCACATTCTTTTTTCAACAGATGAGGTTCAAGTTGGATCTGAAAGATGATGCAACTAAACAAGCATGCACTCATGTTTTCCAGTCTGCCCTGCGACAGTATCGGTACCACCTTAGAAAATCTCACTTTGAAGGCAAGGCTAACAATGAAATCGCCCAAACATCTCTAGTGGAATATATTACAGATGAAGACTGGACAACCCATGTTAAACACTGGTATGATCCAAAGTATCTGGTAGGGTATATGTATTTGATTAGACCACATATTGAACTTGTATTTATGTATGTGCCTTACAAGTGTATCTTCTTCTAGGCTGACTATTTGAAGAACAAGGCCAACCATTCTAAAGTGAAATTCCAACAAATAACAGGATCTCGTAGCTATATTGCACACTACGAGGCTCTTGTAAAGAGCTGCCACTTCCTTATTTTTTCTGTACCATATTATCGTATCTATATTGACTTGTTCCAAATACAGAGGAAAACCTATGCGGACCAAAAAGAAGCTGAACCGAATGCAGTGCAAATCTTCAAGGATTGCCACACCAGCAAGATGAAGGGCATGAGCACACCAGTTCAGACCGCTGTTGTAAGTCCTTACTCCTCCTGCCTTTGAACTAATTGGTACTATGATGTGTTCATTTAACTGCTTCGTTTGCAACCAATGTCAGTTACTCTGTTCAATTTTATACACAGTTGTCTTAACGTATCGTTTCACCTAACATGGTTTAAAAGAGATGAAGGATATTCTTTTGGTCTTGATCTGTAATCTAGTTGTGATGTTCACATGCGCACATAATGATACAATAGCCTGTTTGTTTTATATCTGTTTGCCCATGATATGAATGATGTCTCTTTATCCTAATTTAAACCATGTCTATTTATCCTTAGATGTCAAAGAATGTGAGGAAATAGACAATACAGTAGGCATGCTACATGGACATATGTTTCGAAAGTGATTTTATTATGTAGTTGGCACTACAATACATGCTAATGTATTACAGTAGTTCACCAAAATAAGTTATGTATAAATGTGAAACCTACTTTGTTTGTTTTTGTCTCATTAGTAACTTATCTGGTACACTAATCTACAAGTTCAAACTTTCATCAAGCTATCGAGAAAATGATTGAATAGCCACAACCACTTGAAGGTGACGAGGCTACCACAGGCACAATGTCACCTCTTACTGCAGTGCGTCAGTATCTGTCCACTAATAGTGCAAAAAGCACCTTCCTGTGTAATTCTAGGTTGGTTGTCAAGGTAACCTCGTCCAAATCGCCTACTGAACAAAATCTTCCGACTAGACAGAGTGATATATCTGTGCTCCAGACACAAGTCCAATCCCTAATGGATGTTGTGCAAGAAACAAAAATAGTGGTTGACAAATGTCATGAAGATATGAATGGTTTTGAAACCAGACTATCAGACATTTGCTTTGTTGTTCAAGAGCAATCACGGAAAAAGGGGAAGATCGTGCTGCTCCATCAGATTCTACAGCCTGAAACATAAGCACTCAGGTCAAATGATATATGCTTCTATACATCTGATGGTGCTTTTATCTGCAAGGACTGTAAAATTTATGCCAACAGGCCTTTTGTTGTATGGTTGGAATTTATTTTGTTGTGATACAGAATTTATGATGCTGCCAAAGGTTGCAGTAATTACGACACTTTTTTTGTATAGTGTAGGTTTATCTTAGTAATGTATTCGGCCGAAAGCTTCATAGGAACCCAACATGCCAACATTCGTCGGGCCCATTCCAATTGGGCTAAAAATGATTCTGGGCCAAAATTTGCATGTAGCCCACTAAAAATATCTGGGCCTAAATCAGCATAACCTTTCATATTTTTCTGGTAGGGCCATGCCCATAGTGGGCCTTTAACAGGCCTAAATATAATTTGGGACCTAAGTAATAAGGCCGTTTACATGTGTAAATATCTCAAGCCCATAAAAACATGGGCCTTTAGTAGGCCGAAAGTAAGATTGGGCCCTGATTGTGCCAAATAACCCACTAGTCTTAGAAGGCCAAAATGGTGGCCCATTTCCAATTCGGATCGTCCACAGGCCGAAATTCAGATAGGCCGTAAATGCGCCGACCTACTACACGGGCCTTTAACAAGCCGGAAGTTCAGTCGGGCTTGATTAGTGTCATTTTTATATGGGTCGTTAGTAGGCCCGATGTGGCTTTGGGCCACATATGACCCATGGATTTCGTCCGATGATAACAGGCCGAAAGTCACAATATGCTGAAAGTGGCCCAAATCTGTAGTGGGCCTCTAACCGGTGGAATGTCAGACATGGCCGAATATGACCCATATCCTTCATGGTCGTTTATGGGATGAAAGTTTCAATGGCCTATAAATGGGCCCAAATGAAGCAGGACCTTTAACAGGCCGGAAACACACCGGACCGTAATTCGTCCCAAATTCTTAGCGGACTGTTAACGGGCCAGAAGTGACCATGGGCCACAATGATGACAAGTTTAGGACGGGCCATTGATGGGCCGATTTAACACTAGCCATATGGGCCTTAACTGAGAATGTTGGGCCTTTAGTTGGGCCGACCCATTATGGTCAGCAAAATCTCGTGGGCCTTTAGTTGGGTCGGCCCATTTAGTCTTTATGGGCCACTTTTGGGCCGTGCCATGTGTTGACCTATCATAGGCGCCTCATGTCCAATGAATGTATGACATCTATCCCAACGGTGAGCCAACACGTGTTTCCTCTGGCCAATGACAATTTTACACATGGAAAATCCTCATTGGTCCGGGCTGTTAATGGATTATCGGATCCAAAACCGGACCCGATAGCTTAACGGAGACCCGTTACGGTGGATGCCACGTGTCGGTCACCCTTGACGAAAGCACTTCCATGACGCGCGATTTATCGTCATGGAAGTGGACACTTCCGTGATGATAATTTTGGTAATGTCATGGAACAATTCTATGACAGCACATGTATGATTATCTTGATTATGTCATAAATTTGTCATGGATGTACATGCATGACAGAAAACGTGACCTACTGCGAAAAACACGTATCATCATGGAAGTGTCTTTTTTTTGTAGTGATAGCAGAATCCTGGGGCCTCGGACTCAAACTTCTTGGCCTTCTAGTGATCGCAGTTCGCGGCGTGTTTCAGCATGTGTGTGTGGTCTGGGAGGTTTGAGTAGACATAGTCAAATGGATCATGGTCGACATAGGTATTGTGACTTGAGTCTTCCAATTCATCGTGCTCCATGTCATCAGCATCTGAGCCTGCAAACAATGTTTGTAATTAGGGTGATATTCCTAACGGGTGGATGTTGCTCAAGTGGGTGTACATACCTTCACCAGCAAACAGGTAATAGTCATCGTCAAAGAGGTTGTCAGGGTTGACATTATCATTCATGAGATGACTAAGGTAAGCATCCATGTCGTCTGCTCAGGTGCAAAACCAATAAATGAGGGTTCAGTCTCAAGGGACGCAAGGAGAATAAGGATGGGAGTGTTACCTTCACTTCTAATCGTGTACTCCGACATGCTAGATGAGGTTGAGGCACTGTGTTCTTCAACTACGTTAGGTTGTCTAGTTGAGCTCATTTCTGGTATGGAGCTAGAACCGACGCTCGGGGTCTTCACCGTAGCTGCAAAGCTTTCAGTACGACGATCTAACAAAGCGTTCCTCTCACCACGTGGCACCTTCGTACATAATTTCCGCTTGCCAATTTTTTCATGACGCTTCTTCGCCGCCATAATTCCCTTGCAAGAATGCTCTCTCGTCCTACGCTGAGCTCTGGACTCATGCCTCTGCTCGTCAGCTCCATTATCCGCTATTGTTAGCGGATCACTGGTTTGCTGGTCGGCACTTGTTAGGTGCTCATTGATTGTTATGAGGTTGCCATCTACAGGACCATCACCTAAGGTTCTACTTAGATAGGCACCTGCAACATTTTCGAATCATTATAAATATCTGATGAATGGTTATGACCGTTGATGGGATAACTACCATCGGTTTCGATGTTGCGAATGTACGTGGGGCTAGGAGCTGCTGACGCATTTTCGACGGACAACGAATCTGCAACTCGGAGAACAATTCGATATATCTTGTAATGACAAGAGCAACTTCGAGTAACTGTATGAACGACAAGTGTATGTCATTATCCATATGGATATATCGACAGTATGGAATTGTAACAGCAAAGGGCACAAGGGTCTTGGAAAAACATTGAAAAGTATCTTTAGAATCTTCTGGTGAAGCAAACAATCATCTAGAATGAGGGCCTCTCCGAGAGGAAGTAGTTATGGGAACCTAGAGTTAGAGTTATTAAAATCGTTTAACCCGGATAGAAGAGAGATCAGAGTCCCAAATTAAAGATCGAGGGATAAAATATCCTCATAACACCCAATGGCGACGTGGGCCCGTAAGCCACACATCCATGTTAGGAAAAGTTTTGTAATGAGACTCAACTTCGGCCAAGGAGTTGGAAATGGGGGATTGATGACCCACAAGTATAGGGGGTCTATCGTAGTCCTTTCGATAAGAGTGTCGAACCCAACGAGGAGCAAAAGGAAATGACAAGTAGTTTTCAGTAAGGTATTCTCTGCAAGCACTGAAATTATCGGTAATAGATAGTTTTATGATAAGGTAATTCCTAACGGGTAACAAATAACAAAAGTAAACAATGTGCAGCAAGGTGGCCCAATCCTTTTTGTAGCAAAATGGCAAGCCTAGACAAACTCTTATATAAAGGAAAGCACTCTCGAGGACACATGGGAATTATCGTCAAGCTAGTTTTCATCATGCTCATATGATTCGCGTTCGTTACTTTGATAATTTGATATGTGGGTGGACCGGTGCTTGGGTACTGCCCTTCCTTGGACAAGCATCCCACTTATTATTAACCCCCTTCGCAAGCATCTGCAACTACGAAAGAAGAATTAAGGTAAACCTAACCATAGCATGAAACATATGGATCCAAATCAGCCCCGTACGAAGCAATACATAAACTATGGTTTAAGCTTCTGTCACTCTAGCAACCCATCATGTACTTATTACTTCCCAATGCCTTCCCCTAGGCCTAAACAATGGTGAAGTGTCATGTAGTCAACGTTCACATGACACCACTAGAGGAGAGACAACATACATCTCATCAAAATATCGAACGAATACCAAATTCACATGACCACTTATAGCAAGACTTCTCCCATGTCCTCAGAAACAAACGTAACTACTCACAAATCATATTCATGTTCATAATCAGAGGGGTATTAATACGCATAAAGGATCTGAACATATAATCTTCCACCAAATAAACCAACTAGCATCAACTACAAGGAGTAATCAACACTACTAGCAATCCACAGGTAACAATCTGAGGTTTTGAGACAAAGATCGGATACAAGAGATGAACTAGGATTTGAGAGGACATGGTGCTGGTGAAGATGTTGATGGAGATTGACCCCCTCTCGATGAGAGGATCGATGGTGGTGACGATGGTGACGATTTCCCCCTCCCGGAGGGATGTTTCCCCGGCAGAATAGCTCTGCCGGAGCCCTAGATTGGTTCCGCCTCGAGACGGCGGCGCTTCGTCCCGAAAGCTTCCTTCTCATTTTTTCAAGGCAAAAGACACCTTATACCAGAAGATGGGCATCGGGGGCCTGCCAGGTGGCCCACGAGGCAGGGGGCACGCCCCCACCCTCGTGGACGGTGGCTGGCTCCCCTCTGGTGCTTTCTTCGCCCAATATTTTAATATATTCCAAAACTGACTTTCGTGGAGTTTCAGGACTTTTGAAGTTGTGCAAAATAGGTCTCTAATATTTGCTCCTTTTCCAGCCAAGAATTCCAGCTGCCGGCATTCTCCCTCTTCATGTAAACCTTGTGAAATAAGATAGAAAAGGCATAAGTATTGTGACATAATGTGTAGTAACATCCCATAATGCAATAAATATCGATATAAAAGCATGATGCAAAATGGACGTATCAACTCCCCCAAGCTTAGACCTCGCTTGTCCTCAAGCGGAAGCCGATATCGAAAATATGCCCACATGTTTAGAGATAGAGGTGTCAATAAAATACGGACATGAGGGTGTCATGATCATTCTTAGAACAACAATATATATATAGTCATATGATTTCTTATGCTAAAGTAACAATCTTATTCACAATGTAAAGTATCAATCAGAAACTTCATTGAGAACTAGAAAACTATAATCTCAGTCACTGAGGCAATTGCAATTTATCATAACATTGGAACGAGTCAATATAGGAGCTTTTCAGCAAGTCCACATACTCAACTATCATTTAGTCTTTCACAATTGCTAACACTCACGCAATACTTATGGGTATGAAGTTCTAATCGGACATAGAGAAAGATAGGGGCTTATATTTTTGCCTCCCAACCCTTTACCTCAAGGGTAATGTCAACAATAATAGCTTATGAAAACCCACATCCAATTAGCTATATATATCAGGATATTTCCAACACACAGTGCTTGCCAAAGGATAAAATGTAAAAAGGAAAGGTGAAGATCACCATCACTCTTGTATACGGTATAGGACAAAAATAAAAGATAGGCCCTTCGCAGAGGGAAGTAGAGGTTGTCATGTGCTTTTATGGTTGGATGAACAAAATCTTAATGCAAAAGAACATCACTTTATATTGCCATTTGTGATAGGGACCTTTATTATGCAGTCCGTCGCTTTTATTTCTTCCATATCACAAGATCGTATAAAGCTTATTTTCTCCACACTAATAGATCATGCATATTTAGAGAGCTATTTTTTATTGCTTGCAACAATGACAACTTACTTGAAGGATCTTATTCAATCCATAGCTAGATATGGTGGACTCTCATGGCAAAACTGGGTTTAAGGATATTTGGAAGCACGAGTAGTATCTCTACTTGGTGCAAAGAATTTGGCTAGCATGTGGGGGAAAGGCAAGCTCGACATGTTGGATGATCCATGAAAATAGAATTTATTTCGGATATAAGAAAACATAACCCGTTACATTTTCT
This sequence comes from Triticum urartu, assembly GCF_056163025.1. NCBI lineage: Eukaryota > Viridiplantae > Streptophyta > Magnoliopsida > Poales > Poaceae > Triticum > Triticum urartu. The sequence goes on from NC_141874.1 coordinate 211,592,194, forward strand.
TCCTTGTCCAACATCAACTTTTTAGCATGTCATATTTTAATGAGTGCTCACAATCATAAAATATGTCCAAGATAGTATATTTATATGTGAAAACCTCTCTTTCTTGATTACTTCCTATTAATTGCAACGATGACCAAAACTATGTTTGTCAACTCTCAACAACTTTTATTCATCATACTCTTTATTTGTGAAGTCATTACTCTCCATAAGATCAATATGATCTCTTTATTTCTTTTTATTCTTTCTCTCTTTTTTTATTCCCTCAAGATCATAGCAAGATAACCGAGCTCTCGAATCAAGGCTAATCTTTATTATATATAGTTCACGGACTCGATTACATAGATAAGGATCAACACAAAACTCAAAGCTAGATCATACTAAACTTTCTTCTACTAGATCAAGATATAATCAAAAGGATTGAACTAAGAAAAATAGTAAAGATAGAAGTGTGATGGTGATATGATACTGGGGCACTCCCCCAAGCGTGGCAGTTGCCAAGGGGAGTGCCCATACCCGATACTCAGTTCTCCTTTGGTGGTAGTGATGATGGAGTTGTTGATGATGTAGGCTTGTCGTCCATTTTCCAAGGCATAGGCTCACCATCATAGAAGGATGATCGAGTCTCCAGGATCCTTAAATCTGTAGCCAAACTCATCCTCTTGAATCTATATTCATACTCACAGTTATGGTTTTGCAGGTCATAAATCTGGGCTTGGAGGTGCTCGATTTTCTCATGAAGCTTGAAGATGGTCTCCCCAATGTTCTTGGCATCCAGCTTGTGGTTGTTGGTGAACTCCACGATCATCATGTGGTTGGCGTCGAGTCCGCGTTCCACCATCCCCTGGCACTTGAAAACTTGTTGCTCCATTACTTCGAGTCTTGTCTCCACGCTTCCAGTCCTCCTTGGTCCCTCAACATCTCGGATGTACAACACCCCCTCACACAACTCAATGGTTTGAGGGTGTTGCAGCATCTCCGCGAGGTAGGGGTTGATGACCCTCTCGAAAAACTTGTCCTTTGGGGGCGCTTGAAGACGTCATGGTGATCTAGATCTGTCAGAAAAACAGCTCGAAACAAAAGTAGGAGATATTTGCATGGTACGGTGGTCAAAACCTTCATGAGATTATATAATGAATTTTTACCGACCAAAAGAAGTGGCGTGCAAGAAATTGGAGTCCGGAGGGCACACGAGGTGCCCACGAGGCAGGGGGCACGCCCAGGGGGGTAGAGTGCGCCCTCCACCCTCGTGGATGCCTCGTGTCCTTTCCGAACTACTTCTTATTTTTCCTATTTTCTTAAATATTCCAAAACGGAGAAAAAATGCTATTAGAACTGTTTTGGAGTCATTTTACTTACCGTACCACATACCTATTCCTTTTCGGAGTCTGAAACATTCTGGAAAGTGTCCCTGATGTACTCCTCCGGGTTTACGGTGTCAATAACATTGGTTTCAACATTTATGGGATTACCTGAGATATAATGTTTGATTCTTTGACCGTTCACCACCCTTGGATTTTTGCCTTCGAAGTTGTTGATTTTTATGGCACCGGAACGATAGACCTCCTCGATAACGTAAGGACCTTCCCATTTAGAGAGGAGTTTTCCTGAAAAAAATCTTAAACGAGAGTTGTATAACAAAACATAATAACCTACATTAAACTCACGCTTGTGTATCCTTTTGTCATGCCATCTTTTAACTTTTTCTTTAAATAGTTTGGCATTCTCATAGGCCTGGGTTCTCCACTCATCAAGTGAGCTAATGTCAAATAGTCTCTTCTCACCGGCAAGTTTGAAGTCATAGTTGAGCTCTTTAATGGCCCAATATGCCTTATGTTCTAGCTCGAGAGGTAAGTGACATGCGTTTCCATAAACCATTTTATACAGAGACATACCCATAGGATTTTTATATGCAGTTCTATAGGCCCATAATGCATCATCAAGTTTCTTGGACCAATTCTTTCTAGATCTATTAACAGTCTTTTGCAAAATTAATTTAAGCTCTCTATTATAGATTTCTACTTGACCACTAAACTATGGGTGATATGGAGATGCAATTCTATGATTAACATCATAATTAGCAAGCATTTTACGAAAAGCACCATGAATAAAATGTGGACCACCATCAGTCATTAAATATCTAGGGACTACAAACCTCGGAAAAATAACTTCTTTAAGCATCTTAATAGAGGTGTTATGATTAGCACTACTAGTTGGAATAGCTTCTACCCACTTAGTAACGTAATCAACAGCAACTAAAATATGTGTATAGCCATTAGAGGAAGGAAACGGTCCCATATAATCAAAGCCCCAAACATCAAATGGTTCAATAACAAGTGAATAGTTCATAGGCATTTCTTGACGTCTACTTATATTATCAATTCTTTGAAATTCATCACAAGACAAGACAAACTTACGGGCATCCTTGAAAAGAGTAGGCCAATAAAAACCGGATTGCAATACCTTATGTGCAGTTCTATCTCCAGCATGGTGTCCTCCATAAGCCTCGGAGTAACACTTGCATAGGATCGGCTCCTCTTCATGCTAAGGTACACAACATCTAATAACACCATCTACTCCTTTATAAAGGTGTGGATCATCCCAGAAGTAATGTCTTAAATCATAGAAAAACCTTTTATTTTGCTAGTATGTGAAACTAGGTGGTATAAATTTAGCAACATTGTAATTAGCATAGTCAGTATACCATGGAGCAGTACGAGAAGCATTTATGATAGCCAATTGTTCATCAGGAAAGCTATCATCTATAGGTAGTGGGTCATCAAGAACATTTTCTAACCTAGACAAGTTCTTGCAGCAACACAACCCATATAATAAGTCTAGGTTTAGCATCTTTCTTTTCCATAAGATATTTAATAGCAGCCTCGTGGACGGTGGTTGGCTCCCCTATGGTGCTTTCTTCGCCCAATATTTTTAATATATTCCAAAACTGACTTTCGTGGAGTTTCAGGACTTTTGGAGTTGTGAAGAATAGGTCTCTAATATTTTCTCCTTTTCTAGCCCAGAATTCCAGTTGTCGGCATTCTCCCTCTTCATATAAACCTTGTAAAATAAGAGAGAAAAGGCATAAGTATTGTGACATAATATGTAATAACAGCCCATAGTGCAATAAATATTGATATAAAAGTATGATGCAAAATGGACGAATTAGGGATTCCTACAGGGAGTCGGCTCTGATACCAACTTGTGACGCCCTCGATTTGACTGTACACTAATCATACACACAAATGTGTACGATCAAGATCAAGGACTCATGGGAAGATATCACAACACAACTCTAGACACAAATTAAAATAATTCAAGCTTTATATTACAAGCCAGGGGACTCGAGGGCTCGAATACATAAGTTCGAATACACAAGAGTCAGTGGAAGAAATAATATCTGAGTACAGACGTAAGTTAAACAAGTTTGCCTTAAGAAGGCTAGCACAAAAGTAGCAATGATCAAAAAGGCAAGGCCTCTTACCTGGGACCTCCTAACTACTCCTCGAAGCAAAACTCCATGTAGAAACATCCTCGGGATCCTCTGGCTCCTGGACTCCATCATCTGGTTGCGACATCTAAGAAAAATGGAAAAGGGGGAAAAGAAGGAGCAAAGCAATCATGAGTACTCATCCAAAGTACTCGCAAGCAAGGATCTACACTACATATGCATAGGTATCAATGAAAATGGGTAGTATCTGTTGACTGAACTGCAGAATGCCAGAATAAGAGGGGGATAGCTAGTCGTATCGAAGACTGCGCTTATGGCAGCCTCCATCTTGTAGCATGAAGAAGAGAGCAGCTGGTAAGTTCACCAAGTATCACCGCATAGCATAATCCTACCCGGAGATCCTCTCCTCGTCGCCCTGTGAGAGAGCGATCACCGGGTTGTATCTGGCATTTGAAAGGGTGTGTTTTTATTAAGTATCTAGTTCTAGTTGTCATAAGGTCGGAATACAACTCCGGGTCATCCTTTTCCCGAGGGACACGGCTATTGGAATAGATAAACTTCCCTGCAGGGGTGCACCACATTACCCAACACACCCGATCCCTCTGGCCGGACACACTTTCTTGGGTCATGCCCTGCCTCGGAAGATTAACACGTCGCAGCCCTACCTAGGCACAGCAGAGAGGTCAGCACGCCGGTCTAAATCCTATGCGCAGGGGTCTGGGCCCATCGCCCATTGCACACCTGCACGTTGCGTACACGGCCGGTAAGCAGACCTAGCCTCCCTAATACAAGAGCAAGCGTTCCAGTCCAATACGGCGCGTGCCGCTCAGTCGCTGATGTCAAGAAGGCTTTGGCTGATACCACGATGTCGAGTGCCCATAACTGTTCCCGCGTAGTTGGTTAATGCGTATAGACCAGTGGCCAGACTCAGATCAAATATCCAGATCTCGTTAAGCGTGTTATTTTGAACTAACCGCGAACGCCGACCAGGGACCAGGCCCACCTGTCTCCTAGGTGATCACAACCTGCCCTGTCGCTCCGCCTCAAAGTAACCATCAGGGGCTGTCAGGAACCCATGCCCATCACTACCTAGATGGAACCACCTGCCCCTTCAGCCCCCATCTCCGAACAGGAACATAAGTATGTAAAAGTATATAGTATATGTATCCGTGATCACCTTTCGAAGTGATCATGGACCGGTAGTATAGCATGGCAGATGGACAAGAGTGTAAGGCCACTGATGATAAACTAGCATCCTATACTAAGCATTTAGGATTCAGGTAAAGGTAACAACAGAAGTAACAAGGACAGGCTATGCAGCAGAATAGTTTCATCCGAAAGCAGTAACAGCTACACTACTATAATGCAAGCAGTAGAGGGAAAGAGTAGGCGATGCCGGCATGAATAAGGGGGGCTTGCCTGGTTGCTCTGGCAAGAAGGAGGAGTCGTCGTCCTTGTAGTCGATCGCGGGGGTATCGGCAGTGGTCTCGGGGTCTACCGGAAACAAGTAACAGAGGGGGAACACGATAAATAATAGAGCAATCAAAGCAACACAAAGCATAACATGGCAATAAGCGGAGCTAGGGTGACCTAACGTAGTACTAGGTGCTACTGGCGAAGGGGGAAAACATCCAGGAAAGTATTCCCGGTGTTGGACGTTTTTGGGCAGATGAAACGAAGGTGGATTATTGCATGTTCTCTATACTAGGGACATGTGACAAATGAACGGACTGCGTATTCGGATTCGTGTCGTTGTTCTGAGCAACTTTCATGTACAAAGTATTTTCATCCGAATTACGGTTTATTTTATATGATTTTTCAAAGTTTTATAACATTTCTGGAATTTATTTTAATTTTGAAAATAATGTTAAAATGCTACGGGTACCCAGTTCTGTGTACACATAATGTACACAGAGGCTGACATGTAGGCCAGGGGGACCCAGTTGACCAGTCAAGGTTTGACTGGTCAACAAGGGCTGGGGCCCCCTTGTCATACACTACTTAGTTAATTAACTAGTTAGTTAGTTTATTAAACAGAATTAATTAAGATAATTAATCATTTAATTAATTAATTGATATTTTTATGTAATCTATTTATTATTATTTTTTAAACATTTTCTACGGCATGGGCCCTGCTTGCCATAGGCCCAGGGGGCCATAGCAGGGCGGGCGTGTAGCGGGCGCAGCGAACATGGCGGGCACTCAGCAAGCACCTGAGGCCACGGCGGGGCGTCGGTGGGCTCAACGCTGGCCAGGGGAGGGTGACGACGCGGCTGCAGGAGGCGGGTGGCTGCAGCGGTCGGCGGGGGTGTGGGGAGCGGGGGGCACGGCCCTAAGCGGAGGCGACCGGAGACGGGCGTCGCAGTGGCGGGCGCGGCAAGCAGCTGCGGAGGCGGCAACAACAGCTAGATGCAGGACCGGCGAGCATGTGGAGGAGTGGCATGGGACGGCTGCGGCATGGGCAGAGCTGCACCTCCGCGAGCACATGCGTGGGTGCTGCGGCGGGTGACCGCAGGCGGGGTTGGCGACGGTCGAGTTTGACCCGAGGGGGCACAGAACGCTGGCGACGTGGGCTCGGCTGGTGCCCGCAGGGCACTGGATGCTGGGCACGGAGGAGAGGCGCGGGCGGACTGCAGGCTGCGGCGGCGGCAACAGATGCAAGCGACGACAGGGAGGAGCAGGGGGCGACAGGGAGGAGAATGGGGGTGGCCGGAGCACGCAGGGCGTCGACGGGCAATGGCGGCCGGCTCTTGGATGGGGGGAGCAATGCTAGGGCGTGCGATCTACGACGCGAGGAGGAGGAAACTTCAAGGAGCTCACCGGGACCTGTAGGGGTGCAAAGATGGGCTCGAGGGAGGCTTGGAGCAGACGGACGGCGGTGGCGATCCATGGCGGCCGAGGGTGTTGATCCGTGTGAGGCAGGGGTCCGGAGCTCGAATGCGTCCACGTAGTCGACGAAGACGACAAAGGCGGTGTTGTCAGCGTTCTAGGAAACGGGGGTCCCCAAACTTGCCTGCCTGCGGCCCGCAGCATGGCTCCACCAGTGGCCCTGTACGGCCCATCTTCACCAGCAAACACTCAAGACCCTCGCGAGGGGCCAAGCCTCACGAGGCGGACGACGCAAGACCTCCTCAGGGGCGGCCTCATGAGGCTGGCTCGCGAGGGGCGGAGAGATCAAGGCAAGGGATACCTCGCGAGGTTTCTGTGACGCAAGCAATGATGACTGGAGCCAGGCGGGCCCCAGCGCGCGCAGTGTCCTCGTTTCCTCTTTGGTGCTAACGGGGCAAGTGCAGGTGAGGAGTGCTGAGGCATCATGCAAAGGTTTCCATATCGGTGCAACAAGACCAAGACCAGTAGGACAGCAGGATGGAGGTCACCGTGGAGCCCAAGACGGCGTCACCACTAGAGCCTTTGGCAGGCGAAGACTACTTTTGTCAGGATAGTTTGTACTAGTTGTCTCCCTTCGAATTTGGCCATTGTGGAATCCCTTCCCGCTCAATATTTGGGAAGAGGACCAGGGCCTCTATAAATAGGACTAGCCACCACCATAGCAAGGGGGTGAATCAGAGAGAGAGAGAGCATCAACTCACCAAGCACAAGAGCACCACATCTCAGGAGGTTGTTCTTCCCTTGTAACTGTTCGTCCTCAGCCCAAGAGGCAATCCACCACACCACACTGGAGTAGGGTATTACACCACAATGGTGGCCTGAACCAGTATAAACTCTTGTGTCTCGTGTTCTTTGGGTCCGTCGAGCTAGGCTGTGAAATCATACGGAGTGCAAGCTAGAGAGGGGGAGAGATCTTAGTGTGCACCCCAGTGTTCGAACCTCAACGGTTTTGCCGGAACCCGAAATCCGACATTTGGCGCGCCAGGTAGGGGTGCGCTTAAGCTTTCCTCTTCGTCGATCCGCACTTCGCTACTCCACCAAGTTCATGGCCGACGCTCGCCGGGCCTGCGCTGAGCGTCAGGGCCGCTCTCGCCACCCGTGTCGCTTAGAGAGTCTCTGTCGACGGACCTCCCCGTCGTTCTCCGTCACCCGCCGCCAACGCCGCCACCGGCCTGGTGGCAAACGAGCAGCAAGCCTCTTAACTGCACCCCTCTGTGCGGCAAGATGGTCGCACCACCACCCCGTCACTGACTTCGGCCGTCTCATCGTCTCACACTCGCCACGCTCCCATGGACGCGTAGGCCGCTCTGCTCATGGCACGCGAGCTCCTGCGCTACCTCCCGGTCGACGACCTCTACGAGGACTGGTTGGACTGTATCGCCGAGCTCGTCAGCGCCACGGGGGGCTCTCCTGCACCATCCCACTCGCTGCCTCGCCCACCGCCGGCTGCGGGCGATGTGGCTCATGGAGCGCCTCCGCCCCCTTCAGCACCAAGATGGCGCCCTCGCGCCGAGGCGCGCGGCTCATGGAGCGCCTCAGCCTCCCCCGTGTCAATATGGTGTCCTCACTCCAAGATGCGCGGCCCAATGGCGTGATCCACCGCGCCGTCTGCCCGCGCACAAAGAAAGAAGTTGCCAGGAGGTTCCCCGTCCGCAAGAAAATGCTCCACCGCTTCCAACACCACCACGTCAGGATCGCTTGCTGCGGCAGGGCCATGTGCCACTCGCCGTGGCGGCGCAAGGATGCCAAGGTCAAGCTTCGCCTCCACGACGGGCCCCGGTGGCCACGGCGGGCTGCCGCACCTTCACTCCTGAGCTGCGTAGCATCGTCTGGCCGGGAAAGTTCAAGCCGGATCTGCCTCCTCGCTACGACGGCACCCCCGACCCTGCGGAGTTCTTGCAGCTCTACGAGCTGAGCATCGAGGCGGCCAACGGCGACGAAAAGGTCATGGCGAACTGGTTTCCCATGGCTCTCAAGGACGGCACCCGCTCATGGATCCTGAACCTGCCCCTAGGCTCGATTTCCTCCTGGGATGAGATGCACAACCACTTCATCGCCAACTTCCAGGGCACTCGTGACCGCCCCTCGGTCGCGGGTGACCTGCGCTGCATCAAGCAACAACCGGGAGAAACCCTGCAGAAGCACATCGAGCGCTTCAATATAGCGCGTATCAAGATCCACAAGATGACGGACGAGGCCATCATCTCAGCGTTTTCTGACGGCGTACATGACATCAAGATGAAGGAGGAGCTCGCCATCCATGAGGAGTTGTGCATGACTTTGGAGCTGTTCAACATAGCAACCAAGTGTGCAAGAGCTGAGGAGGGGCGTCTCTCACTCCTCGAGCTCCCTGCTGCGGATCCAGAGGAGAAGAATGCCAAGGTCAAGGACGTGAAGCGCAAAGGAGTGGCTGGACTCGCAGCAGAACCAGACACCAAGCGCGGCTGAAATCTTCCCGAGTCGTCCAAGGGCAGACGTACTTTCTGCGCCTTCCACAACGTGCGCACACACAACACCAACGATTGTCAAGAGCTCAGGGCCATTCGATACGGACGCTTCGGTCGATGCCCCGAGCGTAGCGACCGGGGCTACGACCGAGGAGGTGGACGAGGTGGAGGACGCTGGGACGACCGCGGCCCTCGCCAGGAGTGGCGCGACCAGCCTCGCAAGGATCGTTGGCAGGACTAGCCTCGTGAGGGCACCTCGAGAGACCAGCCTCACGAGGACCGTCCTGAGGGCAACCCTGGTCTCACTCCGCTGCTGCCGCCAAGGAGGAGCGACGACCATCAATAGGACGAAGGGGCTGGGGGTTTCCAGGAACCGCGCGCCATCGCCTGCATCTTGGGAGGCGCTCAGGCCCTAGCCTCCCAGCGCATCTTCAAGCAGTTCTCTCGTGAAGCAAATGCAGCTCTCCCCAAGCTCGAGGCTACGCGCCCGCTCAGGTGGTCCAAGTACGCCATCACCTTTAGCTTGGCGGACCAGCTCAAATGCCCGGCAACCGCCGGCGTCCTCGCGATGCTTTGTTCACCAGTCATTAGCAATGTCCAAGTCACCAAGACCCTCATCGATGATGGCGCAGGGCTCAGTGTCCTGTCCGTCGAGATGTTCGACAGCCTTCAAGTGCCATATGATCAGCTCTAGCCCATCAAGCCTTTCTCAGGAGTGACAGACGGCTCCACCACCCCGATAGGGCAAGTTCGCCTCCCTGTCACCTTCGGTCAGCGTGACAACTACCACACCGAACTCGCCGACTTCGACGTCGCCCACATCCGCCTGTCGTACAATGCCATGCTCGGGTACCCAGCGCTGGCTAAATTCATGGCAGTCACTAACCATGGCTACAACGTCCTCAAGATGCCGGCAAGCGGCGGAATCATCACAGTCCCTTGCGAAGAAAGAGATGTGGTGTGCTCCCTCGAGCGCACCTTCCAAGTTGCATCAATCGAAGACCCTGACAGGGCGGGTGCGCAGTACCCTCCTGAGGCCAACCCCAAGAAGAAGAAGCAGCTACACTGCACTGGGCCTCAAGGGAGCGGCACCTCCAGCGATGCCACTTCAGGATCTGCGCCAGCGCCTGGGGCGCCTCCCTCCCTCGCATAGGGAGGCACGCACGGCGCCCTCCTCGGGCAGGGCTCGGGGGCTCTCTTCTGGAGGGCCTTGGACCTGGCCAACATCATGAGGGAGGTGCTCGGGCAACACGTGGAGGCGTGCTTCACGGCATGTTTCCCTCAAGAGGACACCGGGCGAGGAGCGCCCAGTGCTCAGGAGTCCAACCAAGGCATCTCAGGAGCTTCAGGAAGCAAGAGCAATACGCGACGACCGCCACCCACCTGGCACTACTCCCCACCCATGCGAGGGTGGTGAGCTGCGCGTCTGCGTCGACATGCCAGGGCTCAACAGGGCCGCATCTCAGGAGCGCTTCTGGCCTTCGCGTGCTGGACGGTGTGAGGGTCCACCTCACAGCTACGTTTGCATGTCGTTCAGCCTGCCGAGCGTAGAAGCCGCCTTCCAGCGCAACCTGCGGAGCACCCTGGCAGGTCAGGAGGCCAGGCATCACGTAGTCCTGGCGGAGATGGAGACGGTCCTCAGGAGGCCACCCGAGCCTCCAGAGCCTCCCGAGTCTCAGGGTCTCGGCCACTCGTAAGGAGCGGCTTCTTCAACGCGTGTCTTCGGCTGCCCCAACACTCCTTCGGCAACCAAACCAGGTGACATTTTTCCAAGTTCATTCAGCTGGGAGCGCCCCCTAGGTTGCATCATCCCCAGGCCGCGTGGGTCTGTCCCTACGGCATGTATCCGCTTGCATCTTTAGTTCACCCTGCTGGGGGCGCCTCTTGGGCCGCATTATCCCCAGGCCGCTTGGGTCCGACCCAGTGGCATGTATCGCTCTCGCATTTACCTAAGCTAGTTGATTTTCATGCATAATCTATCTATGGATATCACTTGCTTGATTGTCACCCACCATGGGAGCCACGCGCCGATCGTCTTTCTTCAGGATCCTTCACATAAGAAGGCTAGGCACGGCGTCTGTGGTCGGTCCCGTCCCTGCAGCATCGATAAATCCAACGGCTCAGCTCTGTCTGGCGGGCCGGCCCCATTCACGTCACCTCCAGGGGTCGTTGATGATTGGCCTTCTCGTGCGATAGCCTCAGGAAATTCATTCGGTGCAGGTTATCTAACCATCTACCAGGAACGCCACAGCCATCAGGAACCAAGACCAGGCGCAACCCGCCTTGAGGTAGGGCCTCATGAGTCCCGCGCTGGCTCACGAGTGCCCAGACACACCTCGTCTGGCCCTACCGTGCAAGCCACGAGTCAGGGCGGGGCTGTGGATGCCCCGGGGGCTCTCCGCAGTAGGGAGCCCCCTCCCACGTACCAGTGATGGACCAGCAATCACCACGGAGATTTGTGCCCTTCCTCGCGCTAACCTACAGGAACTTCCTGAGGACTACAGCGGGTGGTACCGCGAACTCTCTCTCTCTCTCTCTGTCTCTCCTCCCATGCAATTCGCTTGCGCGTTAAAAGGGGGGCTCATGAGCATCGCGACTCAGGAGCTCTTACTGTCTCTCCAGCCCTCACCCTGGCCTTGACCACGACATCGTGACCTAGCATACCAGCGGCAGCTGAGCTCGCTCGAGGACCGGGACCTAAGGATGCAGAGCACATAGGAGAGCACGGAGAAGAGGAAGAGGGTCGCACGGGCCCAACCTAGCTACCCAACAGTGGACGACGCCTAAATTTGGCGCAACATGAGGAACCAGCTCCAGAACGCCCAGATAAGTCTCGCACCTAGATCAACCCAGCATTACGGCATAATACCCTCGACTCTCGCTGCCCTGCTGCAGCAACATCGCCTCCCTCTCTCATCCTCAGGAAGCTGCTTGCGTGCTAAAGGGGACCTCTTGAGCATTGCGCCTCAGGAGCTCTTACTGGACCTCGGGCCGCTCACCTCCTAGCCTTGACCGTGGCATCACGACCTGGCATACCAGTGATGGCTGCAGCCTGCCTGGGGACCGGGACCTGTCAGCATAGAGCACCAAGCTGCCGCGGGATTGGAAAGGGGAAACCGAGCCTCAAGAGGACATGTGGTCGCAAATTATCATGAAAAGGATAATATCAACAAAAGACATTACAGATCCTTTACACACCCCCACGGGGTGCATTCTAATTCCTCGCAGGAAACAAAAGAAAGGAGTTCCTAGGAGCTCTATCTACGCGTGTCGAACAGCGCCAACGCCATCATCAACAGTGGGCCTCTGGAGGCCGGCGCCAACCCTATCCAGATCATCGACGGCGGCGGTCGGACGCTGCGGCCTTGCTCCGAGCGCGGCGAGAGATCGGGGGCATGTAGCTGTCGTCGCTTGTCTCCGGAGACTCGACGAGCTCGGGAGAGTCGTTGGACCACCAGGAGTCACCATTGTCGCTGGAGGAGCTGCGGGCGAGGCCAGCGGCAGGCCCGGCGCCAGCCGCTGCGCCGTCCTGGCGACCCCCTTCAGGGTAGCACTCCAAGCGGCGGCCTTCCTCGTCAAAGACCTTGAAGAATAGAGTGGATGCGCCGTCGTACCTAAAGTGGATGGCGAGGGCACCTTCCGCAAGGCATACTCGGGCGACCTCGCCCCAGCCACGAGTCATGAAGATCCATCCGGAGGAGACGGCTTCAACCTCAGCTCCAGTTGCAGGGGCGTCGCAGTCGGCGTGCTGCGGCCAAAGCTCAAGGGGGCCTCTCGGTGGCGAAGAACTGTGGGAAGCGGATCCAAGTGCTCGGAGGCATCGCCGCCCACAGCATGAACTCACACGAGGAGTCTGCGACATGGACCCCTAGGGCGATGGCATGCGTCACCGTGGCGTGGCGACCACGGCCCTGGCGCGGGCAGCAGCACTCGTCGCTCCTCCCTCCGGAGCCCTCGGCTTGAGCGTACAAGGGCAACGGGTACCCAGGAGGTGGCCGCTCGTACCACGGCCGCGACACTACCGGCCTCACAACCATCTCACGACGATGGGACAGCCTCTTCTTTGGCGGAGGTGGCTTGGGCTCGTTGAGGGGAGTTTTTCCCTTTTCCGCAGCCGAGAACCTTTGAATCAGCGCCATGGTCGATGCAGCAAGCAGTGAAGCGAGGAAGAAGAAGGAGCGGGAGAAGCAAAGGAAGGAATGGGTGACAGGGCCTCCGCTCCCACTTCCCATTTATAGCCAAGGGGAGGCCAACCGCTGGCTTCCACGATCTAAGGTAATAATGATCTTTTCTGCATGCAGCAGGGACTCGTCAAGATGGGTGATACGTCTCCAACGTATCTATAATTTTTGATTGCTCCATGCTATATTATCTACTGTTTTAGGCAATATTGGGCGTTATTTTCCACTTTTATATTATTTTTGGGACTAACCTATTAACCGGAGGCCCAGCCCAGATTTGCTGTTTTATGCCTATTTCAGTGTTTCGAGGAAAAGGAATATCAAACTGAGTCGAAACGGAACAAAATCAACTGGAGAAGTTACTTTTGGAAGGAAACCTACCAAATAGACTTGGACCCTATGTCAGAAGATGAAGGAGGAGCTCACGAGGGTAGGGGTGCGCCCACCCCCTTGGGGCGCGCCCCCCTGCCTCATGGCCACCCCTTCGGTCCACCGACGTACTCCTTTCACCCATATATACCCATGTATCCTAAAACTTCCAGAGAGCATATTAGATCGGGAGTTCCGCCGCCAGAAGCCTCTGTAGCCACCAAAAACCAATCTAGACCCATTCCGGCACCCTGCCGAAGGGGGCAATCCCTCTCCGGTGGCCATCTTCATCATCCCGGTGCTCTCCATGACGAGGAAGGAGTAGTTCTCCCTCGGGGCTGAGGGTATGTACCAGTAGCTATGTGTTTGATCTCTCTCTCTCTTGTGTTCTTGAGATGATACGATCTTGATGTATCGCGAGCTTTGCTATTATAGTTGGATCTTATGTTTCTCCTCCCCCTCTTCTCTCTTGTAATGAATTGAGTTTCCCCTTTGAAGTAATCTTATCGGATTGAGTCTTTAAAGATTTGAGAACACTTAATGTATGTCTTGCCGTGCGTATCTGTGGTGACAATGGGATATCACGTTATTCACTTGATGTATGTTTTGGTGATCAACTTGCGGGTTCCGCCCATGAACCTATGCATAGGGGTTGGCACACGTTTTCGTCGTGATTCTCCGGTACAACTTGGGGGCACTCTTTGAGGTTCTATGTGTTGGTTGAATAGATGAATCTGAGATTGTGTGATGCATATCGTATAATCATACCCGCGGATACTTGAGGTGACATTGGAGTATCTAGGTGACATTAGGGTTTTGGTTGATTTGTATCTTAAGGTGTTACTCTAGTACAAACTCTAGGGCTGTTTGTGACACTTATAGGAATAGCCCAACGGATTGATTGGAAAGAATAACTTTGAGGTGGTTTCGTACCCTACCATAATCTCTTCGTTCGTTCTCCGCTATTAGTGACTTTGGAGTGACTCTTTGTTGCATGTTGAGGGATAGTTATGTGATCCAATTATGTTAGTATTGTTGAGGGAACTTACACTAGCAAAAGTATGAACCCTAGGCCTTATTTCCTAGCATTGCAATACCGTTTACGCTCACTTTTACCATTAGTTACCTTGCTGTTTTTATAATTTCAGATTACAAATACCTTTATCTACTATCCATATACCACTTGTATCACCATCTCTTCGCCGAACTAGTGCACCTATACAATTTACCATTGTCTGGGTGTGTTGGGGACACAAGAGACTCTTTGTTATTTGGTTGCAGGGTTGCTTGAGAGAGACCATCTTCATCCTACGCCTCCTACGGATTGATAAACCTTAGGTCATCCACTTGAGGGAAATTTTCTACTGTCCTACAAACCTCTACACTTGGAGGCCCAACAACGTCTACAAGAAGAAGGTTGTGTAGTAGACATCAAGCTCTTTTTTGGCGCCGTTGCTGGGGAGGTGAGTGCTTGAAGGTATATCTTTAGATCTTGCAATCGAGTCTTTTAGTTTCTTGTTTTATCACTAGTTTAGTTTATAAAAGAAAACTATAAAAAATGGAATTGAGTTTGTCTCATACGCTTCATCTTTTTAATATCTTTCGTGAGTATGATGGAAAGGATAAGTGTGCTCAAGTGCTAGAAGAAGAGATCTCTAAAATGTTTGGCACTAAATATTTGAATGATGAGCATGATTGCAATGTTGTTAGTACGAATTCTTTGAATATCCATGATGCTAATGATGATTGCACTAGTTATGATGAAAATGCCTCCTATAAACATGTCAATTTTTGTGGAGTAGACTGGGTTTGCAAGTACACACCAAATAGGGAAGATAGATATTGCAAGAGGCATAAGTACTTAGAAACCAAATTGTTGCAAGAAGAGCTAGATGAATGTGCTGAAAATTTATCTTTTCTTAGCCCTACTTGTGAACTTTGCAATGAACGTGATCATTTTAGTACCCAATGCAAATTGTTTCATGAGCGTATCGTGTCCAAAAATTGTGATGACTTGATTTCCCTTGCACATCATAATGAACTTAGTTTGCTCTTGGGTTATGAAGAAATTAAACGTAGAACTAAGGATATTCCAAAATTTGCCCTTGATAAAGTTCTTCATTTTGATCTAGAGGAAATTTATATGTATTGCGCGGTGAATTGCATTGAAAATCCTTACATTGCCAATTACATAAAGAAAAGAAAACAAATAGAAAATGAAGAGAATACTAATGAAAAGGAAGAGGCTTCCCAATACCCTCCTATTATTTCTAATGATGAATCAGGTAATGAGGAGGAGCCTCCTATTCAACGAATCTCATTAATAAGGAGCTCCAAAAAGAGGATTGAACCCACACATGATGTGGTGAAGAAGAAGAAAAGAAAAAGGAAGAGAGGTAAAAAGATATCTCTCCCAAATAATGATGCTCCTATTACTATTGTGCCTCATGAAAATATAATTGTGGAAGATAATGATACTTCTTATGATCTTGAAAATCTTTTTGGCACTTCCTTGGAAGAATATGATAATTGCTATACTATTGGTGCTATACATACTATTAATGATGAGAGTGATTATGCTTATGATATGAAAAGGCCCAAGCTTGGGGATGCTATGTTTGATGAAGATGATGTTTTTGAGAATATATTTGCTGCAATTAATGTTTGTCCCAAGCTTGGGGATGCTACGTTTAATGAAGATGATATTTTTAGTCTCCCAAGTTTTGATATGCAAATTTATAATGATGATAGCATGCCTCCTACCTATGATGATTATTGTGATGATACTTATGCTATAAAAAGTAGTGATTATATTTATAAAACTTGTCATGATTATGATTACCCCTTCTCTGAAAATTACTCTTTTAATATTGAAACAATTTATAGTATTTGAGTTTCTTATGATACTCCCACTATTTCGAATGAGAAGAATTTTGCTTATGTGGAGAGTAATAAAAATTATATGCTTGTAGATCATGAAAAGAATGCTTTAGGTGCTGGTTATATTGTTGAATTCATTCATGATGCTACTGAATATTATTATGGGGGAGGAACATATGCTTGTAGGAATTGCAATAATATCAAGTTTCCTCTCTATGTGCTTAAAGTTTCAAAGTTATGCTTGTTTTGCCTTCCTATGCTAGTTGATTATTGTTCCCATAAGTTGTTTTCTCAAAAAATCCCTATGCATAGGAAGTGGGTTAGACTTAATGTGTTAGTCATATTCTTCATGATGCTATCTTTATGTTCCAATTCTTATCCTTTATGTGAGCATCATTGAAATCATCGTGCCTAGCTAGGGGCGTTAAACAATAGCGCTTGTTGGGAGGCAACCCAACTTTATTTTTGTTCCTTGTTTTTGTTCCTGTTTGGTAATAAATAATTCATCTAGCCTATTTTTATATGTGTTTTTATGCTTTTAATTAGTGTTTGTGCCAAGTAGAACCGTTGGGAAGACTTGGGGAAAGTCTTGTTGATCATGCTGTAAAAAACAAAAACTTTAGCGCTCACGAGAATTGCTGCCATTTTTATTTGGAGAGTGCTATTTAGTTAATTCTTTTTGAATATGATTAATAGATAAATTACTCAGGTCCAGAAATTTATTTGATAATTTTATGAGTTCCATAAGTATACGTTTGATCCAGATTACTACAGACTGTTCTGTTTTTGACAGATTCTGTTTTCATTGTGTTGTTTACTTATTTTGATGAATCTATGGCTAGTAAAATAGTTTACAAACCATAGAGAAGTTGGAATACAGTATGTTTAACACCAATATAAATAAATAATGAGTTCATTACAGTACCTTGAAGTGGTGTTTTCTTTTCTTTCGCTAACGGAGCTTACGAGTTTTCTGTTAAGTTTTGTGTTGTGAAGTTTTCAAGTTTTGGGTAAGGATTCGATGGACTATGGAATAAGGAGTGGCAAGAGCCTAAGATTGGGGATGCCCAAGACACCCCAAGTTAATATCCAAGGATAGACAAGAGCCTAATCTTGGGGATGCCTCGGAAGGCATCCCCTCTTTCGTCTACTTCCATCGGTAACTTTACTTGGAGCTATATTTTTATTCGCCACATGATATGTGTTTTGCTTGGAGCGTCATTTTATTTTATTTAGTTTTGCTTTATGTTTGAATAAAATACAAATATCTGAAATTATTAAATGTTAGATAGTCTTCACATAGTTGCATAATTATTCGACTACTCATTGATCTTCACTTAAATCTTTCGGAGTAGTTTCTCATTTGCTCTAGTGCTTCATTTATATCTTTTAGACCATGGTGGTAGTTTTATTTTGAAGAATTGTATGAAATCTCATGCTTCACTTAGTTTATTTTGAGAGTCTTAAATAGCATGGTAATTTGCTTAAAATCCTAATATGCTAGGTATTCAAGAATAGTAAAATTCTCTTATGATTGTGTTGAATACTATGAGAAGTTTGGTACTTGATAATTGTTTTGAGATATGGATATGGTGATATTAGAGTCATGCTAGTTGAGTGGTTATGAATTTGAGAAATACTTGTGTTGAAGTTTGTGATTCCTGTAGCATGCACGTATGGTGAACCGTTATGTGATGAAGTCGGAGCATGATTTATTTATTGATTGTCTTCCTTACGAGTGGCGGTCGGGGACGAGCGATGGTCTTTGCCTACCAATCTATCCCCCTAGGAGCATCCGCATAGTACTTTGTTTCGATAATTAATAGATTTTTGCAATAAGTATGTGAGTTCTTTATGACTAATGTTGAGCCCATGGATTATACGCACTCTCACCCTTCCACCATTGCTGGCCTCTCTAGTACCACGCAACTTTCGCCGGTACCATAAACCCACCATATACCTTCCTCAAAACAGCCACCATACCTACCTATTATGGCATTTCCATAGCCATTCCGAGATATATTGCCATGCAACTTTCCACAGTTCGTTATTATGACACACTTCATCATTGTCATATTGCTTTGCATGATCATGTAGTTGACATCGTATTTGTGGCAAAGCCACCGTTCATAATTCTTCCATATATGTCACTCATGAGTCATTGCACATCCCGGTACACCGCCAGAGGCATTCATATAGAGTCATATCTTGTCCTAAGTATCGAGTTGTAATTCTTGTGTTGTAAGAAAATAAAAGTGTGATGATCGTCATTATTAGAGCATTGGCCCAGTGAGGAAAGGATGATGGAGACTATGATTCCCCCACAAGTCGGGATGAGACTTCGGACGAAAATAAATAAATAAATAAATAAAAGAGGCCAAAGAAGCCCAAATAAAAAGAGAGAAAAGAGGCCAAAAAAGAGAAGGCCCAAACAAAAAAAATAAAAAAAATGAGAGAAAAAGAGAGAAGGGACAATGCTACTATCCTTTTACCACACTTGTGCTTCAAAGTAGCACCATGATCTTCATGATAGAGAGTCTCCTATGTTGTCACTTTCATATACTAGTGGGAATCTTTCATTATAGAACTTGGCTTGTATATTCCAATGATGGGCTTCCTCAAAATGCCTAGGTCTTCGTGAGCAAGTGAGTTGGATGCACACCCACTAGTTTCTTTTGTTGAGCTTTCATATACTTATAGCTCTAGTGCATCCGTTGCATGGCAATCTCTACTCACTCACATTGATATCTATTGATGGGCATCTCCATAGCCCATTGATACGCCTAGTCGATGTGAGACTATCTTCTCTCTTTTTGTCTTCTCCACAACCACCATTCTATTCCACCTATAGTGCTATATCCATGGCTCACGCTCATGTATTGCGTGAAGATTGAAAAAGTTTGAGAACATCAAAAGTATGAAACAATTGCTTGGCTTGTCATCGGGGTTGTGCCTGATTTAAATATTTTGTGTGATGAAGATAGAGCATAGCCAGACTATATGATTTTGTAGGGATAGCTTTCTTTGGCCATGTTATTTTGAGAAGACATAATTGCTTAGTTAGTATGCTTGAAGTATTATTATTTCTATGTCAATATGAACTTTTATCTTGAATCTTTTGGATCTGAATATTCATATCACAAGTAAGAAGAATTACATTGAAATTATGCCAACTAGCATTCCACATCAAAAATTATATTTTTATCATTTACCTACTCGACGACGAGCAGGAATTAAGCTTGGGGATGCTTGATACGTCTCCAACGTATCTATAATTTTTGATTGCTCCATGCTATATTATCTACTGTTTTAGGCAATATTGGGCTTTATTTTTCACTTTTATATTATTTTTTGGGACTAACCTATTAACAGGAGGCCCAGCCCAGATTTGTTGTTTTATGCCTATTTCAGTGTTTCGAGGAAAAGGAATATCAAACGGAGTCGAAACGGAACGAAATCAACTGGAGAACTTATATTTGGAAGGAAACCTACCAGATAGACTTGGACCCTGTGTCAGAAGATGAAGGAGGAGCTCATGAGGGTAGGGGGCACGCCCACCCCCCTGGGGCACGCCCCCTGCCTCGTGGCCACCCCTTCGGTCCACCAACGTACTCCTTTCACCCATATATACCCACGTATCCTAAAACTTCCAGAGAGCATATTAGATCAGGAGTTCCACCGCTAGAAGCCTCTGTAGCCACCAAAAACCAATCTAGACCCGTTCCGGCACCCTGCCGGAGGGGGCAATCCCTCTCCGGTGGCCATCTTCATCATCCCGGTGCTCTCCATGACGAGGAGGGAGTAGTTCTCCCTCAGGGCTGAGGGTATGTACCAGTAGCTATGTGTTTGATCTCTCTCTCTCTCTCGTGTTCTTGAGATGATACGATCTTGATGTATCACGAGCTTTGCTATTATAGTTGGATCTTATGTTTCTCCTCCCCCTCTTCTCTCTTGTAATGAATTGAGTTTCCCCTTTGAAGTAATCTTATCGGATTGAGTCTTTAAAGATTTGAGAACACTTGATGTATGTCTTGCCGTGCGTATCTGTGGTGACAATGGGATATCACGTGATTCACTTGATGTATGTTTTGGTGATCAACTTGTGGGTTCCGCCCATGAACCTATGCATAGGGGTTGGCACACGTTTTCGTCGTGATTCTCCGGTAGAACTTTGGGGCACTCTTTGAGGTTCTATGTGTTGGTTGAATAGATGAATCTGAGATTGTGTGATGCATATCGTATAATCATACCCACGGATACTTGAGGTGACATTGGAGTATCTAGGTGACATTAGGGTTTTGGTTGGTTTGTATCTTAAGGTGTTATTCTAGTACGAACTCTAGGGCTGTTTGTGACACTTATAGGAATAGCCCAACGGATTGATTGGAAAGAATAACTTTGAGGTGGTTTCGTACCCTACCATAATCTCTTCGTTCGTTCTCCGCTATTAGTGACTTTGGAGTGACTCTTTGTTGCATGTTGAGGGATGGTTATGTGATCCAATTATGTTAGTATTGTTGAGGGAACTTACACTAGCGAAAGTATGAACCCTAGGCCTTATTTCCTAGCATTGCAATACCGTTTACGCTCACTTTTACCATTAGTTACTTTGCTGTTTTTATAATTTCAGATTACAAATACCTTTATCTACTATCCATATACCACTTGTATCACCATCTCTTCGCCGAACTAGTGCACTTATACAATTTACCATTGTATTGGGTGTGTTGGGGACACAAGAGACTGTTTGTTATTTGGTTGCAGGGTTGCTTGAGAGAGACCATCTTCATCCTACGCCTCCTACAGATTGATAAACCTCTGCACTTGGAGGCCCAACAACGTCTACAAGAAGAAGGTTGTGTAGTAGGCATCACCGTGCAGTTGTCGAGGCAGCGTGGGGAAGCGGAGACGTCCACGTCCAATCAGTCGCCACGCGCCAACCGTGGCGGCAGGCTGATGGGGCCTGCGGTGCTCCGCACTTGCCCTTTGGCTTCGCCTCAAAGCCAAGCCCAAGCGCGCCTGGGGCTCGGGGGCTACTATCAGCGTTCTGAGAACAGGGGTCCCTAGACTTTCCTGCCCGCGGCCCGCAGCGTGGCTCCACCAGCGGCCCTGTACGGCCAATCTTCACCAGCAAACACTCAAGACCCTTGCAAGGGGCTAACCCTCGCGAGGCGGATGATGCAAGACCTCCTCAGGGGCGGCCTCACCAGGCTAGCTCGCGAGGGGTGGAGAGATCAAGGCAAGGGACACCTCACGAGGTTTCTGTGACGCAAGCCATGACGACTAGAACCAAGAAGGCGCCAGCGCGCAGTGTCCTTGTTTACTATTTGGTGATAAAGGGGCAAGCGCAGGCGAGGAGTCCCGAGGCATCATGCAAAGGTTTCCATATCGATGCAACAAGACCAAGACCAGCAGGACAGCAGGACGGAGGTCACCGTGGAGCCCAAGACTGCGTCACCACCAGAGCCTTTGGCAGGCGAAGACTACTTTTGTCGGGATAGCTTGTACTAGTTGTCTCCCTTTGAATTTGGCCGTTGTGGGATCCCTTCCAGCTCAATATTTGGAAGAGGACTAGGGCCTCTATAAATAGGACTAGCCACCACCATAGCAAGGGGGTGAATCAGAGAGAGAGAGAGCATCAACTCACCAAGCACAAGAACACCTCACCTCAGGAGGTTGTTCTTCCCTTGTAACTGTTCGTCCTCAGCCCAAGAGGTAATCCATCACACCACACTAGAGTAGGGTATTACACCACAACGGTGGACCGAACCCGTATAAACTCTAGTGTCTCGTGTTCTTTGGGTCCGTCGAGCTAGGCCATGAAATCATATGGAGTGTGAGCTAGAGAGGGGGAGAGATCTTAGTGCGCACCCCAGTGTTCGAACCTCAAGGGTTTTGCCGGAACCCGAAATCCGACAGGTGCTCCCGACACAGTCTCAGGCGGCGAGGAGGACAGTGGCCACGAGGATGAGCCCGGCCATGGCGACGTGGTTCGGCTGCGGGCAAGGTGGAAGAAAGCGGTGACGCACATATCCCCCTGGCCCCTGTAGCACCTCAGTGGCATTGATCTATCGGTGGAATCAGCCGCGGGCGCGCGCGATGCTGCCACGGTGATGAAGAAGACGACGACCAGTGCGATGGGCTGGGCCTGACACTGTATGCGCTGGGCCTGGCACTGTGTGCGCTCGACCTTGTAAGTGCACAGTGCATTTTATCTTTATTTTAATCTTTTCTTTTCTGTTTTAGTTTTCGCTACTGATTTCTAGTTCCTTTTTGTAACAAAATAGTTTTCTAAAATAAGAAACTTGCACCTAAATTAGTATAAATAATTAGGCCACTGCCACAATTAAGTTTGGGACATAAATAAACTAGTTTAGCATTTTTATAATTTAAAAAGCATTTAATTATCTATTTTAACCCTTGTTTCAATTATTTTTGGGCATTTAAGCACTTTTAGAAAAATTTGGTTCACCACCATAATCAGTGATGGAATATTTGCAACATTGTGAACATTTTAGTTATCATGTTTGAGAAGTTTTGAATTTCAAATGTTATTTGAATTTGAATTCAGGTGGAGTTTTAAATGAGATATTGATCAAAGTGACAAGCACTGTTTTGGCAAAATGATTAGCTTGATCCCAGGGATTACTGTAGCTTTAATATTCGGGTGTTACAGGATATAAGAAGTGAAGTGAACTGCAGATGGAGTGAATTACCATCAGATTTGTAGGTGTGTCCGGCCATGTTCGTTGACATAGGTGATGCACCACTGTGGAAAGACGGATTGGCCACAGATGTAGTAGGTAAATCTGGACGTCGCATTGCAATGGATTCAGGGCACAGGGTGTTTTTCCTAGACATGTATCTTGTCTTTCTTTCAGCACTCATGTCCACTCTCTCCTCGACAGTTAAGCTATCTCGTCTTTGCTTGCATTGTTCCCGTGTCTGTTGATTTTGTTCTTCTAGGAATTTGAGTCCCAACTCCTTTTTACTTTGATAAGTTTCTCGTCTCCGTGCATTTATCTTCTCTCTTTGTTCACTGGTCAATTTCTCTCTACGCTCTCTATCCTATGCCCTTTTGCGTTCTCTATCGTGTGCCCTCTTAGCTTGTCTACTGTTAATAATGACAATAGATTTTACTGATGTATCTCCATCTACACCAACAACATTACATCACACAATGCAAAATTCTGCATATAGAACATCAATATGGAAGACATAGCTGGCCCATACCGTTAGAACTCTTTGCTAGATCTGAACCATTAGCGGCTGTGATAGCAATAGGAGTAGGTAATGAAGCATCATCATTTGAGATGGCCGGTTCATCTACAACCAAAAAAGGGAATCAAAACGAGGCAAGTATGGAGCTTCCTTAATGTAGAACACAGACCAGATCTGCAATTCATACTGTGTATTTGCATGGTAAGTATGGATCAGTACCTCCACTCATCTAGGTCAGCGGATTAACATCAAGGACATGACCATGAGGGGGGTGGGTGGGTGTTTGTCTGTCCATACAACAGAGTTTCCATGCGGGTTCCATTAGGCTTGTTGAGCAAGCCTGTGCAGATATGAAAAGCAAATACACATGTTTGATCAAATAAAAAATGAAACACATACTATAGGTGGTGATTCGCAAGGCACATATGATACGGGGTACCATACATGAACCCATTTGGGAATGCATGTCAACGTTAGAGACATCACCAAGAGGGTGTCGTTGCAATTTTGTCGCATTCCCCGGTGCGGGTGTGATGTTTTTTGAATTCTCATTGCGAGGTCCTTTTGATTTGCTTCTTGTGGAGACCACTGTTTGAAAGCAAATACATGTTCAATCAAATTAAAAATAGAACCAAAAAAAGGCAAGCCTATACATGATAAGGTGGTGAATCGCAAGGCACATATGATAAAGAGCTATGTACCTGTGACCCTTTGGGAATGCATGTCAACATTATAGATATCACCAAGAGGGTGTCGTTGCAAATTAGTTGCATTCCCCAATGCGGGTGTGATGTTTTTTGGATTTACATCACGAGATCGTTTTGATTTGGTGCTTCCTGAGACCACTGCTTGGAAGAAAATACACATGCTTGATCAAATTAAAAACGGAACCAAAACAAGGCAAGCACACACATGATAAGGTGGTGAATCGCCCGGCACATACCTGAGCCACATTTGGAATGCATGCCAATGTTAGAGATATCACCAAGAGGGGGTTATTGCAAATTGGTTGCATTCCCCACTGTGGTTGTGATGCTTTTTGAATTTACATTGTTAGTCCTTCTGATTTGCCACTTGTTACGAGCACTGGTTGGTAGAAAATACACATACTTGATGAAATAAAGAATGGAAGCAAAACAAAGCAAGCTTGGAAGCCATTCAAAGATACACAAGTTCTATTTTTAATTGAGGTGTAGCCATACCTCCACTAATCGCGTCAAGATGATCAACTTTCGAGACATAAACTTCAGGGTGTGGGTGGGTTTCATGGAAATTTCCTACGTGAGGTTCCTTTGTTCCTTTGTGGTTGCCTGCGTGTTTCCATGAAAAGGACTTGATTAATTTCGAGAATCATAAGACACATATAATACACTTGAACATTCCTATAAGGTTTTGGGTAAGCATGTCAAAGTTAGATAATACACAAGAAGGCTGGGATGTCCATCTGTGATGCTTTTAGAAGAAAATATGAATGCTTGATCACACATGTACGTCAGATAGTTATAACATGGATCAACATAAGACCATGTACCTAGAGACCGTGAGTCATCATGAAGAGCGGTTCGGGTGAGGCTTGTCGCGTCCAAAGATTTTTGAGGCATGCTTGTCACCTCACCCTGTTTGTTTCTCTTACTACTTGCATTTCCCATTTATACCTAAAATAAGTTAAAGTGTTTTATACATTCAAACAAGTGGAGATGATCTGTACTGGAGATGCTTAGGACGTTTCTCTTTGGTTGGTACCAAGTTCCTGAACCAAAATGGCCAAAGACAAATTGATGTTGGAGCACATACACGGCGGTATAATCTAGGTAGATTATCATTCCTAACCATGTCAAACTTACATGTATAAGCTTGTTAGCACCAAATGTTTGTGGAGCATTTTTCATTTAGCAAAATACAACAAAATATGTATGCAGAACTCATTGGTGCATCACAACTTCCGCTAGCAATGGGCTAACAAATCACTCGAGCAGGGAGTACTCCTTGGAATAGTGACAGCTAAGAAACAAGGGCTCCATCGATGCATCAGTTGTTAGAGGATCAGTTCCTGAAGCATTTTGTCATATGTGGCTGATACGTCTCCAATGTATCTATATTTTTTATTGTTCC
This sequence comes from Triticum urartu, assembly GCF_056163025.1. Taxonomy (NCBI): domain Eukaryota; kingdom Viridiplantae; phylum Streptophyta; class Magnoliopsida; order Poales; family Poaceae; genus Triticum; species Triticum urartu. The sequence continues at coordinate 211,617,741 of NC_141874.1, forward strand.
ATGTTGTTATATTATCAATCCTGGATGTTTTATAATCATTTTATAGTCATTTTATATCATTTTTGGGTACTAAACTATTAACATAGTGCCAAGTGCCAGTTGTTGTTTTTTGCATGTTTTTTTACATCGCAAAAAATCAATACCAAGCGGAGTCCAAATGCAACGAAACTTTACGGAGATTTTTTATGGCCCAGAAGACACCTAGTGGGCCAAGGCTGCGCCTGGGGGGTGCTCTGAGGAGAGCACAACCCACTAGAGCGCGCCAGGAGGCCCAGGTGCGCCCAGGTGGGTTGTGCCCACCTTGGGTGCCCCCCGGACCGCCTCTTTGCTCTATAAAGACCCCAATATTCCAGAAACCCTAGGGGACTCCACGAAAATCAATTCCAGCCACCGCAGAGTCCAAAACCACCAGATCCAATTTAGACACCATCGTGGATGGGGTTCACCACCTCCATTGGTGCCTCTCCGATGATGCGTGAGTAGTTCTTTGTAGACCTTCACGTCTGTAGTTAGTAGCTAGATGGCTTCCTCTCTCTCGTTTGATTCTCAATACAATGGTATCTTGGGGATCCATATGATGTAACTCATTTTTGTCGTGTGTTTGTTGGGATCGGATGAACTTTGAGTTTATGATTAGATCTATCTTTTTATATCCATGAAAGTATTTGAGTTTCTTTGATCTCTTTTATGCATGATTGCTTATAGCCTCATCTTTCTTCTCTGATATTTGGGTTTTGTTTGGCCAACTTGATCTATTTATCTTGCAATGGGAAGAGGTGCTTTGTAGTGGGTTCGATCTTACGGTGCTTGATCCCAGTGACAGAAGGGGAACCAACACGTATGTATCATTGTTACTAAGGATAAAATGATGGGGTCTATCTCTACTACATAGATAGATCTTGTCTACATCATGTCATCGTTCTTATTGCATTACTCCATTTCTCCATGAACTTAATACACTAGATGCATGCTGGCTAGCGGTCGATGTGTGGAGTAATAGTAGTAGATGCAGGCAGGAGTCGGTCTACTAATCTTGGATGTGATGCCTATATAATGATCATTGCCTGGATCTCGTCATGATTATTTGAAATTCTATCAATTTCCCAACAGTAATTTGTTTACCCACCATTTGCTATTTTTCTCGAGAGAAGCCACTAGTGAAACCTACGACCCCCGGGTCTCTTTCTCTTATTATTTCCCTTTGTGGTCTATTTTCCTTTGCTTTTATTTTCAGATCTATTAATCCAAAAATACAAAAATACCTTGCTGCAATTTATTTTATTTGGCATTCGATCTATCAATATTTACAACTCTCTCACCTCCGTTTGCCCATCTTGGGGCGCCGCTACCCGAAAGGGATTGACAACCCCTTTTACATGTTGGGTTTCGAGTAGTTGTTATTTGTGTGCGGTTGCTATTTACATTGTGTTGCTTGGTTCTCCTACTGGTTCGATAACCATGGTTTCATATCTGAGGGAAATACCTACCACCGCTGTGCTGCATTATCCCTTCCTCTTTGGGGAAATACCGACGTAGCTTCAAGTGACATCAAAAGGAATTTCTGGCGCTGTTGTCGGGGAGGATCTTCAACATATACCAGGTTCCTAATCACAGATCTCATCTCCTCAAAATTTACATTATTTTCCATTTGCCTCTTGTTTTCCTCTCCCCCACTTCACAAAAAATTGCCGTTTTATTCGCCCCTCTTTTTCGTTCGTCGTTTTCTTGCCGGATCTGTTTTTTAGTGCAATCTTGTTGTATAGTCATCATGACTCAAGAGAACACCAAGTTGTGTGATTTCTTAAATACCAACAACAATGATTTTATTGGCACTCCGCTTGCTCCTCCCGCCACTAGTGCGGAGACTTGTGATATCAATACTGCTTTGCTGAATCTTGTTATGAAAGATCAATTTTCCGGTACTCCTAATGAGGATGTCGCGTCCCATCTTAATACCTTCGTGGATTTATGTGATATGCAAAAGAAAAAATATGTGGGCAATGATGTGGTGAAGATGAAATTATTTCTGTTTTCTTTGCGTGATTCTGCAAAAATTTGGTTCTCTTCTTTGCCTCGTAATAGTATCGATTCTTGGAATAAGTGCAAAGATGCTTTTATCACTAAGTATTTTCCACCCACAAAAATTGTTTCCCTTAGAACCCAGATCATGAATTTCAAGAAACTTGAACATGAGCATGTTTCACAATCTTGGGAAAGGATGAAAATGATGCTAAGGAATTGGCCAACTCATGGGTTAAATCTTTGGATGATCATACAAATTTTTTATGCGGGATTGAATTTTGTTTCTCTTAGTCTTTTAGATTCCGCCACGGGTGATAATTTTATGGAAATTACTTTGGGTGAAGCCACCAAATTTCTTGATAATATTATGGTAAATTACTCGCAATGGCATACCGAAAGAGCTCCTACTAGTAAAAAACTTAATTCGGTTGAAGAAATTTCTTCTTTGAGTGAAAAAGTTGATGATCTTGTGAAATTGGTTGCTAGTAGAAGTGCTCCTATTGATTTTAATGATATGCCTTTGTCTACTTTGATTGAGCAAAATAGTGATGCCATAGACGTGAATTTTATCTATCGGAATAATTTCAACAACAATGCTTATAGAGGTAATTTTAATCCTAGGCTTTTTCCTAGTAATTCCTCTAATAATTATGGTAATTCCTATGGAAATCAGTCTTATAATAATAGGAACACCTCTGATCCGGAGAATAATATTAAAGAATTTATCAACACGCAAAAAGTTTTCAACACTTCCATAGAAGAAAAGTTGAATAAGATTGATGATTTGTCTAGAAATGTTGATAGAATTGCTCATAATGTGGAAAATCTCAAGATGAAAATTTTTGTGCCTAAGGTTGATGAATCAATTAAAGCTCCTTATGTTTCTATGGATGAAAGAAAGAAAAGAACCGCTATGCTTAGGGCTAAAAGAGAATTTTTAGAAAAAGCATTTTCTAGTGATTACTTTCGCAAAAGTGATGAAGATCTTAAAATGATTGGTGTTTCTTCTATTGATTCCTTGTTTAGTGAAGTTAATATTGATGAAAAAGGGACTCGAGAAGAATCAACTTTAGTTAGAAGGCATCCCGATAATTCGGAGGGTGAAAATCGTGTTGAGAAAATTGATAAAAATGGGTTTGAAGAGTCAAAACTTTAGCTAGTGATGTGCCCACTCTTTTGGATTACAAAGACTGTAATTATGATATTTTCTCTTTGATTAATTGTATTTCTTTGTTGCAATCCATGATAAATTAACCCCATGCTTTTGAACAAAATAAAGTTTTTACTAAACATATTATTGATGCTATAATGAAAGCTCTTGAAGAAAAATTGGAATTAGAAGTTTCAATTACTAGAAATTTGTATGATGAATGGGAACCTACTATAAAAATCAAGATTAAAAATTATGAGTGTTTTGCTTTGTGTGACTTGGGTGCTAGTGTTTCTACTATTCTGAAATCTTTATGTGATGTGCTTGGTCTTACAGATATTGAATCATGTTCTTTGAATATGCACTTGGCTGATTCTACTATTAAAAAGCCTAGGGAAGAATTAATGATGTTCTTATTCTTGCAAATAGGAAAAAAACATAGATTTTATTGTTCTTGATATTGATTGCAATCCGTCTTGTTCAATTATTCTTGGTAGACCGTTTTTACGCACTATTGGTGCCGCGATTGATATGAAAGAAGGCAATATTAAGTTCCAATTTCCTTTGAGAAGGGTATGTAACACTTCCCTAGAACAATAATTAGGCCACCTTATGAATCAATCATGAGGGCATCGTATGGATCTCGAAACAAAGATGACAAAACTTAGATCCTTGCTTTATGCCTAGCTAAGGGCGTAAAACTATAGCGCTTGTTGGGAGGCAACCCAATGAATAAAATTTATTTTTGCTTTTTGCCTCCTTTTTTGAGTGTTAGAACAATTATGCTACTGTTATGATTGTGTTTTTTATGTTTTAACTAGCAAAAGAGCCCGTGCGTTGCAACGGGAGAGAAAACATAGCACACGCTCTTAAATCAATAACCATCACTCAAGACCACAATAGGTCCATCTCCTTTATTTTTTTGAGGCATCATATTTGTGTTTTCGCTTATCCTCCTTCTCACCCTCGCCGGTGATGGCCTCGGTATTCACACAAAACAGCAAAAAAACGTGTGTTGAATATGGTTAATCCTAAGGCATCTCTCTCTCCCTCTCTCCTCCCCCTCCCTCTCTCTCTTCCTCTCTCTCTCTCTTTCTCTTGCTCACTTTCTCACACTCTCGTGATGAGAAATCTGTTGTTTTCCCCTGCGACATTTTTCAGAGGTATGCATGTGTAGTTATCGATGTTTTCTTTTCCGTATATGGTTATAGTGGGGTGTTTATTTGCAATTTGGATCACCACCGGTATGAAAAAAACAAATCTTGCGCTATAAATTATAAGTTTGCTTCCATAACAATATTTTAAAAATATTTAACACGTAAAATTAACATCATATTTAGATTCCACACATTTTTCTAGTAAAATTTCATATATAATATGTTAAAATTGAAGTTACGGTTTAAAAGATACAGATAATTTAGAAAATCATTTGGTTTGACTCAAATATATTCCAAAATAATATTTAAAAATACTTAACAGGTAAAAATAATCTCATATTCATATTCTACATATTTTTCTAATCAAATTTCATATATGACATGTTCAAATCGAAGTTACGGTTTAAAAGATATGGATGATTTTAAAAAGCATTTGTTTCACTTAAATATGATCCACTGATGAATTACCTAAAACATCAGGGGGGGTTTCAAAACATGTAAAATAACGGTTCAGGTGTGACTTAAATGCGGACGACGGGTTGATTTCAAGAAAAGACAGGGACTTTTGTGTAAAATACAAAAATAACGATTAGTTTTAACTTCAAACAGGACTGAGGGTTGAATTCTCTGAAATAGAGGGACTTTTCTGAAAAATGCCATGACGGACGAAAGAAACCCAATTTTCTTTATTGTTAGGTAAAGATTAGTGTTTGTGCCAAGTAAAGTCTTGCGCTCGTGAAAATAATTCCCATTTTAACTAGAGAGCGATAAAATACACATTCCTTTTGCAGTAGATTAGTATACAAATTTCTCAGGTCGTCCTAATGTTTTAGAATTTTTGGAGTTACAGAAGTATTCGAAACACCCAGATTACTACAGACAGTTCTGTTTTTTTACAGGTTCTGTTTTCTTTGCATTGTGTGCTTATTTTGATGGCTCTATGGTTTTCTTTGATGAGTTTTTGCCATAGAAAAGTTGGAATACAGTAGATATAATGCAAGAACAAAATATGAATTGGTTTGATACAACACTTATAGTAGTGATTTATTTTCTTATACTAATGGATCTCACAAAGGCTTTTGTTGAGTTTTGTGTGATTGAAGTTTTCAAGTTTTGGGTTATCTTACGATGGTTGAAGGATTAAGGAGTAAGAAGAGCCTAAGCTTGGGGATGCCCCGGCATCCCCCGCTATTATCCAAAAGATAGCAAGCAACTAAGCTTGGGGATGCCCCCGAGTGGCATCCCCTCTTTCTTCTAACGACCATTGGTATTTTACTCAAAGCTATATTTTTATTCGTCACATACTATGTGTTTTGCTTGGAGCATCTTGTATGATATGAGTCTTTGCTTGTTTTATTTTGTGTTTTAAGTCTTGATTCCTTGCTGGACACACCTATTTGAGAGAGTCAAAATTATCACATGACTTGTTAGAATTGCTCTCTATGCTTCACTTAAATTTTTATGAGCTATGGACTTGCTCTAGTGCTTCACTTATATCTTTTTGAGCACGGCGTGCTTTAGTATCTTTGAAGAAATGCTCTCTTGCTTCACTTAGATTTATGTGAGAGTTAGTAAAATTTTCAAGAAATTCTCTCTTGCTTCACTTAAATTAATTTGAGAGAAAGAAATATTATGCTCATGATCTTCACTTATATTTGTTTGAGCTTGTTAAAAGCAACATATGAAAATTAGTTCCAAAGTGATAGATATCCAAGAAGGATATAATAAAAACTTTCATGAAGATCATTGGACAAAATAAACTTGATTCTTAGTAATAGTTTTGAGATATGATGATGTGATATGTGAGTTATGTTGATGAGTAATTATGCTTTAGTAAGAATATTGGGTGATAGTTGCATGCTAGATGCATGCTAGATAGTGGTCGATGTGTGGAGTAATAGTAGTAGATGCAGGCAGGAGTCGGTGTACTAATCTTGAACGTGATGCCTATATAATGATCATTTCCTGGATATCGTCATGATTATTTCAAGTTCTATAAGTTGCCCAACAGTAATTTGTTTACCCACCATTTGTTATTCTTCTCGAGAGAAGCCACTAGTGAAACCTACGGCCCCCGGGTCTCTTTCTCTTATTATTTTCCTTTGCGATCTATTTTCCTTTTATTTTATTTTCAGATCTATTAATCCAAAAATACCTTGCTGCAATTTATTTTATTTGGCGTTCGATCTATCAATATTTACAACTCTCTCACATCCATTTACCCATCTTGGGGCGCCACTACCTGAAAGGGATTGACAACCCCTTTTACATGTCGAGTTGCGAGTAGTTGTTATTTGTGTGCATGTGCTATTTACATTGTGTTTCTTGCTTATCCTACCGGTTCGATAACCTTGGTTTTATATCTGAGGGAAATAGCTACCGTTGCTGTGCTGCATCATCCCTTCCTCTTTGGGGAAATACCGGCGTAGCTTCAAGCGACATCAGTGGCTCCATTTTATGAATTTGTAATATACAAGACACAAGGTCTCAATCATCAGTTGGTGGAGCATCCATTCCTGGAGCATTTGTAATCGGTGGCTCTATTTAATGCATTTGTAATATCTACTCCTAGGAATAGGGATAGCTAAGGAACAAGGGCTCAATCATCAGTTGGTGGAGCATCAATTTCTGGAGCATTTGTAATATGTGCATACATTCACGTTCTTGTGTATTCACCTAGATATATCGGGCTGGTTCAAACCTGTCTTCCAAGGGATATCGGAGGAGCAGCCGTCGTCCGATGCGACCTCGCGGCCAGAGTATGGAGGAGTTGCCGGGGTGGCCCAGCGCCTGGGTCACAAAGGAGATCGGGGAGAAGAGGCTGTGGCGTGAGGACACAACGGGAGGAGGGCGACTAGTAGAGGAGATCGGGGAGATGAGGACGACAGCACCAGGACGTCAGGAGGATCGCTAGGAGGGCAGGCGATGTGAGGATTGCGTTCATGTACATGTTAATGGGCTGAACCAATGTTGTGGGATGAGGTGGGCGAAAAATAGGACTGGTGGGATGAGGTGGGCGAAAAATAGGACTAGTGGGATGAGTGGGCGAAAAATAGGACTGGTGGGATGAGGTGGGAGTGAGGCAAGACTACCAACTCACCAATTAGGAGCAGAGATTACTCTGATTTGTCATCTATGTTTTTCACCACTATTCGTATGATGCTTGCTGTCCCATATGTAAGTAACTCTCTAGTTATCAGGGATATGGATGAATCTTGGTATGTATAGATGCTGAACACTAATAATGATATCACTCTGTTGATTGATTAATTTAATAGTCTCTATGAATGTCGTGAAGGGGATTCACTTAGCGCTTCCGTCTTGCGGATCTTATTATTGTTGTTGTAAAGGTTAAGATATCAAGGTAATTCAAGGTAACGGTAAAATCTTCTTTCCTCGCCTTTGCAACTGAGAGGGGAATAACAGAAGCCACGTCCACTGGGAAACCCTTAATTTCCGTAGTGAGAACCGTAGTGGGGAAACTATGATAGTGGCATGTGTGATATGGAGTCTAATTCGAGTAAAATGTATATTGTACCCAAATATGATCAATTACAAACATCAAGAGTGACTCAAGTATCCAACTTAGAACTATGCAATCACATATATTACATTAGTCACATACCAATGGGAATTTCAGACTCTGGGAACACTTTAATCCTCTTGTTGGTTTCATTGCCTTATTCACCTTGCTTGCCCTTTTACTTATTTTAAGTTATTTACTTTTGTTCGCACTCTACTCAAAATTATTACAACCTACCGCCTTCATTTTTTTGTGTCTACAACTAACTTGCATGCACATTTTCATAAGTATTTTAAGGGGCACTGTTCAATTCTTGTGCTCCCTGTGGGATGGACACTTTTATACCTCGAAAAGGCTATGATACGTCTCCAACGTATATATAAGTTTTGATTGTTCCATGCTATTATATTATCTGGTTTGGATGTTTTATATACATTAATATGCTATTTTATATGATTTTTGGGACTAACATATTAACCTAGAGCCTAGTGCCAGTTTCTGTTTTTTCCTTGTTTTAGAGTTTCACAGAAAAGGATGGAGTCCAAACGGAATGAAACTTTTGCGATGATTTTTCTTGGACCAGAAGACATCCAGAGGACTTGGAGTACACGTCAGGGAAGCCACGAGGCATCCATAAGGACGGAGGGCACGCCTAGGGGGTAGGGCGCGCCCCCACCCTTATGGCCCCTCGTGAATCCACCGACCTATTTCTTCCGCCTATATATTCTGAAATACCCCAAAACCATTTAGGGGATCCACAAAACCACTTTTCCACTGCCGCAACCTTCTGTACCCGTGAGATCCCATCTAGGGGCCTTTTCCGGCGTCCTGTTGGAGGGGGATTCGATCACGGAGGGCTTCTACATCAACACCATTGCCTCTCCGATGAAGCGTGAGTAGTTTACCACAGACCTACGGGTCCATAGCTAGTAGCTAGATGGCTTCTTCTCTCTCTTTGATTCTCAATACCATGTTCTCCTCGATGTTCTTGGAGATCTATTTCATGTAATACTCTTTTGCGGTGTGTTTGTCGAGATCTGATGCATTGTGGATTTATGATCAGCTTATCTATGAATATTATTTAAATCTCCTTTGAATTATTATATGCATGATTTGATATCTTTGCAAGTCTCTTCGAACTATCGATTTGGTTTGGCCAACTAGATTGGTTTTTCTTGTAATGCGAGAAGTGCTTAGCTTTGGGTTCAATCTTGCGGTTTCCTTTCCTAGTGACAGTAGGGGCAGAAAGGCACATATTGTATATTTGCTGAGGGAGTCCTGGATTAGGGGGTCTCCGAACAGCCGGACTATATACTTTGGCCGAACTGTTGGACTATGAAGATACAAGATTGAAGACTTCGTCTCGTGTCCGGATGGGACTCTACTTGGCGTGGAAGGCAAGCTAGACAATACGGATATGTACATCTCCTCCTTGGTAACCGACCTTGTGTAACCCTAGCCCCCTCCGGTGTCTATATAAACCGGAGGGTTTAAGTCCATAGGACAACATACAATCATACCATAGGCTAGCTTCTAGGGTTTAGCCTCTTCGATCTCGTGGTAGATCAACTCTTGTAATACTCATATCATCAAGAATAAATCAAGCAGGACGTAGGGTTTTACCTCCATCAAGAGGGCCCGAACCTGGGTAAAACATCGTGTCCCCTGCCTCCTGTTACCATCCGCCTTAGACGCACAGTTCGGGACCCCCTACCCGAGATCCGCCGGTTTTGACACCGACATTGGTGCTTTCATTAAGAGTTTCTCTCACTCTCTATCCTCTGTCTTTCAGATTTTCCCCTCGTAGTTGATACAGTGAAATATTATTATGTAAGGGAGCTGATCCACAGGGAACCCTGAATCCAAAGATTGATCACCTAACCAATTCAAGGTCATAAGGAAAGAAAGGACTCGCTTTAGCTATGTCACCTTCAGGATTGTAATTAGTAATATCTGCTACATGGAGCCGTGTTCTCCAGGGAGGTTTGAGGGTTCTTGGGATGGGTCCTTACTGTCCCTTTACAGAACCGTACATGAGATTTTCACCTCATATGGCTCCTCGGTCAATTCTTTCGAAGGGCTGACCCCTCTTCCCCTCGCTCTCCTTTCCTTAATATTCACCGTCGAAGAAGAGTATTGTATTAACCTGAATCAAGTCTTGCCTATTATTGTTGGGCAAAAGCAATTTGATAGGAAGAAGTCTGTATTTCTATCGCGAGTGGAAGGGTCGTCGCTCAACGGATAAAAGTTACTCTAGGGATAACAAGCTTATCTTCCCCAAGAGTCCACATCGACGGGAAGGTTTGGCACCTCTTTCCCTCAAGTCACCTTAACATGCTTCTTTCTTTCCTTCACTATGCAGATACAAAACTAGGTTGCGGAGGTCCTTTCTAAAGGCGGGCATTAGACCAAAGTTTCGTGAGCCGAAGAAGATCGATAAAGCTTAGAACTTGCTCGTTTGCAGGAGGAGGCGGTGGTATGACTCCGTCCATTGAACGAGCATTTCGTGGCAGAAGAAACAAGGAAGTTAACTCAACGCCATCGGCCACCTTAACACGAACAGCTTAGGGTGTGTTACATTTATTCTTTTTTTGCTGCTTACCCGCAAGCTTACCCTCTTCCACACGGATGCTACAGCCGCTATCACTTTTGCAGGAGGGGAATTACAGAGTTCGCTTCTCGACATCTTGTTTGGTAAGCGGAATTTTGACCCAGGTCTGTGTCGTCGCCAGAAGGAAGGATGTCTCGTCTTGTCTTTAAAGACGGTACTACTGTTGGGGGAGCTTTGGCTGTCGGCCAAACTCTCCGGCTAGGCGGTTTCATCATGACCGCCTGTTCGGCCGCCGCGCCGACGATGACTTCTCGGGTCATCGAAAACAGCCTCCACGTCAGATCGGCACTCACCGAACAGATGGATCCAATGGAGCTCGCCTCCTTAAACGAGCTCTTGGATCGCATCGCCGCCTTGGGAGTCGCTACGGACTATGATAGGATTGGTCTTAAACCCGATCGAAGGGAGATTAACTCTCCACCGGTCACCCATCATATTGTAGTGGTGGAGGAACAATGCGGCGACCTTTCCTCTATCTTGAGGACCAACTATGTCCGGATTCCCGAGCTCTCCGAGCCGGACGCCAGTTCGCGGGAGGACAACATCCAATCCCTGAACTTAGAGTCGGGCAGCGGGCCAGGATTATTAGGTAACACCCCGGAACCGGAACTTCCAAAATTGGAAACTCCTCGACCCCTAGATCCCAGATCAGGTAAGGGTTCGGATTTAATTCCACCCACCCACCAAAACATAAGCGATCTTTCCCATATCAGGCAAGAGCCCCAGGAAACAGTACATCACTATTGGGCAAGATTCCTCCTTGCGATGAACAAGGTTAAGGACTATCGCGAAGAAGATGCAATCCTATTTTTCTGCAATAATTGCACGGACAAGGGAATCCTTAACTCCATAAATTGCTGTGAGATAACACGCTTCGCTGACTTGGCGTCCATAGTACGAAAGTACTATGCGATGGAAAGTGCCTGGAAAACCGAAACAAGCTTTTGGGATAATCCGTCCCTGAATACAAACCCAGTCCGCAATAAAAGGGTGCATTATCACAATACACCCGGGTCAACTACCAAAAAGCAAAAACCCTCTATAGGGCACGGAACCGTACTGGAGGGATGGCTCAACGGACCCTGCAAAATTCATAGTACAGCAGATACAATACCAACGCACAGCCTTAGAGCATGTTGGATACTCCGGCAGGTGGCCAAAAGTGGTGAGGATCTTCTTATCCCAAATACCACAGAGCACCATCACGTGGATAACAATACGGTGTTAACAGTATTCGAGACCTTCGCGTCAAATAATAGGCGCAAGCGAACACTCCGCAGCATGGACAAAATCTGCCATGTAGCAGCAATAAATCCATGGAGTGACATGGCTATTACCTTCAATGCCAGTGACGAACCTAAATTTTGAACAGCCCGAGCACCAGCCGCACTGGTCCTCAGTCCAATCATGGACGGCTTTCGACTCACCAAAGTACTCATGGACGGCGGCAGCGGATTAAACCTCATCTATGAGGAAACTCTTCAACAGATGGAAATAGACTGGAACCGCATTGAGCAAAGTAGCACAACCTTTAGAGGAATCATCCCCAGTCGGGAAGCATGCTGTGCTGGGAAAACCACACTAGATGTGGTATTCGGCACGCCGGATAATTACAGGTCCGAAGAAATCACATTCCAAGTGGCCCCGTTCAGCAGTGGTTATCACGCTCTTTTAGGACGAGAGGCATTCACAATCTTCCAAGCCATACCCCATTACGGGTACATGAAGCTCAAAATTCCCGGGCCCAACGGAATCATCACTCTCGCCAGCGATCCAGACATAGCACTCCGCGCCGAAAACAAAATAGCCGCACTGGCCCTCGAGGCATTAACCGAAGCCCTCTTGGCCGAGGAATTAACCACGCTATGCTCCACAGTGGACAGGGACGACGTAATACTCGACAAGAGATCCAAGTCCACCTCTTTTAAACCAGCGGATGAAATAGTCAAATTCCAAGTCCACCCAACGGACCCTACAAAAACAGCCTCCATCGGGGCACAGTTAAACCCCGTTGTCGGTGTCAAAACCGGCGGATCTCGGGTAGGGGGTCCCGAACTGTGCGTCTAGGCCGGATGGTAACAGGAGGCAAGGGACACGAAGTTTTACCCAGGTTCGGGCCCTCTTGATGGAGGTAAAACCCTACGTCCTGCTTGATTAATATTGATGATATGGGTAGTACAAGAGTAGATCTACCACGAGATCGGAGAGGCTAAACCCTAGAAGCTAGCCTATGGTATGATTGTTGTTCTATGTGTTGTCCTACGGACTAAAACCCTCCGGTTTATATAGACACCGGAGAGGGTTAGGGTTACACAAAGTCGGTTACAATGGTAAGAGATCTACATATACGTATCGCCAAGCTTGCCTTCCACGCCAAGGAAAGTCCCTTCCGAACACGGGACGAAGTCTTCAATCTTGTATCTTCATAGTCCAGGAGTCCGGCTGAAGGTATAGTCCGGCCATCCGGACACCCCCTAATCCAGGACTCCCTCACCCGCTATGCACGCCGCACTACGAGAGTTCCTGCGCGAGAACTGGGACATATTCTCCTGGCATCCCTCAGACAAGCCAGGAATCCCATGCAGGCTGGCCGAGCATAGCCTCAATATCCTAAAGGGATTCAAGCCGGTCAAGCATGCTCTTTGGCGTTTCTCCGAACCTAAGAGACAGGCCATGGGAGAGGAACTAGCCAAGTTATTGGAGGCCAAATTCATTAGAGAAATAAAACACCCAGACTGGCTAGCAAACCTGGTGATGGTACCAAAGAAGGACAAATCCTGGCGCCTTTGTGTCGATTTGAAAGACCTCAATAAAGCTTGCCCAAAGGATCCCTTCCCCCTCCCACGCATCGATCAAATCATTGATGCTACCGCAAGACGCGAATCATTGTTTTTCCTCGACGCATACTCCGGTTACCACCAAATCAAGATGGCGGAGTCCGACCAAGCCGCAACGGCATTCATCACACCACACGGTCCCTTCTGTTTTAACACAATGCCGTTTGGGCTCAAAAACGCTGGCGCAACATATCAGCGCATGATTCAGACATGTCTGGAGAAACAAATCGGAAAAACAGTAGAGGCATACGTAGACGATGTGGTCGTCGAAACCAAACACGTCGACTCTTTGATAGACGACTTGAGGCTCACATTCGACAACCTACGAACATACGACATCAAGCTCAATCCAGAAAAATGCGTTTTCGGTGTACCAGCCGGAAAACTCCTGGGTTTCATTGTCTCCAGCAGAGGTATTGAAGCTAATCTGGCCAAAATCCGAGCTTTGTCACAGTTGGCTACCCCAATAGACCTCAAACAAATCCAGAAGTTAACTGGATGCGTGGCGGCTCTAAGCCGCTTTATCTCCCGCTTAGGAGAAAAGGTTTTACCCCTTTATCGTCTCCTTCGGCGCACCGAACACTTCGAGTGGACGGACGCGGCCACGGCCGGATTGGAAGAAATAAAGGTCGTCTTGGCAACCAACCCAATCCTGGTCGCGCCAAACATCGGCGAACCAATGTTGTTGTACATTGCGGCAACTCATCATGTTGTAAGCGCGGTGCTCGTTGTCGAACGGGAAGCGGACGGACATAAATTCCCTCTTCAAAAGTCGGTATACTATGTATCTACTGTCCTCACTCCATGCAAATCACGGTACCCGCATTATCAAAAGATAGCATATGCGGTATTCATGGCATTACGGAAGCTGCGACACTACTTTCAAGAGTGTTCGATTATAGTAGCCTCGGAAGTGCCACTTAATGATATTATAAACAACCGCGACGCTATGGGCCGGATTGCCAAATGGGCCATTGAGCTCCTCCCGTTCGACATAACATACAAACCTCGATGAGCCATTAAGTCGCAAGTATTGGCCGACTTCGTCGCCGAATGGACGGAGGCCGAACTCCCTAAAGAGTACGGCGCATACTCCAATTGGATCATGGACTTTGACGGTTCTAAAATGCTGGCTGGTCTAGGGGCTGGCGTCGTCCTGACGTCCCCAACCGGAGATACCGTTCAGTACGTATTGCAAATATTGTATACAGACTCCAACAATGCAGCCGAATACGAAGCTCTGTTGCATGGTCTTCAGATGGCAGTCTCCATGGGCATTCAAAGCCTGGAGGTGCGTGGGGATTCAAACCTCGCAATATCCCAAATAAATGGAGACTTTGACGCCAAGGATCCGAAAATGGCGGCCTATCGAAACGTCGTCCTAAAAATGTCAGCTCGGTTCGAGGGGCTCGAATTTCACCATGTGGCTCGGAGAAAACAATCAGGCGGCGGATATCCTCGCCTGCATCGGCGCAAAATGTGATGCGGTCCCCCCCAACATATTTTTGGAAAGGCTGTTCAAGCCATCCGTAGTATGGGAAGGGGACACCGGTAACAACAGTCCGGACCCGGCCAAAATACCCGATACCGAACTCTCTGACACAATCGGAGGCTCCGCCACCGAAATAACACCTTCAGCCCACGAAATAATGGCCATTGTTGCCCCGTGGATAGAACCATTCCTGGCCTACCTAACTAGACAGGAACTTCCGGAGGACCAAAATGAGGCACTCTGCATAGTGCGGTGATCCAAGGCCTACAGGGTCCATGAGGGAGAATTGTACAAAAAAAGTACTACCAGAGTCCTTCAAAGGTGCATCTCCGAAGAGGAAGGGCGGAATCTTTTAGCAGAAATTCACGTCGGACTCGGCGGTCATCACGCCACAGCCCGGGCTCTTGTAAGCAAGGCCTTCCGTACATGATTCTAATGGCCAACGGCCCGGGCAGATGCACAGGACTTGGTCCAACACTGCTCCGGTTGCCAGCTCTTTGCAAATCAAAGCCACATGCCACCCACCGCCCTCCAAACAATCCCCATTACATGGCCCTTCGTGGTCTGGGGGCTTGACATGGTTGGACCCCTTAAAGGGGGAACCCACAAGAAAAAATACTTACTGGTCATGGTGGATAAATTCACCAAATGGATAGAGGCCAAACCTGTTAAAACCGCCGAATCCGGACCGGTGATAGACTTCATATCTGGGGTTGTACACCGTTATGGTGTCCCCCACAGCATCATCACTGATAATGGCACGAACTTCACGGCCGACGAGGTAAAACTCTAGTGCAGCAAAATGGGCATCAAGCTCGATTATGCTTTAGTCTATCACCCACAAACCAACGGTCAAGTCGAGCGAGCAAACGGTCTTATAATGAGCGGCATTAAACCCAGATTAGTGCGTTCCTTAACAGAGTCTAATACGCACTAGGTAGAGGAGCTCGACTCCGTACTCTGGGGGCTGCAGACCATGCCGAATCGTAGTACCGGATATACACCCTTCTTTATGGTGTACGGCGCAGAGGCAGTCTTGCCCTGTGACATAATTCATGACTCACCTCGAGTGCGCATGTATGAAGAAAGAGAAGCCGAGCTCGATCGGGAGGACAGTCTGGACACCCTAGAGGAGGAGCGCGACGTAGCCAAAGCCCGTTCCGCATTTTATCAGCAACAGGCTCGCAGATACCAAAGTAGAGAAGTACGGGCCAAAACTTATAACATTGGCGAACTAGTTCTATGCCTGCCGGATAAGAAAAAGAACAAGCTCGAGCCCAAATGGGAAGGTCCCTTCATTATTGACCAAGTTCTGACTGGTGGAGCGTACGGACTGCGGGATGCATCGACTAGTCGACTCGAGCCGAACCCATGGAACGCGGCCAGGCTCCGAAGATTCTACGCCTAGCACCGGACTCTATGTTAGTCCCCTCCCTTTGTCCATTTTCTGCATATACATTATCTGTCTTGTTCTCTTTCTTTCTTTTATTATTTCTCTAGGCCTTCAAGGGTAACCTTGTGCCTCGCTTGCACATTACAGATGCGCTAGCCGCACTCTTCATACATGGGGGCTTCTTTCACAGAAGCTTAAATTATTTATCTGGGCCTCATGCCCCACACATGTGTTATACTTCCGCATGTACCTTTTTTCACCATTATATGCATCGATATGACTTCAGTTTTGGCCAAGCTGGGTTTCCTGGCTCTTGTATTTATGCCCTACGTTCCCGTTAATTCGGCTAGGGCATAAGGGGAGCACCTCTACGATTGTTACTGCCGGGTCAGCCGGATGTGTACCTCAGACTAGGTGAAGCCGAAAGCTAGCATTCTTAAGGGAATATTCGATCGGTGAACAAAAGATGATTTTTATTTATTGTCGATATCTGCCCCCAGATGTTTTTCCTGCGTTTACTATCGCAGTCCGGACATGCACTTTAGGGCATGCCTACCCAGGGAAAGGAACCCTTAACAGAACTATTCTCCCTGGAAGATGTTTCTTACTACCCATGTAATATAACATAACTAGTTGGGCACTTGTCTGATAAAGCACTAATGACCCCTACGCCTGGTCTCCACACATACCCCGGTTCTTATATAACTGAGCGGGTATTCGGATACACTCCAGACTATTGGGCCCGGAGGTTGAAGCGAAAAGGTCCGCAACGACAAATGATCTACAATCCGGCTAGAAGGCATTATACATGTCACTTTAATTACATAGTCATGCAAACTGACTAAATTCCTCTTCTATACCATCCAACAGGCGGTCTAGCTTACAATCCTGTTGAGAATACTTTGCGGCTAATTCTACTTGCCCATAAACTAAGCTAACGGGGATCTCTTTTCCGTCGGGCCCCACAGGTCCAACCTCGGCCATGTGATTTGGGTCTGCCTTGGTATACCGCGTCTTCACCATGGCCCAGGCTTCTCTGGCACCCTGTCGGTAGGCTGATATCTTCCATAATCGGAAGCGCTGCTGTGCTCCCTTGAGCCTCTCCGCAAGCTCGGCAACGCCCTCTGGCAGGGATACGGACGGCCACAAGGCCTGGGTAACACCCTGCATCACATGCCGAACTTTTTCATGCAGATGTGACAGCTCGGACAGAAGATCACCCGCAGACCCGGGCATTTCCTCCGCGGGACGACCCGTTAGCATACCTACAGACATAACGTTGTTAGTCAGCTTCTTCGCCGAACTCCTTTAAAAGGATTCGTTCAAGCACTTACTGAAAATGCCGCGCCGAAGCCACTTATTCTCCTTCTCGGAGTCTGCAAGCTGGCCCCGAACGTCTTTTAGTTCCACGCTTAGCTTAATATTGGCATCTTGGAGATTGTTTTTCTCCCGCCTAACTTTAGTCAGCACGCGTTTGCCAGCCTCTAGCGGTCGCATAACATGCTGGACCTCCGGATTCTCTTCGAATTCATCTGCAACATCTGTTTTTAGATCTGCATCCACGCTGCACACTATATGGTAACCATCATTCTTTAAAGTAAATGTTACCAGCGGGAGGCTTTTTCTGTTCCTGCAATGCGGCAACAGCGGCCCGCAGTTGGGTCTTGCATTCCTCCAGCTCCTGGGACAGCCTAGTATTCTTCTCTGTAAGAACCTGCACAATAAAGATGATCCTTAAATCAGTTCTTCTAACTGTTTCAAGTCTCAGGGGCTACTGATACATATAAATCACCAGATTCACTCACCCGTACATCCTTTACATACTGATCCGTGGCTCTGGCTAGACCATCTTGAGCGGCACGGAGGTACGCCTCTCCAGAATTGAAGGCATCAAATTCCTCTGGTGAGAAACAAGCGTCACAGAGTATGGCCCGGCGGCGCCTATGATTCATGGCACTTTACACTTCTGAGTTAGTAGCGGATAATCTATCTGCATCCTCTGTAGGGGGATTATCCGGCGCCTGCCCCATATCGGCTTCCGCCTCTATGTCCGGTCCTGGCGCCCGACTGGTGGAGGCATGATTGGCAACATCGCCGGACATATTCCGGCGAGCGTTTTTTCTATTAAAGAAACACGGTGTCATTACATTTTGAGAAAGACGACAACCAGGGAGCGGGGTTTTTATACCTTTGCGCCGGCGTCTCCGTCCTGACCGCCTTCCTTTTTGGCCTACCCGGCCTCGACGCCTCTGGTTGGCGAGTTGTTGCGAGTTCGGCAGGGCGTCCCGAATGCCTTCCCTGTAAAAAATGCCATGTGTATATGGTGGTGAAGTGTTTAAAAGGGGATCCTAGTTTTTGGATTTAGGATTTTTTGGTTTTTCTTACTTGCGATGCAGGGAGCAGTCCGGGATAGTCGGCCGTAATGGCCACCATGGCATCATCGCATCTTAACTGATAGAACTGCCGGTCTATCAGCTCCACGGAGATAACTGAATCTTCTTCAAGTCCGGAGTCGAGGGCCCGGTCAGGGTCCTCTGGTTGTGGAGAAGGGTTGCTGACCTCCTTTATGGCTTTTCGCACTTCCTGCCGCAAAGTGGCAAGGTGAATACTTACGACAAAGAATGTGGGGAAAATGGGAGCAGGGAAATATAACGTATCCAGCTTGGAGTATTGTACATGGAGAATCCATCCCGTGGCTTGACGCGGGTGAACTCCTCTTCCTCACCCTTGAACAGTTCGGGCAGAATTTTCGCTAGAGCGACAGCATTGTCCGGACCCTTATGCCCGCAGCGGGTGGCGTCATCCGCCCCGTTATAACACCACAAGGGGTGCCCACGATATTGAAGTGGTTGCACTCCCCGCGTTATGCAAATCGACATAACTTCGATTATTGTCAATCCTGATTGAGCCAGTGCTTTGATCCGGTTCATCAGATAGAGGACTTCCCTATTGTCTTCCGCCTGGGGGCTCCGTGGGCGCCAACTTCAGCGCTTCTTCAGAGGAGCATTGTTGAACTCAGGAAGACCCCGCCGAACAGGGTCCGGAAGGGGAACGTCCTCCATATAAAACCATTCTAAAGGCCAGTCTTCGGACGACTTCTTCGGGGTACCGGACTGGTATCCGGTATCGGCGATGCGCCATATTTCGGCTCCGCCCACTTGATAAAGTGCTTCCCTCTATGTGCGAGGGACGAGGCAAAATAGCCTTTTCCACAGCTCGAAGTCAACCTCACAGCCCAGGAACAACTCGCAGAGAGCAACATAGCCGGCGATATGTGGAATGGAGGCAGGGGTGAGATTGTGTAATTGGAGGCCGTAGAACTCCAGGAGCCCGTGGAGAAACGGATGAATTGGAAATCTGAGTCCCCTTAGTAAATAAGGAACAAGGCAAACCCGTTCCCCCATGGAGGGACAGGGAAAGCTCTCCGCTTGCTCCCCACCATTGTAGGTGGCAAGCCTGGCTCGAACGGGCACCATATACGCCGGAGGGAGAAACCCCTTAGTCTGCAGTTCGACTAATCGATTGTGCGGGACTGAACACCTCTCCCAATCACTAGGCTTAGGGCTACGGGGGCGGGAGGAGGAGCTGCGGAGGTCGGCCATGCTGGAATGGATCTTTCCGAAATGCGCTCTGATGGATTCTCGCTGGGGGAGGATGGTATGGATCGGATCTAAGAATCCCCGTCCCTTTAATAGACAATTTATTTATCTGGCTAGGGGGGGCGAATGTAAAAACGCCCTGGCGCCTCGTATTCATTCGACGCGTGGGAGATAGCCCTTATTGGGCACAGAAGCCAAGAGGTCCGAGCATTTATGGGACCGGACACTGCTTACAAACACTTGGAAGTTGGAGAAGAACACGCCTTGCAATGCCGAAGACAATACTGCGCGCCGGACTCATCGTCATTGAAGCCTGGTTCGGGGGCTATTGACGGAGTCCTGGATTAGGGGGTCTCCGGACAGCCGAACTATATCCTTTGGCCGGACTGTTGGACTATGAAGATACAAGATTGAAGACTTCGTCTCGTGTCCAGATGGGACTCTACTTGGCATGGAAGGCAAGCTAGACAATACGGATATGTATATCTCCTCCTTTGTAACCGACCTTGTGTAACCCTAGCCCCCTCCGGTGTCTATATAAACCGGAGGGTTTAAGTCCGTAGGATACAATCATACCATAGGCTAGCTTCTAGGGTTTAGCCTCTTCGATCTCGTGGTAGATCAACTCTTGTAATACTCATATCATCAAGAATAAATCAAGCAGGACGTAGGGTTTTACCTCCATCAAGAGGGCCCGAACCTGGGTAAAACATCATGTCCCCTGCCTCCTGTTACCATCCGCCTTAGACGCATAGTTCGGGACCCCCTACCCGAGATCCGCCGGTTTTGACACCGACAGTTGCCATCGAGGATAACAAGATGGGTTTTTTATCATATTGCTTGAGTTAATTCCGCTACATCATGTCATCTTACTTAATGCGTTACACTGTTGTTCATGAACTTAATACTCTAGATGCAGGCAGGAGTCGGTCGATGTGTGGAGTAATAGTAGTAGATGCAGAATCATTTCGGTCTACTTGTCACGGACGTAATGCCTATATTCATGATCATTGCCTTAGATATTGCCATAACTTCACGCTTTTCTATCAATTGCTCGGCAGTAATTTGTTCACCCACTGTTATATTTTCTATCTTGAGAGAAGCCTCTAGTGAAACCTATGGCCCCCAGGTCTATTTTTCCATCATATAATCTTCTATTTTCCATCATATAAGTCTTTGACCTATAATTTTAGTTTCCTATTTAATTTCTTTGCAATCTTTTACTTTCCGATCTATAAACCAAAAATAGGAAAAATATTACTTTACCATTTATCCATCTATATCAGATCTAATCTTCTATTTTCCATCATATAAGTCTTTGACCTATAATTTTAGTTTCCTATTTAATTTCTTTGCAATCTTTTACTTTCCGATCTATAAACCAAAAATAGGAAAAATATTACTTTACATTTATCCATCTATATCAGATCTCACTTTGCAAATAACCGTGAAGGGATTGACAACCCCTTTGTCGTGTTGGGTGCAAGTTGGTGTTTGTTTGTGCAGGTATTCGATGGCTTGTGCGTTGTCTCCTACTGGATTGAGACCTTGGTTCTCAAAACTGTGGGAAATACTTACTCTACTTTGCTGCATCACCCTTTCTCTTCAAGGGAAAAACCAATGCAAGCTCAAGAGGTAGCAGGAAGAATTTTTGGCGTCGTTGCCGGGGAGATCTACGCCAAGACAAGACATACCAAGTACCCGTCATAAACTCTCATCCCTCGCATTACATTATTTTCCATTCGCCTCTCGTTTTCCTCTCCCCCACTTCTAAAACGATTTTCGAAAAGATTCGCCTTTTCTTTGCCCATTTTCCGTTCGTCTTCTTTGTTTGCTTTTTGTGTGTTCGTGTGTTGGATTGCTTGCTTTGTCGCAATGACCCCTCCAAAAAACGTTGACCCTCACC
This sequence comes from Triticum urartu, assembly GCF_056163025.1. Taxonomy (NCBI): domain Eukaryota; kingdom Viridiplantae; phylum Streptophyta; class Magnoliopsida; order Poales; family Poaceae; genus Triticum; species Triticum urartu. The sequence continues at coordinate 211,639,431 of NC_141874.1, forward strand.
TTATGAGGTTAGACGAAATTGAGAATAATGTTAGAAGCTTCATGTCTTTGCAATTTGAGCATAACAATTTCTTTAGAAATGAGCTCAAGGAGCAGAAAAGCTTTATGGAATACATGAATAAAGATCTTGATGACATGTCTAAAGAATTTTATAGTTTGAGATCTCAGTTTGCGCATCTTGAAAATTTAGTAGGTCAAAGTTCTGATAAACAAGCTACTTTAGTAAACAAATGGCCGCCAAACTAGAGGCTTTGAATAATGATGAGGATCTTAAAGTGATTGATGTGACTCCTATTGAATCATTGTTTTCCAATGTAAATCTTGATTAAGATGGGACTGGAGATGAGTCAACTTTAGTTAGAAGGCGTCCCAATGACTCGAAGTTTTTAGATCTTGATGCAAAAATTGATAAAACTGGGATTGGAGAGGTCAAAACTTTAGGTAGCAATGAACCCACTCTTTCGGATTTCAAGAAATTTAATTATAATAATTGTTCTTTAATAGATTTTATTTCCTTGTTGCAATCCATGTTGAATTCTCCTCATGCTTATAATCAAAACGAAGCTTTTACTAAACATATCGTTGATGCTATGATACAATCTTTTGAAGAAAAGCTTGAATTAGAACTTTCTATCCCTAGAAAACTTTATGATGAATGGGAACCTACTATTAAGATTAATATTAAAGATTATGAATGACATGCTTTGTGTGATTTTGGTGCTATTGTTTCCATGATCCCAAAAACTCTTTGTGATGTGTTAGGTTTTCGTGAATTTGATGGTTGTTCCTTAAATTTGCATTTTGCGGATTCCACTATTCAGAAACCTATGGGAAGAATTAATGATGTGCTTATTGTTGCAAATAGGAATTATGTGCCCATAGATTTCGTTGTTCTTGATATAGATTGCAATCCTACTTGTCCTATTATTCTTGGTAGACCTTTCCTTAGAACGATTGGTGCAATTATTGATATGAAAGAAGGAAACATTAAATTTCAATTGCATTTAAGGAAAGGCATGGAACACTTCCCTAGAAATAAAATTAAATTGCCTTATGAATCTATTATGAGAGCCACTTACGGATTGCATGCCAAAGATGACAACACTTAGATCTATCTGTGTTTTTATGTCTAGCTAAGGGCGTTAAACAATAGCGCTTGTTGGGAGGCAACCCAATTTTATTTTTGTTTTGGTTTTTAGGTCCTATTTTAGAATAAATAATTCTTCTAGCCTCTGTTTAGATGTGTTTTTTATGTTTTAATTAGTGTTTGTGCCAAGTAAGACCTTTGGGATAGCTTACGGTAATAGTTGATTTGATCTTGCTGAAAAACAAAAACTTTTGCACTCATGAAAACAGTTCTTATTTTTAGCAGAAGCGCGATAAAATGTTGATTCTTCCTGCAGAATATTAATAGACAAATTGTCTAGGACCTCCTAATTTCTCAGGATTTTTGGAGTTATGGAAGTATTCTAAATCTTCAGATTGGTACACACTGTTCTATTTTTGGCAAATTCTGTTTTTCGCGTGTTGTTTGCTTATTTTGATGAATCTATGGCTAGTATCGGGGGTATGAACCATGGACAAGTTGGAATACAGTAGATATTAGACCAATATAAATAAATAATGAGTTCACAACAATACCAAAAGTGGTGATTTATTTTCTTATACTAACGGAGCTTATGAGATTTTCTGTTGAAGTTTTGTGTTGTGAAGTTCAAGTTTTGGGTAAGGATTTGATGGACTATGGAATAAGGAGTGGCAAGAGCCTAAGCTTGGGGATTCCCATGGCACCCCAAGGTAATATTCAAGGATGCCAGGATCCTAAGCTTGGGGTGCCCTGGGAAGGCATCCCCTCTTTCGTATTCGTATATCGGTAACTTTACTTGAGGCTATATTTTTATTCACCACTTGATATGTGTTTTGCTTGGAGCGTCTTGTATGATTTGAGTCTTTGCTTTTTAGTTTGCCACAATCATCCTTGCTCTTCACACCTTTTGATAGAGACACACATGAATCATGATTTATTTGAATACTCTATGTGCTTCACTTATATCTTTTGAGCTAGGCAATTTTGCTTTAGTGCTTCACTTATATCTTTTTAGAGCACGATGGTGGTTTTATTTTATAGAAATTGATGAACTCTCGTACTTCACTTATATTATTTTGAGAGTCTTTAAACAGCATGGTAATTTTCTTTGGTTATAAAATTAGTCCTAATATGGTAGGCATCCAAGAGGGATATAATAAAAACTTTCATATAAAGTGCATTGAATACTATGAGAAGTTTGATTCCTTATGATTGTTTTGAGATATGAAGATAGTGATATTAGAGTCATGCTAGTAAGTAGTTGTGAATTTGAAAAATACTTGTGTTAAATTTTGTGAGTCCCGTAGCATGCACGTATGGTGAACCATTATGTAACGAAGTTGGAGCATGAGATATTTTTTGATTGTCTTCCTTATGAGTGGCAATCGGGGACGAGCGATGGTCTTTTTCTACCAATTTATCCTCCTAGGAGCATGGACATAGTACTTTGTTTTGATGACTAAATAGATTTTTGCAATAAGTATGTGAGTTCTTTATGACTAATGTTGAGTCCATGGATTATACGCACTCTCACCTTTCCGCCATTGATGGCCTCTCTAGTACCACACAACTTTCGCCGGTACCATAAACCCACCATTTACCTTCCTCAAAACAGCCACCATACCTAACTATTATAGCATTTCCATAGCCATTCCGAGATATATTGCCATGCAACTTTCCACCATTCTGTTTATTATGACACGCTCCATCATTGTCATATTGCTATGCATGATCATGTAGTTGACATCGTATTTGTGGTAAAGCCACCGTTCATCATATTTTTATACATGTCACTCTTGATTCATTGCACATCCCAGTACACTGCCGGAGGCATTCACATAGAGTCATATTTTGTTCTAGTATCGAGTTGTAAGTAAATAAAGGTGTGATGATCTTCATTATTAGAGCATTGTCCCATGTGAGAAAAAAAAAGAGAAAAGCCAAATAAATAAAAGAGAAGCCAAAAAATGAGACAAAAAGAGAGAAGGGACAATGTTACTATCCTTTTGCCACACTTGTGCTTCAAAGTAGCACCATGACCTTCATGATAGAGAGTCTCCTATATTGTCACTTCATATACTAGTGGGAATTTTTCATTATAGAACTTGGCTTGTATATTCCAATGATGGGCTTCCTCAAATGCCCTAGGTCTTCATGAGCAAGCAAGTTGGATGCACACCCACTTAGTTTTCGTTTTGAGCTTTCATAAACTTATAGCTCTAGTGCATCCGTTGCATGGCAATCCCTACTCACTCACATTGATATCTATTGATGGGCATCTCCATAGCTCGTTGATACGCCTAGTCGATGTGAGACTATCTCCTTCTTTTTGCCTTCTCCACACCCACCTTCTATTCCACCTATAGTGTTATATCCATGGCTCACGCTCATGTATTGTGTGAAAGTTGAAAAAGTTTGAGAACGTCAAAAGTATGAAACAATTGCTTGGCTTGTCATCGGGGTTGTGCATGATTTGAATATTTTGTGTGATGAAGATGGAGCATAGCTAGACTATATGATATTGTAGGGATAAGCTTTTTTGGCCATGTTATTTTGAGAAGACATAATTATTTTTGTTAGTATGCGTGAAGTATTATTGTTTTTTTGTTTTGAATCATACGGATCTTAACATTCATGCCACAATAAAGAGAATTACATGGATAAATATGTTAGGTAGCATTCCACATCAAAAATTCTGTTTTTATCATTTACCTACTCGAGGACCAGTGAGAATTAAGCTTGGGGATGCCTGATACGTCTCCAACGTATGTATAATTTTTTATTGTTCCATGCTATTATATTATCTGTTTTGGATGTTTTATATGCATTAATATGCTATTTTATATGATTTTTGGGACTAACCTATTAACCTAGAGCACAGTGCCAGTTTCTATTTTTTCCTTGTTTTAGAGTTTCGCAAAAAAGGACAGAGTCCAAACGGAATGAAACTTTCGCGATGATTTTTCTTGGACCAGAAGACATCCAAAGGACTTGGAGTACACATCAGGGAAGCCACAAGGCATTCACAAGGACGGAGGGCGCGCCCAGGGGGGTTAGGGTGCGCCCCCCACCCTTGTGAGCCCCTCGTGACTCCACCGACCTATTTCTTCCGCCTATATATTCTCAAATACCCCAAAACCTTCCAGGGGAGCCACAAAACTACTTTTCCACTGCTGCAACCTTCTGTACCCATGAGATCCCATCTAGGGGCCTTTTCCAGCATCCTGCCGAAGGGGGATTCGATCACGGAGGGCTTCTACATCAACACCATTGCCTCTCCGATGAAGCGTGAGTAGTTTACCACAGACCTACCGGTCCATAGCTAGTAGCTAGATGGCTTCTTCTCTCTCTTTGATTCTCAATACCATGTTCTCCTCGATGTTCTTGGAGATCTATTCGATGTAATACTCTTGTGCGGTGTGTTCGCCGAGATCTGATGAATTGTGGATTTATGATCAACTTATCTATGAATATTATTTGAATCTCCTCTGAATTCTTATATGCATGATTTGACATCTTTGCAAGTCTCTTCGAACTATCAATTTGTTTTGGCCAACTAGATTGGTTTTTCTTGCAATGGGAGAAGTGCTTAGCTTTGGGTTCAATCTTGTGGTGTCCTTTACTTATGCTTCACCTTGACTTGGGTTAGGTGGCCTGGCGGTTGGTAGTGGACTGTGTAGATGGTCTAGGGAGGAAAGAGAGGGAAAGCCCGGCAACAGTTTTCGCAGACCGAAAACATCCGACGTTAGACCGACTATAATGCTGCTATAGTTAACTGTTGGGGCATTAAACGGACTCCGAATGCGATGAAACTTGGCAGGCGACCTACTAACAACATAACAACACCGCACGCCAACTTTCGTCCCATTCCGAGAACATTTTCCGGCCACTTATAAAATACTAATTCGGATGTGCCGCGGGCGCGTGCGAGTGTGGTTGGGCTCAGAACGGACAACGGAGAGGACAGGGAGACCTGGACGGATGCAAGTTTTGAAAATATGATGATGCAATGCACATGATGACATGGCAAGAAGCAACACGCAATCAAAAGAAAAGGCAACAAGAGCGAATAACTGGAAGACATCTGGCGCATTGGTCTTGGGGCATCACACCGCCCCTACCCTGCATGTAGCTGTGGCCCTGTAGCCGGCTGGTCGCCTGGCACCACTCTTGCCCTCGCCCCCTTGCAAATCCGGTGGTAGCCACTGCCGCTTAGTCAACGCACTAGCCTCCGGAAGGTATACCCCAATTAAAGGTACCGAAATACCTAATTTCTGATTTGTGGTTTGATTTTTTGCACTATGTTATCCAATACATGAACTGATGAATACATACATAACTTTGCACATCATTTTGGCCTCAATTAGCTTTATTATACTCCATGTAGTACTCCCTCAGTTCCTAAATATAACTCTTTGTAGAGATTCCACTAGATGGACTATATACGAAGCAAAATGAATGAATCTACACTTAAAATGCATCTATATACATCTGTATGTGGTTCCTAGTGCAATCTCTACAAATACTTATATTTAGAAACGTAGGAAGTACTATGTAGGCTTCATTATGCAAAACTGAGATTCAATTGAGAATTTCAGTGTGTTTGTAAGACCATATTGATCTATTTATTTTTTATATTGGTAATTACTTAGAACGTTCACATACCATATTGCTTACATTATTTTGAGATGGACCACCCTATTGTCAAATGCTAGCTCCACCACTGAACCCATCCAAGCAATAGACCAAGGGCACACGTAGGGTTTTACCTTCATAGCAATGGCCTGAAGCTAGCTAGGTAAATCGTCTCATGTTTCCCCTCTGGGATTTCCGGCTAGTCATGACACCCAAATGAGCGTCTGCTAGAATTCACATTGACAGTGGTGGGCCAGACATGAGTCATGATTGTGAGAACCGAGATCCAGATGGGACGTGAAATCAATCATGCTGCCTTCGCTCCTGGCATATGTTTGATTTCGGCGTGATGAATTTCATCACCAACTCGACGAGGTAAATCGAACCCATCAACACTTACAAGCCAAGATAGACACTCTTCTTCGGGAGCCTAGAATTCATCACCGGCTCGCACAATGAGCTTTGCCTACGTAGCCTGGAGCCTTCCTGGGCGCAAGAGCCAAAGATGATCTTCGTCAACCCACCCACCTCCCACTTCATCGCCAAGTGGAGTCACTCACTCAACGACGTCCTCCAGGAGCGTGAGGTGAAAGAGGAGCAGAGTGATGGAAGCTACCCCAAGGCCATGTCGGTTCGTCCTCGCCCTTGGCAGGAAACTGCCTATTGTGGAACACATCGAGAATGACGGGGATGCCACCAATGCTGAGGAAACCTATGATGACATCGGCGAGGGGCAATGCACAAAGCAGTGATGCCTAAGGCTAGTCATAGTGGGAGTAACTTAGCGAGTAACATAACGCATTTCAAGAATTTTTTGCTTATGTGGCAAGTAGTTAATGAGAAGTAGTAACATAATATGTTACTGTAACATAGCGCTTCCCAATACAATATGAGTCTACAAGATAATAAATGAAGCCATCTATGACACTACTACTATGTTACTTTGCACTATAAAGATAGTAACTTAGACTAGTGTCATATGCATGACACTAGTATAAGTTACTCCCCACTATGACCAGCCTAACACCCGCCGCTCAACTCCTCTGCACCTGATGACACATGAGCTATTGACGGGGGCGCCCTAGCGCTCTAAGCGAGGTATAGGACAAATAGTTGGAGGAGCGTTGACTAAGTGCGAAGAGAGAAATGCGATGAAGGTGAGTGTTTTGTCGAACGCCGGGAAGGTGAAGTAACTACAGTTAGTAGGAATCTCGAGGGGCGTGTGCACGCGCCCCTTCTGAAAGACGTGATGGCTGTCAAAATTCAATGCAAGGCTGCATGCACATGCTGGCGTGACATGCGAATAGGAGGTATGTTTGTGGCACTGTCATGCGGTGTCGGCCATTTTGTCCATCGACAGCGGGCTCGACGACCGAAGCTACGGTCACCCCCCCCCCCCCCCCGCAGCAATTGACATAACATGTGGCGTGTCCATTGTGAATCCTGGTTTTGGTAACCTTCCAGAAATTTTCATTCCGGTTTAGTTCTAGTTATTTTGTTTCCTGGTTGTTTATTTTTTTCCGATTTTGCTCTAGTTTTATTCCTTTTTTAATTTCATTTTTTTATATTTTTATTTTTCCCTTCCTTTTGTTTTAAAATCTTGCAAATTTTAAAAAAAAGTTCAATATATGAAAAAAATTGTTTGCTTTACCCAAAAACTGTTAAAAAATGATCCATGTTTTATAAAAAATGTGTTTCCAAAAAATGCTCAGAATTTCATAATTTGTTTGCATTATGAAAAAAAATGGAGTTTAAATAAAATTGTGTTTTCAATTTTTTTTGAAAATTCTAGAAAAACATTGAAATTCAAATTTTGTTCCCACTTTATAAAAATTGATCCCAAGTTGTCAAAAATTGTTCGCATTTCCAAAAAAACGAGTTTTTTGAAATGTTGACATTTGAAAACTGCTCATGATACCAAAAATATTATTTTTTTTCTAAAAAGATTGTGTTCAAAATTTCAAATATGTGTCTGGTAATACTCCCTCTGTTCCTTTATATAACATGTATTTTTCTGGGCACAATAATGAAGACACCTAATTTAGGGGAATTTTGAAAAAAATACCCTTAACTATTTAGCTGACTAGCAACTTAATTAGAGACAACTAATAACAAGAAATCTAATAACATGCAGCTAAATCCTGCTACGTGGGAATAAAATCAATTACGCCCTCGTGCGAACTCATCTAGGGCTCCCTGCTTCTCGCCCGCGCCGGCGCCTGTCTGTCTTGTTTCCTATGGTCCAAGGTGTTGCGAAACGTAGTAGGAAACAAAAAATCGCCCTATGAACACCCAAGAACAATATGAAGAAACATAACGGGTTGTGATCGATGATCGTTACCGACTCCGGGAGTGCAGCGGAAGTTGACGAGTCGGTGTAGATCGTACTTGAAGTCCCTCGAACATTGATGATGATCCCGCGAACCGCCGATGAACGATCCCTCGAAGGGAAGACCGAAAGCACGTCCTCTCTACTTGGTTGCAAGCGTACGGTCTTCGGGATCCTGCAGCGCTTCACCGTCCAAAGCTAATCGTCGCCGGAGAATTAGAGGGAGAAGATTACAACCACACGGGGCTTCTAATTATGAGTATTAGAGGTGGCTAGGGCTCACTCTAATTAGTCAACTAGGACCAACTAGAACGTGCACTAGATCAACTAGAGGAGGCTCCAAAACTTGTGTCCCCATAGGGTGTTAATCCTCTAGTCTATATAGGATTGGAGGGGAGAGGGGCTGCCACCAAGGGGGAAAGAGCCCACTTGGGGTGCCGGCCAAGGGAGAGGGAGTAGGACTCCCCCTCCAAGTAGGATTCACCCCCCCCCCCTTAGGAAAGGGGGGACGCCTCCCTTGTTGGTTCCTTGTGGCCCAATTCCTTCTCCACCTCTTGGTCTTATTTGGCCCGTTGATATTAAATTAAATATTTTTGTTCTAAACATTTTCAGAGCATAATATATATAATTTAACATCTTCGGAAACATTTTACACCTATATATATATATATATATTAATCGGTAATACCCAGTATTACCTGATATTCACCGAAACCCTTCTGGTGACCCTGAAACGCTTCCGGAACCTCTCGGAACTATTCCGGATATTAATGAATCAATTCCACAAATATATTCTCATAACTCCCATCCTACTAACACTCAGCAGATCGTGATTACCTTAAGCTTGTGACCCCGTAGGTTCGGTAACCATAGACATGAACCGATAGCGGAACCGTGGACATCTGTATTGGTCCCTATGATTACACGAATGATATTCGAGTGAACCTTTGGTTATCATTTAATGTTCCCTTTGCTTCACGATACTTTACAAAACCTGGTGTGCACCGATATCCTCTTGAGTTATCACCATGCTCGCTATACCGTTGCTCTCGTTACCAGTTTTGTTCTTCTTTCCTGTTGACGTGTTCCGACATCCCTGTGACGTAGGCACCTGTGTCTGGCCATATGATGATGGGTGCCTTCATACTAAGAGGGCCCTAAGAATATCTCTCCATCATCAGAGGAGCAAATCCCACTCTTGAGCTGCCCGGTCACTTGTCAAACTTTCCGGTGAGCATGAAAGATGTCGTTATGATCATATTGTTACAGATGACATTTGAGCAACCCCAAAGCCCACCATCCGGTAGGAAGTGACCGAGACACTCTCATGGTCTGAGGAACTAAAACACACGCTAACACTCTGTGTTATAACCGACGATTTCAGACAATATGATCACATAGTATAACAGACAAGTATTGGGTCGATTCAATATGATCGTTCTTCAAACGTCACACCCTCAATGTTGTTTTAGGACTATCATTACACTTAATGATATCCTAAGATTAGGAAAACATGATCACTAACAACACTTGAGCCGGTCTTAGAGGCGAGACCGGGAACCTATTGTTTACCGTTTATCATTTCACATGTGCATATGAGTTTTCCACTGAATCGCATATTCTACGATCATAGCAGTTATAGCATGAAATATAAACTCTTAATTAAGAATAATGGAAATATAATAATAGAATATTATTGCCTCTAGGGCATATTTTCAACACAAGGACCATGGAGGCGCGGTGGATCCCGACACTTGCCGGCGAGAGGGCTTCGTTTTTAGGTGCTTTCTGAGTTTTGTTAGGATTAGTGTCATGCTCAAGAAGACGAGGCCATAGAGGCTTCTTAAAGATGGAATAATGTCATCCCCGTCTACCCCCGTCCCAATGATGTTTCAAGTGTCCTCGGGAGGCGTGTGGAGGTTTGTCTCCAACAAATCTCGTGGAATCCGTCGATGTTTCTCTTCGGTTGATCCAACTGGATCCGGTCTTCACTTGTCTACATCTGTGTGTCTGCAGGTTGGATCCTTCCGATCTACGCTTCTCTTCATTGGCGGTGGTTGTTGTTCTGGTGTGCTGGTCCTTTGAGGCCTTAGCACGATGTCTTTTCGACTGTCTAGTACAACAATGTTTGCCCGACTCCGATGAGGGAGGGGCAATGATGGTGGCGCGCCTTCGGCTTGCTCCAGTGCTTGTAGTTGTCGCTTGGTGGTCTATGGACCTGGATGTAAATTTTACTTCTAGTGTTCTTTGTACTATCTTGACAGTTGATGAATAGATCAAAAGTTTTCTCACAAAAAAATCAATTGACGGGATATGAGAGAAAGAAATTTGCATGTGTGCAATCAGGTAGAGAATTTCTTTTTTGACTACCTTCCATATAGGAATTAAGTATTTCTTTTTAGCGAAAGCACATACTCGATAGTGGAGGGCAGAAATGAAAAATTGAGGCGGAAAAGGGAAATGCATTTTTTTCGAAACGGAGGCAAAAGATTTGCCTCATCTATTAAATAAGAAGAGGATAGAGTTTGTTACAAGGGCACACTTTTACACGGCATGGAAGATTACTCACACAAAATAATGTTCCCTAATTTTTTTGCTCTGGCGGTGATCCAAAGGTTTGCCTCGCAGATGATGTTGTTTAGCAAGATTGGTGGTGGAGCACTCTTGTTCCGGAAAACACGGGCATTCCGCTCATTCCAAATGGTCCATGACACGAGCATGGTTAGAGAGGCCATGGCCTTCCTGTTGGGGATTCCGGCGCCGGTCCTATTTGTCCACCATTCCTTGACCGACCTCTCAAGATGCCACATAGAGGTGTCCATATGATGAAGCCCAAATTTTGCAATGACCAAGTTCCATAGCCTAATAGTGAAGCAGCACTTGAAGAAAAGATGCGGTCCACTTTCTTGCTCTCGCTTGCAAAGGGTGCAAAGACCACAATTTGGCCATCCACGTTTTTGTAGTCTATCCGCGGTCCAAATTCTGTCTTGGATAGCCAACCAAGCGAAGAATTTAGCCTTTGGTGGCGCCCAAGTTTTCCAAACCATTTGGTCCATGGGAGAGAGAACCAAGCCAAGGAATTGGGCCTTGTAGGCGGAGGCCGCAGTGTAGTGCCTGCTTGTCGTATGCTTCCACACAATAGTATCTTCAGAGAGTGCATCCAGATGTACATCATTCACAAGTGCCCACAGTGTGAAGAATTGTCGAATGTGCTCAACGGAGACAACCGTGGAGGTGTTGATCTTGAGGATCCATGCATTATTTTGTAGGGCCTCCCGCACCTTCCAATTCTTCCTTGAGGAGGCCGCAAAGACGAGCGGGGCAACATCCTTAGGCTTGCACCCATGGAGCCAGGGTGAATCCCAAAAAGGCGTTTTAGCGTCGTTCCCCATGGTGATGGTCGTGGACGCATAGAAGAAGTCAAGGTCCTCCTCATTACATGGATTTCCCAAGCCCACCCACAACTTTTGTGGTGCCGTCCATTCAAACCATGGCCATCTCAAGCGTAAGGCCCGCGCAAATTTATCGGTGTTGAGAACCCCTAGGCCGCCATATTCGCACGGGCGGCAAACCATCTCCCAGTTTACCTTGCACTTGGCGCTCGTCGTCTTATCTGATCCCGACCAAAGGAAAGCCTGCTCCAGTTTGTTGATATTTTGAAGAATGCCCGGCGGTATGACCAAAGATGTGATGAAATAGACTGCTTGCGAGGTGGCGACAGACTTAACAAGGGTCGTTCGTCCAATGGTGGTGATGTTTTGCCCCTCGTATGTCACCAACTTGGCCGCAATTTTGTCCTTAAGAAATTGCAAATCCACCTTCTTAAGCTGCCAGACGGACAATGGAAGACCCAAGTGTCTTATGGGGAAGGACGCCCTGTTAGCTGGCAATCCTTGCAGAATGTGCTCCAGGTTTAGGTGATTGCATCGAATGGGCACAACCGAGCTCTTGTGAAAATTGGTGCATAGTCCGGTGACCTCCCCAAATCCGCACAAAATGGCCGAGAGGTTGTCAATATCTTTTTTAATTGGAGCCATGAAAACAGCCGCATCGTCTGCATAGAGTGAAGTTCGCACCATGATCCCTGTCCCACGAATTTTGTGGAGTAGTCCTTTTCGGGTTGCCAGCTCCAGTAGCTGTTGGAGTGTGTCAATTGCAATGACAAAAAGGAGAGGGGATAGGGGGTCCCCCTGCCGAAGGCCCCTACCGTGCTTGATGGGGTTGCCAGCCACCCCATTTAACAGAATCCTAGAAGATGATGTGCAAAGAAGGGCCGCAATCCAATCCCGAAACTTGGGGGGAAACCCCCTCTGCCGAAGGAGGTCGAGGATGTATTCCCATCTGACCGAGTCAAAGGCTTTGCGTATATCTAGCTTGAACAGGAGAGACGGAGTCTTGCATTTGTGTAGCCTACGGGCCAAGTTCCGGACACACATGAAGTTATCATGGATGCTTCTGCTCTTGATGAATGCACTTTGGGCGTTGGAGACCAAGCTATTCATGTGCGGGGCGAGACGGATGGAAAGAATTTTTGCGATAATCTTGGCGACGGCATGGATGAGACTAATGGGCTTGTAGTCCGCAATCCCCTCCGCGCCCTCTTTCTTGGGCAACAACACTATATTTGCGGAGTTGAGCCAATGGAGACTAGATGTGTGAAGGGAGTCAAACTGGTGTATCACCCTCATCATGTCGAACTTAATGACGTCCCAACACTTCTTACAAAAAGCTCCAGTGAAGTCGTCCGGCCCGGGCGCCTTGTCACTTGGCATGTCGTTGATTGCCTCATGTACCTCCTCAACGGTGATGGGTGAGTCGAGGCCGTGCAAGTCATGTACCTCTAAGTTGAGCTCCTCCTAGTTTAGATCGTTATTGCATGTGTTCCCTTTTTTCATCACTTCAGAAAAGTGGTCCAGAATGAGCTTCTCCTTAGCGTCATGCTCGGTGATCCACCCTTGGTCATGCTTTAGCCTATGAATGTGATTTTTCCTCCTTCTAGCATTAATCCGGCGATGGAAGAACTTGGTGTTGGCATCACCCTCCTTGAGGTTAGCAATTCTCGCACTTTGCTTTTTCCGAGATCTCTCAAGCACTGCCAAGCTAATGACCCTCCTTTTAAGCCTCGCCCTAAGGTCACTCTCCTTGGGGGAGAGTTGTCGGGTCTCTTGAGCGATGTCGAGGCGTAGGATCACAAATAGGGCGGCATGTAGGTGAACCTTTGCCTTGGAGAAAAGGCGCCTACTCCACACGGAAAGGCAGAGAGCCACCTTCTTGAGCTTATGGAACAGGACTTGATATGGCTCAACGTGCTCGAGCGGCTCAATCCAAGCCTTTTTGACCACCTCCATAAAGCCGGGCATAGCAATCCAAAAAATTTCAAACTTGAAGGTTCTAGGCCTCCGAGGCCCCTTGTCATCGGCGAGGAGAAGCGGGCAGTGATCGGATAGTGAGGACGAGAGGGTGTGAAGCATATGAGTGCTGAAAGTGGTGTCCCACTCGACATTGCAAAAAAAACAAGTCCAGTTTGCACATAGTCGGATTTTTCCTCTCGTTGCTCCAAGTGAACCTCCTATTTTGCAAGTGTATCTCTTTAAGCTCACAACTTTTCAGTGTCGCTCGAAACCGATTAATTCTACTTTGATTGACATGCCTTTTATTTTTGTATCTTGCACGATAAATTTGGTTGAAATCCCCAGCCGCAAGCCATGGCATGCCGTTGGGCGGTTTTTGGCTGATAAGCTCCGCGAAGAAGGCATCTTTGCGAGAAGAATCCGCGGGGCCATGCATGGTGGTGAGCTTATATTGCACATCGGGGTCACGAATACGGAGCATGGAGGACAAGCAGAAGGTGGTAGCTGTGATATTGGACATTTCCACAAGGTGATCGTCCCAGAGAAATAAAATGCCTCCACGAGTGTCGTCCGACGGCCTTTGCGCAAAACTGCGAAGTTTGCTCCCTCCTAAGAAGGAAGCTGTGAAGATGTCAACATTGTGAAGCTTTGTCTCCTGTAGACACACAATATGGCAAGAAGAAGCAGCAATGGTGGCGCTGACAGTAGCTCGTCTATCCAGACAGTTGAGGCCCCGGACATTCCAACACATAACATTGATAGGTTGCACTAACATGGCAACATGGAGTACACTTCTGAACTTGGCCACATGCCACACACAACCCAGCTACGGTTATGCTTGTGCCATGCAACCCAACTACACTTACACGGACCAACACACATGGACCAGGATTTAGCTAACATAGAGAACATTTCAACCCAGAGACATCAACTTGCTCAGGTGGAGGCCTGCAGAGCAGCAGCGGCATCCTCCACCCTCTCCACGTCCATAGCACCCTCCCCTCCGTGCTGGATGAGGGCGTCCTCTACACCCATTGCTTGCACATCATCTAACCTGAACAAGTCTCACATGGCAGATATCACCTCCAGCGGCAGCTGCTCCTTGAAACGCTCAGCAAATGCGTTCAGGGCCTTGGCCGTGATGTCTTCTCTGTCCTTGACGATCCCCAGACTATGAGCAATCAGGATCTCAGCCGCCTTAGCCGTCGGCGCCGGCACCACCCTTGTTCTGCTAGCAGCTTTGAGCCTTGCACTGGTCCTGTGCAGCGAGAGGCCCGCACTTGTCCGGGCAATGTTCACTCCAGCAAGAGTCTTACGGCGTGCAACAGGAGGCCTGGGAGGCGTTGATGTAGGGGAGGGCAGCAAGGGCTCCTGCCGATCTTCAAAGAGCACGGTCAGGCCAACCCCAGCTGGCTGCCGATCAGCAGCAGCCCTGCGGAGCCGCACAGGGGATGTCGTGCACTGGAGCGGCCCATTGGAGATGAGCATGGGGGTGGGCGAAGCCTCGAACCCAGGGGGCTTCATTGGCGATAGAGGAGGGAGCAGATGCGTTGGTGACCATAGCTGCAACACCGTCGAGGACGGGACCGCCAGAGGTGCTGTCATTGCCCGAGCCTCGTCCCTCCTGGAGCACGCAAGTCGAGGCAGCACCGACGTGGGGGAAAGCGGGGGCGAGACCGGTGGCGTAAGACTCTCCTGGGAGCGTCTGCGCGCAGCCCGCGCCGAGCCTTGGCATGCCGGGCTACAGCCATGCACCGGCTGTAGCTCCAAGGCGTCTGCCCCGTCGTCACTAGCGGAGCTAGAGCCCATTAGGACCAAGGGTGGCGTGGCCAGCGCAACGTCACCCAGGATGGCCACAGCTTCAGCGCCATGGCGCCTCCCGCCCGTGCCGCTCGAGTGATCGCGGGTCCTCTCCTGGCCATCTTGCCGCTGACGGTCACGGGCGCCCCTGGACAGGGAGCGACGGATGCGGTCGCGCCAACCGCCCTGTGCGCGCGGGCCATCACGCCTGCGGCGGCCGCCGCGGTCGTCGTCGTCGTCGCGCCGTGCCGAGCGCTGGATGTCGCTAGGCTGACCAGCACGCCTGTCTCCCCGCCGCACCGTGCCGTCCACTGTACGGCGGAACTAGGTGTACTCGTAGAGGTCAGGAGGTGGTGGGTCGTCGTCGTCCCACGCCTTGGAGTGGTCCTCGAGCAGGTCCAGGTGCAGCAGCACACGGTGTCTCAGGTCGCGCCAGCCGTGGCGTCGGTGGCCGCGGGCGGGCAGCGTGAGCCACTTCACCTTAGGAATGGCGTTGGGGTCGGACGTCCACGCCCAGAGCGACAGGTCGCGCGTGTCCTCCCAGCGCAGAGACCGCTGCTCGATGTAGTCAAGGGAGCACCGATGGCCGATGACGAACGCAGTGACATACTCATTCCAGGCATGGACCGGGATCCCCTCGATGCACAAAAGGACGTGGTGCATCATGTCTTCATTGTCAGTGTGTGCCTCGAGCCTCCAGGCGCGGACGAAGAGAGAGGAGTTGTCGACGAGGAAGTCGCCACGGTTGACGGCGTCCGCGCAATTGTGCTGGTACATGAACTTGACGAGGTACTGCTCGGGGAAGTGCCGCACAACACTCACATCCGCCGGCCGGAAGCCGAAGGTGGCGGCGAATGCAGCGGCCACGGTGTGGCAAGGGACATCCTCAGGGGCCCCTTCAAACCAGGCCACGGCAGCGTTGGTGGAGAGCAGCGCCGACTCCGCCTGCATCTCCGGCGTGGCAGGGACCACTACGAAGTCTTCCTCCGGCCGGTTGGCCGCATCCATTTTACATTGTGATATTTTTTGTGAAAAACAAATAAACCTCACAAAAAGGAACACATGGAGTAGTTCTTAAGATTCGGAAGTGCTTACAAGTCACCAAACTCACTAGTCCCAGTGCTAGCCAGCGCACCTAAAGTGTGAGGTCTGTGTTCCATCCAAATCACGCTCAGCATTTTTCTCGAGAATTTTAGAGTTTCGCTAAAGAAAAGTTCACTGCTAGGCCGGCCCAGTTGGGGGACTGTGCGATGGATCTATTAGGATTAATTAATTAGTTTAATTAATGGAAATCCCTGCTTAGCAAAACCGATGTACGGTTTCTCTCCCGATGGGTCACGTCCTATTGTAACGGACGCGTTCTTTCGATCCATCTCTTGTAAAGGTCGCGCCTGTGCGACCTGTCCCTTCCAGGGATATAAATATGTACATCATCGACATCTATCAATAGTGATTGACTACTGTTCATTCGCACAGTTTCTTTACGCGTTATTAGCACTTCTCACTAGCGAGAGCGATAGGCCACACATAAGAACTCGCTGGAGAAGGACTTGGAACGGTGAGGATGTCGTCCCTCGCCTCCCTTCTCCTGGGTCTTCTCTAGGAAGAAGGTTGCCGCCATTTCCTTGCCGAGCAGCACCGCCGGTTCGTCCGCCATCGATGGGGGGCACCACCAGCAGTTTCTGTCATTGGCATTAACCACCGCCAGAACTTCGCTGGAGGACGCCGCCATCACGCGGGCGCTGGACGACGCTGTCACGCCACGCCGGAGAACCGCCGCCTGGCCACGCCGGTTGACAACCGTCAGGGTCTGGACCTAGGGCTAGTTGCCGGACTGAATGCTCCACCACCGCAGAACGCTGGGATGGGCGTGCAAGAGCCTCCAGTTGCCGCTCCATTCGCACCACGGTGGTGCCGTGTGCATGGATATGGCCCGTGCCCCGCTCATTCCAGTGGCACACATCTGCCGTCACCAATGCCGGCAGAGGAGGAGGAGCGGGAGATCGTCCACGACATACCTGCACGCGGCTACAGCCCGGCTCCGACATGCGTTGCCAGCGCCAGGGGCGATGGCCTCATCTTCATCCCGACTCCAGGACGCGCCATGGCCACCGCGGGTGCGGTCACCACTGCCGGAGCAAGTGGCAGCGCCAGTCGAGGGCCTGAGATGGCCACCGCGGGGACAAGCAGCGCCCCATGGGCGTTCGGTCGCTCCTCTGCTCCTCCAGGCGAACAGAGCTTCCTCCTCTTTGGGGCAGGAGGGACGCCCGCCACAGACGTCGCTGGCACGAGCGGCGGCGCGGGTCCGCCCGACACCGGCGCGAGCCACCGTCTTCTCTTCGGGCACTCCGTCGCCGCCGTCGACCGTCGCCCTGGACGCCGTCAGGGCACCTGGAACCCGGCGTCGCTCGGCCTCGCCAACGGACCCCAGAATGGGGTGGACATCCCTGACTACACCCCCTCGTCGGACGAGGAAGAGGGCTTCATCCCTTCACCGTCGGCGGCTCACCGGTGAGCGCGCGTCCGGCGTGGCGGCTGGAACGGGGGAGAAAGGCGCCGCATGGAATGGGGATCGGGGCGGTAGGAAAACCCTAACCGCCGATCCATTTTATCCAACGTCTAAAGCGGCGCCGGGCCAGTTGGGCCGAAAGGCTAGACGGGCTTCGGCCTGTGTCCCGTTCTGAGCCGGAAAAGAAGAAAAAATGAAAAAAAAATTACTGTAGCAGTACTGTAGCAGAGGGCTGTGCTACTGGTTTGGGTCTCCCTGTATGCGACCCAGGACCTTTTTTTTCTTTCGTTTTTCTTTTCCCGTTTAGTTCTTTAACTAGTAGTTTGAAGTTGTGACTAGTTATTTAGTAATTTGTGTAAATTACTATATTGTATTCTTCAGTAATTAGTGTGTATTACTGTATTGTACAAGTACAATGTATGTCAACGTATATGTTCCGGCAATTTGGCAATTGCTATATGTTGATCAATATACATACATTGTTTTATTTACAACACAATTAATTTTCTATGAGAGTAAATTAATAAGCATGATGATTGCATGCAGGATATGGCTGACATATCTAAAAAAGAGTTTGCTGAACTGCCGTTGATGGTTCTAACTATTTGACATGGGCAATGGATGTCAAAATCAATTTGACGGCCAAGGGACTCAATTCCGCTATAACCACACTTGCCCAAGGGACTGCATCCGTAATAGACATAATAAGGTATTCAGCGTTGCACTTCATTCGACATCATCTTCACCCTGACCTAAAGACAGAGTATCTGATGGAGGAGAGCCCTCTGACACTCTGGAACTCCTTAAAGGAGAGGTATGATCAACAAAGGGCGGTGATGTTGCCTAAAGCGCAACGGGAATGGGCACTAGTCTGATTCCAAGACTTTAAGTATGTAGCTGCATACAATTCTGCTGTTCATAAGATCAACTACAAGTTGAGATTCTGTAATAGTGCAGTTTCTGATGCTGATCTTATTGAAAAGACGCTTTCTACTTTCCATCCTTCTATGAGGATACTTGCTGAACAGTATCGTCAGCAAAAGTATAAGAAGTATTCCGAGTTGATTTACTCGCTGCTTCAGGCAAAGAAGCACAATGAGCTTCTTGAGAAGAACAATTTGTCTCGTCCAACAGGAACGATGCCTCTGCCTGAATCACACTTCAACTCTAAGAATACTCAAGAGTTCAATGGTTCCAAAAAGAACCGTAGGACATTCAATGGAAAGTGGAAGCGTAATGAGAAGCAGAATAAGTATGGCGTCCAAAAGCGAAAAGGTTATTTCAAGAAGAATGAAAGGGCTAGCAACACTGGTTGCTTCAGGTGTGGTTGTAAGGAACATATTGCAAAGAAGTGTGACACTTCAAAGCATTTGGTGGAATTGTACCAACAGTCACTTGGAAAGGGCAAGAAGGCTCAGGGGAACCAGTATGAAGCACACTTCACTGGAAATGAAGATGGCACCCCTACGGTTGATGGTTCTCGAGATGATTCTCTAAACATGGACAACCAGGAGCAGAATCAGCAAGTGGAAGATCCAATACTAGATGTCAATGACATGCTAGTGGAATTTGGTTCTACTGACATATATGGAGACCAGATTTAGTCTCATTTGTCTAAGTATTGTAATGATGTTATTAGACATATTACATGTGTTGTAAAATAAGTTATGTCCTTAGACATAATGTGTTTGCTATGTCGTGTGACATAGGGCTTGTAATAAGTACAAGACATATATAGTTTGTAATGTATGTACTGATTCTATAAGAGTTTGATTATATACTGAACTTTGTTCTTTTACTCTATAGAACTTCAAGGAATAATACAATGGAGGAGGAAATGTGTTTAGTGGATAGTGCATCTACTAACACGATACTTAGGGAGATGAAGTATTTCCAAACACTCAAGAAGAGTAATGGAAGTGTCATGACAATTGCTGGTCGAGACACGGTAATTGTTGGTTCTGGTCAAGCTACAATTACACTCCATATGGGTACTAAATTGGTAATCCCGGATGCTCTACTGTATCCAGATTCTACTCGTACCTTGCTGAGTTTTAAGGATATCCACAAAAATGGTTTCCATGTGGAAACTTATGATGAGAGTGGGGCTGAATGCCTACTCATAACTCAGCAAAAGGGATTTCGAAAGGAAGTCCTTGAGAATTTGCCTTCTCTATCTTCTGGATTGTATTATACATACATTAAACCAGAGACACATATGGCGTACAAGATAGTTTTTCAGAATCTTGATAAGTTCAAGATTTGGCATGGTCGCCTGGGACATCCTGCTATCGGGATGATGCGAAATATTATTGATGGTTCTGTTGGACACAACATAACGGATAGAAAGTTCCCAAAATCATCGGATTTTGTATGCACAGCATGTGCAACTGGAAAATTGATCACAAGGCCATCTTATGTGAAATTAAAGGATGAGCCACTCAATTTCCTTGAACGCATTCAAGGAGACATTTGTGGTCCAATACAACCGTTATCTGGACCATTCAGCTATTTCATGGTCCTAATTGATGCATCAACGAGATGGTCAAACGTGTGTCTACTATCAATAAGGAACCATGCCTTTGCAAAGCTAATTGCTCAGATCATTAAATTGAGAGCAAATCATTCTGAGCATAGGATAAAAACCATCAGAATGGATAATGCCGCGGAATTCAGTTCTTGAGCATTTAATGATTACTGCCTAGCTTTGGGCATTTATGTGGAGCACTCAGTACCTTATGTACATACCCAGAATGGTCTTGCGGAATCACTTATCAAGAGGATCAAGTTGATAGCAAGACCGCTCCTGCAGAATAGTAATCTTCCAGCTTCATGTTGGGGTCATGCAGTTTTACATGCTGTAGAATTGATACAAATTCGACCAACTGCATATCATACGGTCTCCCCGTTGCAGTTAGTACGTGGAAACCAGCCAAGTATTTCCCATCTGCGGCAATTCGGTTGCGCGGTATATGTACCGATCTCACCACCGCAGCGTACATCAATGGGCCCTCATAGACAAATGGGGATCTATGTGGGGTACAATTATCCGTCAATCATTAAGTACCTGGAACCCCTGACAGGGGATTTATTTACAGCTCGGTACGCTGATTGCATTTTTGATGAGGACAATTTCCCAGCATTAGGGGGAGAGAATAACCACAAAGAATGCCGTGAAATAGATTGGGATGTGAAAGGCATCCAGTCCTTAGATCTACGTACGAGTGAATCTGAACTGGAGGTTCAGAAGATTACAAATTTGCAAAATATTGCAAATAATCTGCCAGATGCATTTACTGATTATAAAGGTGTCACAAAATCAAATGTTCCCGCTATGAATGTGCCAGAGAGAGTGGATGTGACCCATAGATCTACTCAGCCACCCAAGAGGGGGAGGAATCTGGACACAAAGGACAAGGCTTTGCAGAAGCATCCAAGAGGAATGAGGAATCCTCAAAAAGTAAATGCAAGTCAACAAGATGTTGATATTCAACCTAGGGTTGAAGGACACCTGAAGGATGTTGGACATCCAGAACCCAACACGAGTGTGCACACAAATTTTGGTGTTGGGACATCGGAAGACCTTGATCCAATATTTGAGGGAAATCACGAAGGATCAAAAGGTATTGATGAGATATCCATTAATTATATTGATTTAGGAGAATCATACAATAGAAAGACTACAGTTGTCGACATTTATTTCGCCTCTAGAATTGCAGAAGGTCTTGATTTGGATCGAGAACCTAAGTCCATGGCGGAGTGCATGAAGCGCTCAGACTGGTCCAAATGGAAGGCAGCAATTGAGGACAAATTGCGCTCGCTCATAAAAAGAGGGGTATTCGCTGCAGTAATACCCACTCCTCAGCATGTGTTCCCTGTGGGAGCAAAGTGGGTTTTTGTTCGTAAGAGGAACGAGAACAATGAGGTGGTGAGATATAAGACGAGGCTTGTAGCACAGGGGTTCACGCAGAGACCCGACATCGATTATGATGAAACATATTCTCCTGTTATGAGTTGAACAATGTTTCGATATTTAATATCACTGGCAGTGAAAATGAATTTGTCTATCCAACTGATGGATGTTGTGACTGCATATTTATACGGGTCACTGGATTCGGATATTTATATGAAAGTTCCTGGGGGAATGAAGCTTCCGAATCCAAAGGCTAATCGCAACATGTATTGCGTAAAGCTTTAGAAGTCATTATATGGCTTAAAGCAGTCGGGAAGAATGTGGTATAACCGACTGAGTATATTCCTTCTTCAGAAGGGTTACTCAAACAACAGTGATTGCCCATGTGTGTTTATTAAGAAATCTAAGAATGGATTTTGCATTATTTCTGTGTATTTGGATGATCTAAATATCATTGGGACTACACAAGAAATACATGAGGCAAGTAATCATCTTAAGACGGAGTTTGAGATGAAAGATCTGGGTAAGACTAAATTTTGTTTGGGCTTATAGCTTGAACATCTTCCTTTAGGAATACTTGTTCATCAGTCTGCTTATATCCAAAAGATTCTTGAGAAATTTAATATGGATAAAGCATATCCATCGAAAACACCAATGGTTGTTAGATCTCTTGATAGAGATAAAGACCCATTTAGACCTAAGGGTGATGATGAAGAGGTATTAGGACCTGAGTTTCCTTACCTCAGTGCTATTGGAGCACTAATGTATCTAGCAAACTGCACCAGGCCTGATATATCATTTGCAGTAAATTTATTGGCTAGATTCAGTGCATCACCAACAAAGAGGCATTGGGTTGGTGTGAAGAACATTTTCAGATATCTTCAGGGCACCAAAGATCTTGGTTTGTTCTATTGGAAAAATCAAGATAAGACCATGGTGGGATATTGTGATGTTGGATACCTATCGGATCCCCATAATGCCAGATCACAGACTGGTTTTGTCTTCTTGAGTGGAGGTACGGCTTTTTCTTGGAAGTCGACAAAACAAACTCTGGTGGCTACATCCACGAATCATTCTGAAATTATTGCTTTGTTTGAAGCATCATGTGAATGTGCATGGCTTCGCAGAATGATTAACTTTATTGAAAGTTCAAGTGGGATTGGATCATTGGAATCACCCACTATTATCTATGAAGATAACGCTGCATGTATCACACAGATGCAAACAGGTTATATAAAGAGTAATATTACAAAGCATATTTCTCCTAAGTTATTTTGTCCCCATGAGTTACAGGAAACCGGGGAGATAAATATTTTGCAAACGAAGTCATGTGACAATCTTGCTGATTTGTTTAAAAAGTCATTACCAAGTTCTTTATTTGAGAAGTACATCAATGGAATTGGTATGAAACGACTTCGGGATTTGCAAAGTTCAGGGGGGGTGTCTCCCTGAATGATAATCTATTTGTGATCCTCGGATCTGTAATATTGCACTCTTTTCCTTTATAAGTTTTCCTAAATGGTTTCTTATGGGAGGTTTTTAATGAGGCAATAGTAATGCAGGCATTGTGATATGTCGGTTTCTCCTTATTTTCCCTTTGGGTTTTTGGAAGGAGTTTTTGATGGCATATTGTACATATCTCCTCATATTTTTCCTACAGGGTTTTTGGAGGAGACTAATCGTGGTGATGATGATCAAGATGTTGATGATGATGTTTACAAGAATAATTGAAGCAGAGATTAGGAGGAGCGTTAGGATTAATTAATTAGTTTAATTAATGGAAATCCCTGCTTAGCAAAACCGATGTACGGTTTCTCTCCCGATGGGTCACGTCCTATTGTAACGGACGCGTTCTTTCGATCCATCTCTTGTAAAGGTCGCGCCTGTGCGACCTGTCCCTTCCAGGGATATAAATATGTACATCATCGACATCCATCAATAGTGATTGACTACTGTTCATTCGCACAGTTTCTTTACAGGATCGTTAGCTATGGCGTGGGGCGCTGGGAGGAGCGGTAGAGTGCACCCGTCGCTCTTTTTTCTTTTGTATTTTTGGTTTTTGTTTGTCCTATTTAAATAAATCAAGTATGGTCAGAGAACTGGGACGGAGCAAATTGGAGGGATGTGCCATGCCGTCGGCAATGGGCACAAGGGGTGGTGCCACTATTCTTTGGGACAAAAGCACTGTCAACTTCACAACTCATGCAGTGAGATGCTTCTCGATCACACGCAAGGTTGAAGTGATGCCGAGCAGCTCTTGGTTCTGGTTGACGATGGTCTACGGACCGGTCGACGATGCGCGTAAGGACCAGTTCCTCTCTAAGCTAGCACGCGTCGGTCCACTGCAGGGCGAGCCCTGGCTGCTCACAGGTGACTTCAGCATCATATATGAAGCCCGCGACAAGAACAATCTGAATTTGAACAAAAGGATCATGGGCATGTTTCGGTCTGCAATAGACAGAGCGGAGCCGAGAGAGATCAAATGCAAAAGCAGAAGATTTACATGGACAAATGAGCGAGAAAAACTAACGATGGTCAGCATTGATAAGGTCTTCTATAATATGGAATGGGATACTTTATTCCCTTCCTACATGCTAATGGCAGCTGCAACTGCTTGCTAAGACCACTGCCCCTAGCTGCTTGCTAACTCCGCTGCTCCGAGAAGAAGACCCCCTTTTAGATTCGAATCCTTTTGGCCTCATTTCTCTCATTTCCACGAGACTGTTGATAGAGCTTGGCGGAGGCCAGTTAACCACACATGCCCGATCATTCGGTTGGAAACGAAGATAAGAAGGACAACCACTGATCTCAGGATATGGGCCAAAACGCTTTTCAGCGATGCAAAAGTGCAATTCCATCTTGCTTGTGAGGTCATTCTGAGGTTGGTTGTAGCCCAAGAAAGGAGAGCTCTGACGCCAAGCGAGTTTCGTCTCAGAAAGCAGCTTAAAATGCGTCTTCTTAGCCTTGCTGTTGTCGAGAGGGTAAGGAAAAGGCAGGCATCAAGAGTAACTTGGCTCAAGATTAGTGACGCACGCACGACATTTTTTCAGGCCAAGATCAACTTAAGAAAGAGGAAGAACTTCATCCACTCAATAGGAACCGACACCACCACCGCTACTGCACATGATGATAATTAAAGCCTCAATTGTGCATGATCACTTCATAAGTTTACTAGGGCAGAAAGAGGCACGGAGATGGGCCTTAAATCGTGACAATCTGGAGCTGCCTACGCTGCAAAATGAAGGGCTTGACAACCCTTTTTTCTAAACATGAAGTCTGGGAGGCAATCAAGGCATCTCAAGTGGAAAAGGCCCCTGGCCCCGATGGTTTTTTGGGGACGTTCTTCAGAGTATGCTGGAGCAAAATCAAGGAAGGATGTGATGGCTGTTTTTGATCACCTCTATAGGATGGCGTTGGGTTCTACGATAGGGTGCTTCGACTGCAAATTAAAATTTTCCTACACGCAGAACAACCAAGAACATGTTACGGGAGATGGATCATAGTTCGTTACCACTAGACGCGCAGTGCCATGTAGCGGAAGAAGAGTTGGGGCAGCGCGTCCACGTGGATTGTGTCCTCCTCGTCTGATCTCCGTCGAACAGTCGGTCGTCGGTTCCCACGTACAGGTTCGCCGGCGTGGCGCAAGTGCACCACATCTAACGGTATCCGCGCGTGCAGGAGGAACATCGTGCGGCGGACTGCTAGGGACGATCACACAACCAGCGGTGAGTGGAGGTGTCTATTCGCAACACATGCAAACCCTAGTAACAGCACCGAAGCGGTCAACCACATGAGTGTGTCGCACCCCCACTTTATATAGGCGTCTGTCGAGGGCTCAACACTTGGGCCTCGCATAGATCCTAAAGCCCATAAATCTACTCAGCCAGAATCCGAACACAGTTCAGATCACATCTGACCAGTGTCCTCGGATCCAACCTCGTAGGTTCCTTCCCTTAAGCGCGCGACCCCTTAGGTTCAAACCGGCTTGGTCGCAATTCGGATCACCTCCGAACTGCACGGTTGATAGCGGCCCCTAGCAAGGCATGCCGAACACCAAGCAGACTATGAAGCTGGTTAGGCGAACCTGTACATCATACTTCCATTCCTTTTGCCACACGATATATGTTGTCGGGCTCAAGGCGAGTCTGTCATCCTTGTGCTAGCCCGACCTCTTTCTCGTTCCAGTGATGCCGACCACAAACCATATTATCTCATAATCCTTGTTGCATGGCCATGCTTATCCTGGTCGGATCACACGAGGGGCCCAAAGTATATCTCTCCTGATCGGAGGGGCAAATCTCATCTTGCTCGACCATGTCTCGCAGCATGGGTCTGGACAAGGCCGAAACCTACCTTTGTAACTACCCAGTCATGGAGTAGCATTTGGTTGGCCCAAAGCAAGTCTGACACCATCCCGAGTACATGCGCTAGCTCAGGTCTTAGGACATAGAACATATGTTGTACTAGAGACTCGCAGATGACATATCGCTGCGTCTCATAGTTGGGTCTGTCTGACTCGGACCTTATCTCAACTCGGATCCGACTACGTCGAATCCGACCAGGTCCTTCCGAGTCCATATTATACGATTAGCATACAATGCTTCATGGCTAGTGAGACCAAGCCATCGACCGTGTCATATGCTAGTCTAGTCGGCTGTGCGTCCACACAGCCCTTTCGACCAGGGACCTTTTAGGACAGTCATCATACAATGCATAGTCCCACAAACAAGTCACATACTTGCTGATACACATCATTGATAATGTCCAAGGACTATCTTTATTCATAAACACATAGGAAATATCATCATACATGATTGCCTCTAGGGCATATCTCCAACAGTTGGCTGAGGGAAATTTTGCTAATTTGAACACTACCATGATAACTTTGGTTCCAAAGAAGGACGGTGCAACTAAAATGAGCGAGTTCAGGCCGATCATCTCCCCTGCGCAGACGGCATTATAGCGAAGGAAATGCATCCATGACAGTTTTATGTATGTTTAGAACTCTGTTTGAGCTCTAGACAGGAGCAAAACATCGGCACTGTTACTTAAATTAGATATGGTGAGGGCTTCTGATATTATCTCATGGGAGTACATCTTCGAATTTTTAGAGTTACTATGTTTTCCTTCGAGATGGAGAGATTGGATTGCGCTCCTCCTGCCTTCCACCTCTTCGGCTTGTCTGCTAAACGACGCCCCGAGAAAATGTATAGTTCACCAACGCGGGCTTAGGCAGGGAGACCGTCTCTCCCGCTGCTTTTTATCCTCTGCATCGACCCCCTCCATTGGCTTCTTGAGGCGGCGACTAGGGTAGGCGTCCTCAACAGAATTCCGGGCACAGCGGCAAGGATGTGCACGAGTCTGTCCGCCGATGATGCTATCATCTTCATCAACCCTGCGCGTCAGGAGATCGACAACCTGCTTGGGCTGCTACAACACTTCGGCAATGCCACGGGCCTCTGTGTCAACCTAGCCAAATCATCGATTGTACCCATCAGCTGCGACGACATCGACCTAGGTAGGGTTCTACAAAACTTTGGGGGCCATACGACGATCTTCCCTATAAGATACCTAGGCCTTCGAGTCACTGATACGTCTCCAACGTATCTATAATTTTTGATTGCTCCATGCTATATTATCTACTGTTTTGGACTATATTGGGCTTTATTTTCCGCTTTTATATTATTTTTGGGACTAACCTATTAACCGGAGGCCCAGCCCAGAATTGCTATTTTTTGCCTATTTCAGTGTTTCGAAGAAACGGAATATCAAACGGAGTCCAAACGGAATAAAATCTTCGGGAACGTGATTATCTCACCGAACGTGATCCAGGAGACTTGGACCCTGCTCGAAGGAACAAAAGAGGCGGTCACGAGGGTGGGGGGCGCCCCCCTTGCCTCGTGGGCCCCTCGTTGCTCCTCCGGCGTACTTCTTCCTCCTATATATACACACGTACCCCCAAACGATCAGAACAGGAGCCAAAAACCTAATTTCACCGCTGCAACTTTCTGTATCCACGAGATCCCATCTTGGGGCCTGTTCCGGAGCTTCGCCGGAAGAGGGCCGTCATCACGGAGGGCTTCTACATCATCATAGCCTCTCCGATGAAGTGTGAGTAGTTTACCTTAGACCTTCGGGTCCATAGTTAGTAGCTAGATGGCTTCTTCTCTCTCTTTGAATCTCAATACAAAGTTCTCCCCCTCTCTTGTGGAGATCTATTCGATGTAATCTTCTTTTTGCGGTGTGTTTGTTGAGATCGATGAATTGTGGGTTTATGATCAAGTCTATCTATGAATAATATTTGAATCTTCTCTGAATTCTTTTATGTATGATTGGTTATCTTTGCAAGTCTCTTCGAATTATCCGTTTGGTTTGGCCAACTAGATTGGTAGTTCTTGCCATGGGAGAAGTGCTTAGCTTTGGGTTCGATCTTGCGGTGTCCTTACCCAGTGACAGAAGGGGCAGCAAGGCACGTATTGTATCGTTGCCATCGAGGATAACAAGATGGGGTTTATTTCATATTGCATGAATTTTTCTCTCTACATCATGTCATCTTGCTTAAGGCGTTACTCTATTTTTAACTTAATACTCTAGATGCATGCTGGATAGCGATCGATGAGTGGAGTAATAGTAGTAGATGCAGAATCGTTTCGATCTACTTGTCACGGACGTGATGCCTATATACATGATCATGCCTAGATATTCTCATAACTATGCTCGATTCTGTCAATTGCTCAATAGTAATTTGTTCACCCATCGTAGAATACTTATGCTCTTGAGAGAAGCCACTAGTGAAACCTATGGCCCCCGGGTCTATTCTCATCATATCAATCTCCATTACTTTAATCTTACTTTGCTTTTTACTTTGCCTTTACTTTTTACTTTGCATCTTTATACCAAAAATATTATATCTATCAGATCTCACTCTCGTAAGTGACCGTGAAGGGCTTGACAACCCCTAATCGCGTTGGTTGCGAGTAGCTATCGCTTTGTGCAGGTACGAGGGACTTGAGCGTGGGCTCCTACTGGATTGATACCTTGGTTCTCAAAAACTGAGGGAAATACTTACGCTACTCTGCTGCATCATCCCTTCCTCTTTGGGGAAAACCAACGCAAGCTCAAGACGTAGCAAGAAGGATTTCTGGTGCCGTTGCCGGGGAGTCTAAGCAAAAAGTCAACATACCAAGTACCCATCACAATCCCTATCTCTCGCATTACATTATTTGCCATTTGCCTCTCGTTTTCCTCTCCCCCACTTCACCCTTGCCGTTTTATTCGCCCTCTCTCTCTATCCTCCCTACCTATTTGCCTCTTTTTGCCCGTTTCATGTTTGTCCGTATGGTTGGAATAGTTGTTTATTTATTACTAAACAGAGAACCTAAGATCTATGGATCCTCATCCACTTGCTAATCTTTTTAAGAGATCCAATTATTATGAACCAATTGCTAGTGAGTTTTGTGCACTAGATTATCTTTATGAAGTTTTGCTTGAAATTTGTGAATCTGAAAAGTGTGATGAATTACTTTATGAAGCGATTCACGATAGATCTTTGAATAAAAAGCTTACTATAAATTCTCTTGATGTCAATTGTGCTAATAATATGCAAAACCCTAAGCTTGGGGATGCTAGTTTTGCTATGTCTACTACTTGTTGTAATGATCATGATTGGGGTGATTCTTCTTATGATATTGAAAATTTATTTAAGCCCCATGATGAATATGAGATTGATAATAGTGTTTGCAATATTATTTAAAGTGGGTTTGGAAGAGTGTCAACTTTAGATCCCACATATTTGGAGAATGTTCAATCTTATGAAAGTTTTGAGAAAAGTGGGTTTGGAAAGGTCATGACTTTAGTTAATGTTAATCCCACTATTTTGGAAGAGTGTCAACTTTGCATGCATATGGATCGTGTTGAAAATATTTTGTGTGATAGATATTTTGTTGAATTTGCTTATGATCCCTCATGCAATTATTATGAGAGAGGAAAATATGGTGGTAGAAATTTTCATGTTACTAAATTACCTCTCGTTATGTTGAGATTGCTATTGTTTCTTTCTGCTTCCTTGCATACGCTAGTTTTTGCTTGCCTTGGTAATTTGTTTGCCTATAAGATGCCTATGCATAGGAATTATGTTAGACTTAGATGTGTTTGTCACATGCTCTATGATGCTCTCTTTGTGCTTCAATTCTTGTCTTTCATGTGAGCATCATTAAAATTATCAATGCCTAGCTTTAAGAATTTAAAGAAAAGCGCTTGTTGGGAGACAACCCAATATTTATCCTTCCTGTTATTTAATAAATAAATTATTTAGCCTCTGTTTCGGTTGTGTTTTTTGTGTTTAATTAGTGTTTGTGCCAAGTAGAACCGTTGGGAAGACTTGGGGAAAGTCTTGTTGAACTTGCTATAAAAATAGAAACTTTAGCGCTCACGAGAACTGCTGTCATTTTTATTTTAAGAGTTATATTTAGTTAAATTTTTTGCAGATGATTAATAGATAAATTCCTCACGTCCAGAAATTTATTTTAGAATTTTTGGGGTTCCAGATCTTGCGCTAGCTACAGATTGCTACAGACTGTTCTGTTTTTGACAGATTCTGTTTTTCGTGCGTTGTTTGCTTATTTTGATGAATCTATGGCTACTAAAATAGTTTATAATCCATAGAGAAGTTGGAATACAGTAGTTTTAACACCAATATAAATAAATAATGAGTTTATTACAGTACCTTGAAGTGGTCTTGTGTTTTCTTTCGCTAACGGAGCTCACGAGTTTTCTATTTTGAGTTTTGTGTTGTGAAGTTTTCAAGTTTTGGGTGAATTATTTTGATGGATCATGGAACAAGGAGTGGCAAGAGCCTAAGCTTGGGATTCCCATGGAAGCCCCAACATAATCCAAGGACACCAAAAAGTCAAAGCTTGGGGATGCCCCGGAAGGCATCCCCTCTTTCGTCCACTTCCATCGGTAATTTACTTGGAGCTATATTTTTATTCACCAACATGATATGTGTTTTGCTTGGAGCGTCTTGTATTATTTGTGTCTTTGTGTCTTAGTATGCCACAATCATCCTTTCTGTACACACCTTTTGAGAGAGCCATACATGAATTAAAATTTGATAGAATACTCTATGTGCTTCACTTATATCTTTTGAGCTAAGTAGTTTTGCTCTATGTGCTTCACTTGTATCTTTTGAGCGTTATAATCTTGCTCTATGTGCTTCACTTAGAACTTTTAGAGCACGGTGGTGGATTTGTTTTAAAGAAACTATTGATCTCTCATGCTTCACTTAAATTATTTTAAGAGTCTCTTAATAGCATGGTAATTTGCTTAATAATAATATGCTTGGTATTCAAGATCTGTGAAACTTTCTTTTGAGTGTGTTGAATACTAAGAAAAGATTGAAGCATGATAATTGTTTTGAGATATGGAGGTGATAATATTAAAGTCATGCTAGTTGAGTAGTTGTGAATTTAAAGAATACTTGTGTTAAAGTTTGTGATTCCCGTAGCATGCACGTATGGTGAACCGTTATGTGATGAAGTCGGAGCATGATTTATTTATTGATTGTCTTCCTTATGAGTGGCGGTCGGGGACGAGCGATGGTCTTTTCCTACCAATCTATCCCCCTAGGAGCATGCGCGTAATACTTTGCTTTGATAACTTCTAGATTTTTGCAATAAGTATATGAGTTCTTTATGACTAATGTTGAGTCCATGGATTATACGCACTCTCACCCTTCCACCTTTGCTAGCCTCTCTAATACCGCGCACCTTTCGCCGGTATCATACACCTACCATATACCTTCCTCAAAACAGCCACCATACCTACCTATTATGGTATTTCCATAGCCATTCCGAGATATATTGCCATAAAACTTTCCACCATCAAGTTCATCATGACACACTCCATCACTGTCATATTGCATATCCCGGTACACCGCCGGATGCATTCACACAGAGTCATATTTTGTTCTAAGTATGGAGTTGTAACTGTTGAGTTATAAGAAAAATAAAAGTGTGATGATCATCATTATTAGAGCATTGTCCCAGTGAGGAAAGAATGATGGAGACTATGATTCCCCCATAAGTCGGGGTGAGACTCCGGACGAAAAAAGGCCAAAAAAGCCCAAATAAAAAGAGGCCATAAAAAAGAAAAGGCCCAAATAATAAAAAAAGAGAAAAAGAGAGAAGGGACAATATTACTATCCTTTTACCACACTTGTGCTTCAAAGTAGCACCATGATCTTCATAGTAGAGAGTCTCTCATGTTATCACTTTCATATACTAGTGGGAATTTTACATTATAGAACTTGGCTTGTATATTCCAATGATGGGCTTCCTCAAAAATTGCCCTAGGTCTTCATGAGCTAGCAAGTTGGATGCACACCCACTTAGTTTCTTTTTGAGCTTTCATATACTTATAGCTCTAGTGCATCCGTTGCATGGAAATCCCTACTCACTCACATTGATATCTATTGATGGGCATCTCCATAGCCCGTTGATACGCCTAGTTGATGTGAGACCATCTTCTCCTTTTTGTCTTCTCCACAACCACCATTCTATTCCACCTATAGTGCTATATCCATGGCTCACGCTCATGTATTGCGTGAAGATTGAAAAAGTTTTGAAAAAGTTAGAGTATGAAACAATTGCTTGGCTTGTCATCGGGGTTGTGCATGATTTAAATACTTTGTGTGGTGAAGATGGAGCATAGCCAGACTATATGATTTTGTAGGGATAACATTCTTTGGCCATGTTATTTTGAGAAGACATAATTGCTTTGTTAGTATGCTTGAAGTATTATTATTTTTTATGTCAATATAAACTTTTGTCTTGAATCTTTCTAATCTGAATATTCATACCACAATTAAGAAGATTTGCATTGAAATTATGCCAAGTAGCACTCCGCATCAAAAATTCTCTTTTCATGATTTACCTACTCGAGGACGAGCAGGAATTAAGCTTGGGGATGCCTGATACGTCTCCAACGTATCTATAATTTTTTGATTGCTCCATGCTATATTATCTACTGTTTTGGACTATATTGGGCTTTATTTTCCACTTTTATATTATTTTTCGGACTAACCTATTAACCGGAGGCCCAGCCCAGAATTGCTGTTTTTTTGCCTATTTCAGTGTTTAGAAGAAACGGAATATCAAAAGGAGTCCAAACGGAATAAAATCTTCGGGAACGTGATTTTCTCACCGAACGTGATCCAGGAGACTTGGACCCTGCTCGAAGGAACAAAAGAGGCGGTCACGAGGGTGGGGGGCACCCCCCTGCCTTGTGGGCCCCTCGTTGCTCCTCCGGCGTACTTCTTCCTCCTATATATACACACGTACCCCCAAACTATCAGAACAGGAGCCAAAAACCTAATTTCACCGCCGCAACTTTCTGTATCCACGAGATCCCATCTTGGGGCCTGTTCCGGAGCTTCGCCGGAAGAGGGCCGTCATCACGGAGGGCTTTTACATCATCATAGCCTCTTCGATGAAGTGTGAGTAGTTTACCTCAGACCTTCGGGTCCATAGTTAGTAGCTAGATGGCTTCTTCTCTCTTTGAATCTCAATACAAAGTTCTCCCCCTCTCTTGTGGAGATCTATTCGATGTAATCTTCTTTTTGCGGTGTGTTTGTTGAGACCGATGAATTGTGGGTTTATGATCATGTCTATCTATGAATAATATTTGAATCTTCTCTGAATTCTTTTATGTATGATTGGTTATCTTTGCAAGTCTCTTCGAATTATCCATTTGGTTTGGCCAACTAGATTGGTAGTTCTTGCCATGGGAGAAGTGCTTAGCTTTGGGTTCGATCTTGCGGTGTCCTTACCCAGTGACAGAAGGGGCAGCAAGGCACGTATTGTATCGTTGCCATCGAGGATAACAAGATGGGGTTTATTTCATATTGCATGAATTTTTCTCTCTACATCATGTCATCTTGCTTAAGGCGTTACTCTATTTTTAACTTAATACTCTAGATGCATGCTGGATAGCGGTCGATGAGTGGAGTAATAGTAGTAGATGCAGAATCGTTTCGATCTACTTGTCACGGACGTGATGCCTATATACATGATCATGCCTAGATATTCTCATAACTATGCTCGATTCTGTCAATTGCTCAACAGTAATTTGTTCACCCACCGTAGAGTACTTATGCTCTTGAGAGAAGCCACTAGTGAAACCTATGGCCCCCGGGTCTATTCTCATCATATCAATCTCCATTACTTTAATCTTACTTTGCTTTTTACTTTGCCTTTACTTTTTACTTTGCATCTTTATAGCAAAAATACCAAAAATATTATATCTATCAGATCTCACTCTCGTAAGTGGTCGTGAAGGGCTTGACAACCCCTAATCGCGTTGGTTGCGAGTAGCTATCGCTTTGTGCAGGTACGAGGGACTTGAGCGTGGGCTCCTACTGGATTGATACCTTGGTTCTCAAAAACTAAGGGAAATACTTACGCTACTCTGCTGCATCATCCCTTCCTCTTCGGGGAAAACCAACGCAAGCTCAAGACGTAGCAGTCACTATCAGCCGTATTAGGTTAGTCCACTTTCAATACATCTTCGACAAGATTAGAGCACACCTCGCGGGCTGGAAGGGCAGGCTGATGCCCCTGGCAAGCCGGCGCGTTCTTGTGCGCTGCGTGCTCTCGATCGTGCCTACTTTAGCGATCACGGTGCTGCGGGTGCTGAAAAAGTTCTTCTAGGAGATTGATAAGTTGTGCAGGCGTTTCCTTTGGGCGAGAGATGAAGAGGTCACTGGGGGACAGAGCAAAGTGGGGTGGAAGACGGTGACGATTCTGGAGCACTACGACGGGCCGGGCATCCACGACCTGCCTAGGTTTTCCCGTGCGCTGCGGCTGCGATGGCTCTGGCTATCATGGCAGCAGCCTGATAAGCCCTGGGTGGGTACACCTTGAGACAA
This sequence comes from Triticum urartu, assembly GCF_056163025.1. Classification (NCBI taxonomy): domain Eukaryota; kingdom Viridiplantae; phylum Streptophyta; class Magnoliopsida; order Poales; family Poaceae; genus Triticum; species Triticum urartu. Next base: position 211,673,979 of record NC_141874.1, read on the forward strand.
GTCTGATCGTGCCCTATTCGCGACCTCCACGATAGTTACCATTAGAGACGGAGCGACGGCATCCTTTTGGCTCAGCTCCTGGCTGGGGGGAAGGTAGTTGAAGCAGGCGTATCCACTAGTCTTCGCCATGTCCATCAGAAAGAACAGATGCGTTAGGGAAGCATTGCACGGCGATCGGTGGTGCATCATCCATCAGGTGGTGGAGCTTGCTATGGAGATCAGGCAAGCCGAAGTAGCCTTGGTGCAAGAATCCCCTGACACAATCAAATGGGCCCTTTGTAGTCGGGTCAATATTGTGCGAGTTCGGCTTACAATGTGCAATTCAACAGCAACCAGCCTTCCAGTTTCAAGGCTCTGATTTGGAAAATCTGGGCTCCCGGCAAAATCAAGATGTTCTTATGGTTGCTTCACCTTGAGAAGCTCTGGTGCAATAACAGGCTGCAACGGAGGGGCCTGGAGAACGACTATTTCTGCCCAATGTGCATCCGCGGCCTCGAGACCTCTTCTCACATGATCTGGGAGTGTCTGATATCACTCCAAGTGTGGAACACGGTAGCGACTTGGACTGGATGCAACGGGTTGGATCAGCAGGTTTGGAGCATGGGCGCCTCGACGACTGACAGAGTAGAGAGGATTGCAGTCGCGGCGTCGCCAGGTGACAGGAAGGCCACCAAATCCTTGGTTGCGCTCGTTTCCTAGAATATCTGGCTGGAGCGAAACGCTTGCATCTTTAGAGGAAAACATGCCAACGGAAGGAGCATCATCGAAGCAACCAGGCGTGAGATGGAGCAATGGAGGATGGCAGGAGCCACTTGCATAGCGCAGCCCTTTGGGGAGATAACGTGAGAGATTGTCTAAACTCTTAAGTGTCAATGCCAAGCATTTCGGGATGGTTGTATTTCATTGTTTTTCTCTAAAGACTGATCACTTGATCACATTTTGTACCCTCTCCTTCTACTAAATCAATGAAACGCGAGCAATGCTGGACAGTTAAAAAAATCATGATTACAAAAAGTTCCAAAATTTTAAAAACATGCATTTTGAAAAAAAATCAAGAAATTATAAAAATGTCTGCGAATTCAAAAAAAGTTTGTGATTTTAGAAAAATGTTCATGATTTCAAAAATATGTTCACAAATTTAAAAATTGTTCATCAAATTAAAAAAAATGTTCATTATTTTAGAAAAACTTTTGCAAATTCAAAAAATGTTCATGGTTGAAGAGAATGTTCCCGAATTTAAAAAAGGTTCACTATTTCCAAACATTTGTCATGAATTTCAAAACATGTTCATGATTTAAAATCTATTCATGATTTCCAAAAAAAATGTTCACAATTTAACACATGTTCACGAATTGAAAAGTTTTTCGCAAATTGAAAAAACAAAGAATAAAAATGAAAAGGGGAAAATAGAAAACAAAACCAAAATAAAATACTGGGGGACCTCGCGCCCTACATGGGCCTGGGGGTATGCAGCGGGCCTGGGGTACGCGCTACGGCGCGCTAGGGGGCGCCATACGTGCCATATAGGACCTCCCACGCAGCAACTGTGTCTAAGGGAATATCCTAACGGACGCTCGTTGCGTCAACTTGTCGAGGCTTCGCACAGAGGGAGGAGAGCGACCTAAGCGATCAAGATGGGCCGGCCCAATTAGGAAATAGCGCCCGCGCTACAGCGTCCGGTTTTAGGAACCTTCTGGAAGGTTCTTGAACCGAGTTTTCACTGGTTTTATACTGTTTGTCTTTTCTTTTTGGTTTTTCTGTTTTTTCTTTCTTTATTTTTCTGTTCCCTTATTTAATTTTTCTATTCCTTTTTCTTCTCCTTTTATTTACTTTTTGTTCTTAAGAATTTCAAATTCTTTTCTAAAATTCTAAAAATGTTCAGAAGTTCAAAAAATGTTCTTGTTATTAATTATTGTTCAATAATTAAAACAATCTTCATTTTCTGAAAAATATTCCCATATTATTGAAAATATTTGCTTTTCAAAAAATGTCTATAAGTTCATTAAATGTTAACGTTCTCAAATTACGTTTGGGATTTCAAAAAATCTTCCCATTTCAAAATTTGTTCACCAATTTAAAAAGAGTTAATGTTTTCAAATTTTGTTCCGAGTTTCCATAAATGTTCCCATTTAAAGAATTGTTCGCAAATTCTAAAAAATGTTCATGTTTCAATTTTTGTTTTGGAGTTTCAAAAAATGTACGCATGTTTTAAAAAATGTTTATGTTTTCAAATTTTGTTGTGAGTTCCATAAATGTTTCCATTTAAATAATTGTTCGCAAATTCTGAAAAATATTCATATTTCAATTTTTGTTCGGGAGTTTCAAAAAATGTATGCACGTTTTAAAAAATGTTCATGTTTTCAAATTTTGTTGCGTGTTTCCATAAATGCTTCCATTTAAAGAATTGTTCACAAATCCTAAAAATGTTAATTTTCAATTTTTGTCTGGGAGTTTCAAAAAATGTACGCATGTTTTAAAAACTGTTCATGTGTTCAAGTTTTGTTCGGGAGTTTAAAAAAATGTGCGAGTATCCAAAATTTGTTTTGAATTTGAAAAATGTTTGCGTTTTCAAAAAACTTTCACGTTTTCTATTTCTGGGAGATCTTACAAAAATGTTCCTGTTTCCAAAAATTGTTTGCGTTTTTCGAATTGGTGATTTTTTTCAGTTTTTATTCACAATTTCTAAAAGCACTCGCTGCTCCACGACCTTCACTGTTTTTCTGAAACATAACATTTTGCGTAATAAAAAAGAAAATCCGGCTGTGCGCTCGGTTTTGTTCTTAAGATGTTGTGATGCGTTACAAACCAGGTAGCTCTCTAACTCAATTGGCAAGCTGTACTTCTTTGAAGCTTCTTGTCTCAGGTTCGAACTCAATTTAGGGCATTCTTTGTATCGAGCGCTGCATTTTTTCGTTCGGTACTGGTCGCTAGCGATATGGGCCGGCCCAGTCGGGAGACCCTCTGTGCGTCAGGTCGACATTCTGCCGCAAAGAGCGGCAGATAGGACCTCCCGTGTCTAAGCTAGACATAGCTCGGGCTCGCGGCTCGCCTCCGGCGCAAGTCTATGGCTGGCCTAGTACTGTACGGACTTTGAGCGAGTTTATTATTTTCCCTGTGTTTTTTATTTTTCGGTTTTGATTGTTTTCTTCCGTTTTTCCTATACTTTTTTCATTTTCTTTTGGACCCTGATAAATCCCGAACGTCCGGATATTAAGCATGTCACTCCAAAAAATTTTCATGGCCACTTTAGATGTTAAAACATGTCAACTTTGTCCGAGTTCATTCTTTTGTCAGAAAATTGCCATCTTTGCCTGTCCCACGTGAACTAAAGTTGCCATGGAAAACATTCGCGTTGCCATGCTTAAAATCCGAACATTCAGGATTTATCATTTCCGTTCCTTTTTTCTTTTTTAACTTCTTCTGCTATTTTTTTTCATGTTTTCATTTTTAGTTTCTCTTTTAAGACACGTCTACTTTCTTTCATATGTATTTTTTATCTAGACAAGAATATTTTTATAAGTCAAACATTTTTCAAATACATTATTAACTTTTTTAATGTATATTTAGATGTCTACTTTTTTGTACACATAATCTACAATATTTCATATACATTAGGAATATTTTTTATACATGTTTAATAACTTTTTAAATAAATTATTAACTTTATATTTCAAATATATGTCCTGATATCTAATTTTTTATATGCACTCTGTGTATTTTTTGTATGTATCTAAAATATTATTTTATACACGTTTAACATTTTTCAATTACATGAGTAATGTTTTTAAAAAATATTTTTGAGGTCTACTTTTCTTTCATATAAATTTTACATTTGTTTGTACATAAGGAACAGTTTTTAATTCGCCTTTAACCATTTTTGAAAAATGATTTGTTTTTCGAATATATTTTTTTTGCAAAATTTTCATACACATTGCACATTTTTCGTATACACCAGGAATATTTTTTATACATGTTCAACCTTTTTCAAATACATGATTAATATTTTTTCAAATAAATTTTTTCATGTCTATTTTTTTCATACATGTTATACATTTTTTGTATACACCGGGAACATTGTTTTTCCAGGTATATGATTATCGTATTTTCAAATATATATTTTGATGCCTATTTTTTCATACACATTATAACTTCTTGTAGGGGTGTGCTACGCATCGGTCGGTGGATCTTTTTAAAAGATCCAAATCTGACACGATCTCGCAGCCGAGCGTCGTCCTCACTTTTGCAACAGAGGTCGTGGTTCGAGAACCCTTTTGCAAGATAGGTCTTATTGCAGAAACATGTGCAAAAAAATGTTGTATTGCAGGGGGGGGGGGGGGGGGGGCAACAAAGGTTTTCTTGCAAAAAAATCAGATTTTTTTTTTGCAACACAAGTCTTGTTTACACCAGAGGTACTGTTGCAGATTTGTTTTTGCAATATAGTTCTTGTTGCATAAACTGATGTGTACGTGTGCACATGAAGGTTTGGAGATAACGTAAGGGGGCACGTGGTTGGTTGGGGCGAGTGAAAACAGACGTGAAGGTGTGCGGTTGAATCAGAGGGGATCCAACAACTGCGTGGGCTGCGGAAGGCTGCGGATTGGTCGGTTGAAGAGAATGATTTCCCTTTTTACATTAGGAATATTTTTATGTACACATTTAATATTATTTTACACCACTAAGCCATATTTTAATATGTAATGAACGCTTCTAAAAGAAGTAGAAAAGAAAGAAAAAACACCAGAAAAAAGCAATAGAAAAATAGAAGAAGAAAAGAAAAAAGGGTAAAAACCCGATCTAAAAAACCAAATATATGCATACATGTACTAGATGGCGTCAGACGCATATAGACACGCACGCTAGGCCTGACCCATGTAACGGGGCACTGCAAGTGAGGTATATATAAGGGCACTCCCCACGGTACACACGGGAAGGGATCATAGTGATTAGCTGGTAAGACTGATATTCGTATGTGACACGTGTCTGAAAGGATTTTGAAAGGATTTTTTTTACATTTTAGAATTGGTACAGAGAGCATGAATGTGTAAAACCACAACGGATCTATGAACCTTACGTAACATACAATATCGTTAGATATGGAGGGACGGACGACATACGTCATAAACACTCTATGTAGTAGCTAGTGAGAAAAATCCCTACAAGAAAAGGAAGAGATAGGTATAGTGTACATATATTCTTCGCAAAAACAATGTGTGCAGATACAAATATAGATGTCAATATATAGATAAATATAGATTGTGTATTCAATATATGAAGAAAAATGTTTCTGTTAAGTTCCTTGCATCAACGAATCAATAGAAATGCCTAGCAAGTTGGTGTAAGACATGTTAGAGGGCGTTTGTTGCCCTGATCCATTAGAGATCAAACCTTATGCTTGATACCGTGTGTCTCACTGACGCGAAATATAATTGCAATGGAAGACCAATTAGGTTGAATCGGTCAAAAATTAATTTTTATTGGATCTATGCTTGCTTTAAGGGTCTTCCCTTTTCTTTATAGCACATATAGTGTGAAAATGTGTCTTGTGTGGAGCTCCGGCATGGTGTCATTTGTTCGGGAGACACTTGAGTTGACCGAAAGCTCATTGCGAGCTTAATAGTTCACTGGACTGCAAGCCAATGCGTTATTGACTACTTCACGCTTGATTTCATCAGAGTTATCATTCAGAAAAAGGCAAGCTTTCTAGAAAGTACCTCCTTTTACTGCTTAGATACACTGCTTAATTAAAAACACAACAAGAATTATGAAGCGAATGAAGTACTCAGATAACCGTTCAAATATTAAAAGCGAATAAAATCACCGTTCGTTTGGATCGGCGCTTGCTCCTATTAGCTTATTTGAGCGGTGAGATGAAGTTACAAGCAATTGCATAAGTGAGATGCATGTGTGTGATTGTAACTTACGTAGGGTAGGAGAAAAGGTCTTTGAGCTTTGGGCATGGCAAAGGTGGTCTCATGCATCTTTCCATAAAGAGAAGAAAGAGAAGCTCACAAAGCTGACGCTGCATCTGTGAACAGAATCCTTGTGCATCAGACTCCGAAAGCTACTGATTGGGATCCTCGCGACTTTGTCAGGGAGCTATCACTCATCAATAAATGGTACTACTAATGCGCATTCCCTGTTACACGTACCAAACGGTAATCATTTAACGCATGACTGTTGGAACATAGATCGACCACATAAAAACTCCAACACACGCGTGCGCAAAAATACTTTTACCAAAGATAGTTCTTGCGCCTCTCTTTTTGTTCAAACTCACGGTCGGCTACTAAGACCACTGTACAAGTCTGACTCAAATTGCTACTGACTTGCACAAACATAGCTGAAGATTATTCTAACGATCTCCTTTTAATCTTGATTTGACATCGCCTCAGGCTTCTCCAATTTTGGTTCCTTGAAGATCCATGACTTGTCAACTCACGGATCTTATTCCAAGACAAGTCAAAATAGCATGCTTGATTGTTTACTACAATCTTTCTATAATTTTGACTTGATGAATTTACGGATCATTTTAAATATGACTTGTACATGCTAGTAACCTTGTGGACTAAACCATTCATTCTTACACAATACATGTCAGCTACCTTGTGGACTACACTTACTTCTGCCCACTAGTAGAAAACAGGGCTTTGGTCCAGGTCGGATCAGCTCATTAGTCCCGGTTCAGTCCAGAATCGGGACCAATGGGGGCATTGGTCCCGGTTCGTGAGCCCAGGGGGCCGGCCGGGCCACGTGGGTCATTGGTCCAGGTTCATCTGGACCTTTTGGTCCCGGTTGGTGGGATGAACCGGGATCAATGGGCCTCGCTCCTGGCCCACAACCATTGGTCCTGGTTCGTGCCTCAAACCGGGACTAAAGATTAGACCTTTAGTCCCGGTTTGAGGCACGAACCGGGACTAATGGGGTTGAGACCTTTAATCCCGGTTCGTGCCACAAACCGGTACTAAAGGTCCCATTTTTAAACTCTACCCCCCCCTCGTGGGCATAACTTTTGCATACTAAATAAGTTTCCCATGTGGTCTAGTTGTTGGAAAAATTTGCAAATGTGAATTTTGACTTTATTTGCAAAATCTCTTTGAAATTTGTAAAAATGGGCATAACTTTTGCATACTAACTCGGATGAAAAAGTTTTTTATATGAAAAATTATCTACTCGAAAAGTTACATCCGAATTTAACATGGGGAACTCTGTTAAACATTTTCAAAATCCTCAAAAACCTAATAGAAAAAAAGTTACGGGGCTTTTAAGATCTAGAGTGAAAAAAATCGAAAAAAATTCAAACAGTGGGCAAACTGTGGTCAAACAATGGTCAAACTAATTATTCTAGAATATTAGTGTTACTAAATAATTATTTCAGTTATTTCAATTTTGGTCAAATCTGGTCAAACTATGGTAAAACAATGGTCAAACTAATTATTCAAGAAATATTAGTGTTACTAAATAATTATTGTTTTTTAAAACAATAGTTTCAAAATAAAACTATGAAATGTGTCACTTCATGCTCAAGCAAAATTCCTGAAGGTTAATAGGATTGACATCTTAGTATTGTCAGGAAAACAACAAGTGCAGACTTGGAGCGAGGGAGAATAGAACTCGGAAGTTAAGCGTGCTCAGGCTGGGGGAGTGGGAGGATGGGTGACCGTTCGGAAAGTTAGATGATTTAGAATGATGAGGGGTGATTAGAAGATAAATTGAGAAGTGATGAGGGGTGGTGATTACAAACTAGAGGTTAAAATAATTCAGAAATTTGAAAATAAAAAAAAAATTCAAAAAAAATCATAAAATTTCCTTTAGTCCCGGTTGTTGTTACCAACCGGGACTAAAGGTGGAGCTCCACGTGGCCGCGCCCTTTAGTCCCGGTTCTGGATTGAACCGGGACTAAAGGGAGAGGCATTAGTACCGACCCTTTAGTCCCGGTTCCAGAACCGGGACTAAAGGCCCTTATGAATCGGGACTGAAGGCCCTTTTTCTACTAGTGGCCTGACCTCATTGAAAAAGACTCACCTTCACTTGTTTACTATCCCCACATACTTCAACATGGTCCTCTCGTCAAAACGCATAACAATCTGGACATGCTTCATCTTCAGCGGATCCTATAGAGATGAGCACTTGGACATGACAACAACTCACAGACAAGACGGTGATCGAACGCGCTAACTCGCGTAACTCGTTAACCCATCGGTCTTCCTAGAATGATGATTTGATGGGATTTTTTCAGGAACCGCACCTCGACACTGCCACTCCCATGAACGACCTTCCTCCACCGCATAGCCAACAACAGACGGTCGTCTTCCTCCATGTCACTCCACCGAACGATGATTGCCCGATCCCTTATGGATGCACCACTCAACGAGTATATGCGCCGCCCCAAGACGCTAGTAAGGGTCACCTCCACATGGCAAGCACGGTTTTAAATCTTTCACCTTGTGTTGATACTAATGTTGGAATTTCGCCCACATATTGATGAAATCAAAAATAAGTACGCTCGCGCACACAGAAATACCAAAATCACCTATGCACCCCTGTTTTCTTTTCGGTGATGCTAGGCCCCAGCCAATCGGCCTGAATTTTGGCCAATCACTTAACATGCCGTACAATTAGCTCATTTCCAACTGTTAAGATCTTATCCCTCGGACCACTCATGCGCACATCCCTCGTCTTCCTCCCTCATGCCCCTCTACGTTTGAACTACACAACAAACCCGACGTGTGTGTCGCTCCTCCATCACGCTCCCTCACCCCCTGTCGGAACACCATCGGGCACCACTGTCACAATACCAAGTCGTCATTGTCGGAGCACCTACAGGCTGCTGCAACACAGCTCGCCTGTCACAGCATCAATCACACCATGGCCGGACTTGCGCCTCAACCGGATGTCGTCTTCCGACACCAGCAGTTGCTGCTTGTAGCAAAAAAAATGTTGTGGTTGTCACAACATGGCGGGTTGTGTAGCTCCATTGGTCGTTATCTCCAACACCGGCTATTTGCCGCTTGTAGAAAATCCGCCCCTCAGTTGTAGGAACTTCGGCCCATGGTGCCAGCAAAAGAATCCACCCCGATGGTCGTAGTAGCTTCGCACCCCCCGTGGTCCCACGTGGTTGCAGCATCCATGCACTCTGGTTCCAACATCAGCTGACGTCGGTTCAAGCGTCGCCAATTACTGGATGCGTCAAGCGTCGCTGACCACCAGCTTTGCAGCAACCAAGGTCGTCGGTTCCAGCAAAAAACGGTTTCAGTCCCAGCATGCCACATCGTCCGTTCCAACTGTAACACCACGAGAATCGTGCTACAGTAATCTCATGTCTAATGATGCCATGTCATCACAATTAAGTTGCTAATCCTCACTTTGTTTCAAACCAAACTCAAATTCAAATTAAAAATTTAATTAAAAATTTACATCTTCCAAAATGCAAACAAAATAGTTCATAATTTTGAAAATAATTCCTAAGTAATTATGTTGAGGAAAACAACATCACCTAAATTCCCAAAATGCCCCTAGGATTTTAAACAGTGCCCAAAACAGCACCATTAATCTATTTTCATTTATATAAAATTTAAATGAAATTATCTTGCCTCGAAACCTTTTTATGGCAGTGCTAAATGTTGCAATGTACTTATGTGGTCAAGTTCCACATTTTTCAAAATTCTTTTGGCAGCTCAAAGAAATGCAAAATGGCTGCTGGAAAAAGAAACAGAAAAAGAATAGAGAAAAGATTAGGAAAATAAAAAATACCCACTGTCGACTGGGCCTTAGTGTAACGCCCCATATGTAACTTGTCATATTTGTATTCCAACTCTTGCCATTTTCGCCACTAAGTTATGATATTCCCTCGTGGTTGGGTTTTGTCTTTGTTTTGTTTTTGTCCTTGTCATGCATCTCATATCATGTCATCATGTGCATCGCATTTGCATACGTGTTCGTCTCATGCATCCGAACATTTTCCCCGTTGTACATTTTGCATTCCGACACTCCTATGTCCTCCGGCGTCCCCTTTTGCCTCTTTTCGTGTGCGGGTGTTAAACGTTCTCTGGTTGGATTGAGACTTGCCAAGCGGCCTTGGTATACTACCGGTAGACTGCCTGTCAAGTTTCGTGCCATTTGGACTTCGTTTGATACTCCAACGGTTAACCGAGGAACCATATGAAGGAAATATGCCCTAGAGGCAATAATAAAGTTATTATTTATTTCCTTATATCATGATAAATGTTTATTATTCATGCTAGAATTGTATTAACCGGAAACATAATGCATGTGTGAATACATAGACAAACAGAGTGTCACTAGTATGCCTCTACTTGAGTAGCTCGTTAATCAAAGATGGTTATGTTTCCTAACCATGAACAAGGAGTTGTTATTTAATTAACGAGATCACATCATTAGGTGAATGATCTGATTGACATGACCCATTCCATTAGCTTAGCACCCAATCGTTTAGTATGTTGCTATTGCTTTCTTCATGACTTATACATGTTCCCATGACTATGAGATTATGCAACTCCCGTTTGGCGGAGGAACACTTTGTGTGCTACCAAACGTCACAACATAACTGGGTGATTATAAAGGAGCTCTACAGGTGTCTCCAAAGGTACATGTTGGGTTGGCGTATTTCGATATTAGGATTTGTCACTCCGATTGTCGGAGAGGTATCTCTGGGCCCTCTCGGTAATGCACATCACATAAGCCTTGCAAGCATTGCAACTAATGAGTTAGTTGTGAGATGATGTATTACGGAACGAGTAAAGAGACTTGCCGGTAACGAGATTGAACTAGGTATTAAGATACCGACAATCGAATCTCGGGCAAGTAACATACCGATGACAAAGGGAACAACGTATGTTGTTATGCGGTCTGACCGATAAAGATCTTCGTAGAATATGTAGGAGCCAATATGAGCATCCAGGTTCCGCTATTGGTTATTGACCGGAGACGTGTCTCGGTCATGTCTACATTGTTCTCGAACCCGTAGGGTCCGCATGCTTAAGGTTTCGATGACAGTTATATTATGAGTTTATGAGTTTTGATGTACCGAAGTTAGTTCGGAGTCCCGGATGTGATCACGGACATGACGAGGAGTCTCGAAATGGTCGAGACATAAAGATTGATATATTGGACGGCTATATTTGGACACCGGAAGTATTCCGGGTGATTTCGGAGAAAACCGGAGAGCCGGAGGGTTACCGGAACCCCCCCGGGAGAAGTAATGGGCCATATGGGCCTTAGTGGAGAGAGAGAGAGGGGCTGCCAGAGGTGGGCCGCGCGCCTCCTCCCCCCTGGTCTGAATTGGACTAGGAGAGGGGGGGGGGCGGCGCCCTCCTTTCCCTCTCCCTCCCCACTTCTTTCCCCCTCCTAGTAGGAGTCCTACTCCTACTAGGAGGAGGACTCCTCCTGGCGCACCTATAGGGGCCGGCCGGCCTCCTCCCCTTGCTCCTTTATATACGGGGGCAGGGGGGCACCCCTAGACACACAAGTTGATCTTCGTGATCGTTCCTTAGCCGTGTGCGGTGCCCCCCTCCACCATATTCCACCTCGGTCATATTGTAGCGGTGCTTAGGCGAAGCCCTGCGATGGTAGAACATCAAGATCGTCACCACGCCGTCGTGCTGACGGAACTCCTCCCCGATGCTTTGCTGGATCGGAGCCCGGGGATCGTCATCGAGCTGAACGTGTGCTAGAACTCGGAGGTGCCGTAGTTTCGGTGCTTGATCGGTCGGGCCGTGGAGACGTACGACTACATCAACCAAACGCTTCCGTTGTTGATCTACAAGGGTACGTAGATCACACTCTCCCCTCTCGTTGCTATGCATCACCATGATCTTGCGTGTGCGTAGGAAATTTTTTGAAATTACTACGTTCCCCAACAGTGGCATCCGGGCCTAGGTTTTATATGTTGATGTTATATGCACGAGTAGAACACAAGTGAGTTGTGGGCGATATAAGTCATACTGCTTACCAGCATGTCATACTTTGGTTCGGCGGTATTGTTGGACGAAGCGGCCCGGACCGACATTACGCATACGCTTACGCGAGACCGGTTCTCCCGACGTGCTTTGCACATAGGTGGCTTGCGGGTGACAGTTTCTCCAACTTTAGTTGAATCGAGTGTGGCTACGCCCGGTCCTTGCGAAGGTTAAAACAGCACCAACTTGACAAACTATCGTTGTGGTTTTGATGCGTAGGTAAGATTGGTTCTTGCTTAAGCCCGTAGCAGCCACGTAAAACTTGCAACAACAAAGTAGAGGACGTCCAACTTGTTTTTGCAGGGCGTGTTGTGATGTGATATGGTCAAGACATGATGCTAAATTTTATTGTATGAGATGATCATGTTTTGTAACCGAGTTATCGGCAACTGGCAGGAGCCATATGGTTGTCGCTTTATTGTATGTAATGCAATCACGCTGTAATGCTTTACTTTATCACTAAGCGGCAGCGATAGTCGTGGAAGCATAAGATTGGCGTGACGACAACGACGCTACGATGGAGATCAAGGTGTCGCGCCGGTGACGATGGTGATCACGATGGTGCTTTGATGGAGATCACAAGCACAAGATGATGATGGCCATATTATATCACTTATATTGATTGCATGTGATGTTTATCTTTTATGCATCTTATCTTGCTTTGATTGACGGTAGCATTATAAGATGATCTCTCACTAATTATCAAGAAGTGTTCTCCCTGAGTATGCACCGTTGCGAAAGTTCTTCGTGCTGAGACACCACGTGATGATCGGGTGTGATAGGCTCTATGTTCAAATACAACGGGTGCAAAACAGTTGCACACGCGGAATACTCAGGTTATACTTGACGAGCCAAGCATATACAGATATGGCCTCGGAACACGGAGACCGAAAGGTCGAGCATGAATCATATAGTAGATATGATCAACATAGTGATGTTCACCAATGAAACTACTCCATCTCACGTGATGATCGGACATGGTTTAGTTGATTTGGGTCACATAATCACTTGGAGGATTAGAGGGATGTCTATCCAAGTGGGAGTTCTTTCAGTAAATTAATTGAACTTAAATTTATCATGAACTTAGTCCTGGTAGTATTTTGCAAATTATGTTGTAGATCAATAGCTCCCGTTGTTGCTTCCCTGTGTTTATTTTGATATGTTCCTAGAGAAAATTGTGTTGAAAGATGTTAGTAGCAATGATGCGGATTGGATCCGTGATCTGAGGTTTATCCTCATTGCTGCACAGAAGAATTATGTCCTTGATGCACCGCTAGGTGACGGACCTATTGCAGGAGCATATGCAGACGTTATGAACGTTTGGCCAGCTCAATATGATGACTACTTGATAGTTTAGTGCACCATGCTTAATGGCTTAGAATCGGGACTTCAAAGACGTTTTGAACGTCATGGAGCATATGAGATGTTCCAGGAGTTGAAGTTAATATTTCAAGCAAATACCCGAGTTGAGAGATATGAAGTCTCCAACAAGTTCTATAGCTAAAAGATGGAGGAGAATCGCTCAAGTAGTGAGCATGTGCTCAGATTGTCTGAGTACTACAATCGCTTGAATCAAGTGGGAGTTAATCTTCCAGATAAGATAGTGATTGACAGAATTCTCTAGTCACCATCACCAAGTTAGTAGAACTTCGTGATGACCTATGATATGCAAGGGATAACGGAAACGATTCCCAAGCTCTTCGTAATGCGGAAATTGACAAAGGTAGAAATCGAGAAAAACATCAAGTGTTGATGGTAGACAAGACCACTAGTTTCAAGAAAAGGGCAGAGGGAAGAAGGGGAACTTCAAGAAGAACAGCAAGCAAGTTGCTGCTCAAGTGAAGAAGCCCAAGTCTGGTCCTAAGCCTGAGACTAAGTGTTTCTACTGCAAAGGGACTGGTTACTGGAAGCGGAACTACCCCAAGTGATTGGCAGATAAGAAGGATGGCAAAGTGAACATAAGTATATTTGATATACATGTTATTGATGTGTACTTTACTAGTGTTTATAGCAACCCCTCAGTATTTGATACTGGTTCAGTTGCTAAGAGTAGTAACTCGAAATGGGAGTTGCAGAATGAACAGAAACTAGTTAAGGGTGAAGTGACAATGTGTGTTGAAAGTAGTTCCAAGATTGATATGATCATCATCGCACACTCCCTATACTTTCGGGATTAGTGTTGAACCTAAATAAGTGTTATTTGGTGTTTGCGTTGAGCACGAATATGATTTGATCATGTTTATTGCAATACGGTTATTCATTTAAGTAAGAGAATAAATTGTTGTTCTGTTTACATGAATAAAACCTTATATGGTTACACACCCAATGAAAATAGTTTGTTGGATCTCGATCGTAGTGATACACATAAACATAATATTCAAACCAAAAGATGCAAAGTTAATAATGATAGTGCAAACTTATTTGTGGCACTGCCGTTTAGGTCATATTGGTGTAAAGCGCATGAAGAAACTCCGTGCTGATGGGCTTTTGAAACCACTTGATTATGAATCAGTTGATGCTTGCGAACCATGCCTCATGGGCAAGATGACTAAGACTCCGTTCTTCGGTACAATGGAGCGAGCAACAGATTTGTTGGAAATCATACATACTGATGTATGTGGTCCGATGAATATTGAGGCTCGTGGCAGGTATCATTATTTTCTGATCTTCACAGATGATTTGAGCAGATATGAGTATATCTACTTGATGAAACACAAGTCTGAAACATTTGAAAAGTTCAAAGAATTTCAGAGTGAAGTGGAGAATCATCGTAACAAGAAAATAAAAGTTTCTACGATATGATCGCAGAGGTAAAATATTTGAGTTACGAGTTTGGCCTTCAGTTAAAACAATGTGAAATAGTTTCATTACTCACGCCACCTGGAACACCACAGCATAATGGTGTGTCCGAACATCATAACCGTACTTTATTAGATATGGTGCGATCTATGATGTCTCTTACTGATTTACCGCTATCGTTTTGGGGATACGCTCTAGAGACGGCCGCATTCACGTTAAATAGGGCACCATCAAAATCCGTTGAGACGACGCCTTATGAACTGTGGTTTGGCAAGAAACCAAAGTTGTCGTTTCTGAAAGTTTGAGGCTGCGATGCTTATGTGAAAAAGCTTCAACCTGATAAGCTCGAACCCAAATCGGAGAAATGTGTCTTCATAGGATATCCAAAGGAAACTATTGGATACACCTTCTATCACAGATCCGAAGGCAAGACTTTTGTTGCTAAGTTCGGAAACTTTCTAGAGAAGGAGTTTCTCTCGAAAGAAGTGAGTGGGAGGAAAGTAGAACTTGACGAGGTAACTGTACCTGCTCCCTTATTGGAAAGTAGTGCATCACAGAAAACCGTTTCTGTGACACCTACACCAGTTAGTGAGGAAGCTAATGATGATGATCATGAAACTTCAGAAAAAGATACTACTGAACCTCGTAGATCAACCAGAGTGAGATCCGCGCAAGAGTGGTAAGGTAATCCTGTTCTGGAAGTCATGCTACTAGATCATGATGAACCTACGAACTATGAAGAAGCGATGGTGAGCCCAGATTCCGCAAAATGGCTTGAAGCCATGAAATCTGAGATGGGATCCATGTATGAGAACAAGGTATGGACTTTGGTTGACTTGCCCGATGATCGGCAAGCAATTGAGAATAAATGGATCTTCAAGAAGAAGACTGACGCTGACGGTAATATTACTGTCTACAAAGCTCGACTTGTCGCAAAAGGTTTTCGACAAGTTCAAGGTGTTGACTATGATGAGAGTTTCTCACCCGTAGCGATGCTTAAGTCTGTCTGAATCATGTTAGCAATTGCCGCATTTTATGATTATGAAATTTGGCAGATGGATGTCAAAACTGCATTCCTGAATGGATTTCTGGAAGAAGAGTTGTATATGATGCAACCAGAAGGTTTTGTCGATCCAAAGGGAGCTAACAAAGTGTGCAAGCTCCAGCGATCCATTTATGGACTGGTGCAAGCCTCTCGGAGTTGGAATAAACGCTTTGATAGTGTGATCAAAGCATTTGGTTTTATACAGACTTTTGGAGAAGCCTGTATTTACAAGAAAGTGAGTGGGAGCTCTGTAGCATTTCTGATCTTATATGTGGATGACATATTACTAATTGGAAATGATATAGAATTTCTGGATAGCATAAAGGGATACTTGAATAAGAGTTTTTCAATGAAAGACCTCGATGAAGCTGCTTACATATTAGGCATTAAGATCTATAGAGATAGATCAAGACGCTTAATTGGACTCTCACAAAGCACATACCTTGACAAAGTTTTAAAGAAGTTCAAAATGGATCAAGCAAAGAAAGGGTTCTTGCCTGTGTTACAAGGTGTGAAGTTGAGTAAGACTCAATGCCCGACAACTGCAGAAGATAGAGAGAATATGAAAGATGTTCCCTATGCTTCAGCCATAGGCTCTATCATGTATGCAATGTTGTGTACCAGACCTGATGTGTGCCTTGCTATAAGTCTAGCAGGGAGGTACCAAAGTAATCCAGGAGTGGATCACTGGACAACAGTCAAGAACACCCTGAAATACCTGAAAAGGACTAAGGATATGTTTCTCATATATGGAGGTGACAAAGAGCTCATCGTAAAAGGTTACGTTGATGCAAGCTTTGACACTGATCCGGACGATTCTAAATCGCAAACCGGATACGTGTTTACATTAAACGGTGGAGCTATCAGTTGGTCCAGTTCTAAACAAAGCGTTGTAGAGGTATCTACATGTGAAGCGGAGTACATAGCTGCTTCGGAAGTAGCAAATGAAGGAGTCTGGATGAAGGAGTTCATATCCGATCTAGGTGTCATACCTAGTGCATCGGGTCCAATGAAAATCTTTTGTGACAATACTGGTGCAATTGCCTTGGCAAAGGAATCCAGATTTCACAAGAGAACCAAGCACATCAAAAGACGCTTCAATTCCATCCAGGATCTAGTCCAGGTGGGAGACATAGAGATTTGCAAGATACATACGGATCTGAATGTTGCAGACCCGTTGACTAAGCCTCTTCCACGAGCAAAACATGATCAACACCAAGGCTCCATGGGTGTTAGAATCATTACTGTGTAATCTAGATTATTGACTCTAGTGCAAGTGGGAGACTGAAGGAAATATGCCCTAGAGGCAATAATAAAGTTATTATTTATTTCCTTATATCATGATAAATGTTTATTATTCATGCTAGAATTGTATTAACCGGAAACATAATACATGTGTGAATACATAGACAAACAGAGTGTCACTAGTATGCCTCTACTTGACTAGCTCGTTAATCAAAGATGGTTATGTTTCCTAACCATGAACAAGGAGTTGTTATTTGATTAACGAGATCACATCATTAGGTGAATGAACTGATTGACATGACCCATTCCATTAGCTTAGCACCCGATCCTTTAGTATGTTGCTATTGCTTTCTTCATGACTTATACATGTTCCTATGACTATGAGATTATGCAACTCCCGTTTGCCGGAGGAACACTTTGTGTGTTACCAAACGTCACAACGTAACTGGGTGATTATAAAGGAGCTCTACAGGTGTCTCCAAAGGTACATGTTGGGTTGGCGTATTTCGATATTAGGATTTGTCACTCTGATTGTCGGAGAGGTATCTCTGGGCCCTCTCGGTAATGCACATCACATAAGCCTTGCAAGCATTGCAACTAATGAGTTAGTTGTGAGATGATGTATTACGGACGAGTAAAGAGACTTGCCGGTAACGAGATTGAACTAGGTATTAAGATACCGACGATCGAATCTCGGGCAAGTAACATACCGATGACAAAGGGAACAACGTATGTTGTTATGCGGTCTGACCGATAAAGATCTTCGTAGAATATGTAGGATCCAATATGAGCATCTAGGTTCCGCTATTGGTTATTGACCGGAGACGTGTCTCGGTCATGTCTACATTGTTCTTGAACCCGTAGGGTCCGCACGCTTAAGGTTTCGATGACAGTTATATTATGAGTTTATGAGTTTTGATGTACCGAAGTTAGTTCGGAGTCCCGGATGTGATCACGGACATGACGAGGAGTCTCAAAATGGTCGAGACATAAAGATTGATATATTGGACGGCTATATTTGGACACCGGAAGTGTTCCGGGTGATTTCGGAGAAAACCGAAGAGCCGGAGGGTTACCGGAACCCCCCCGGGAGAAGTAATGGGCCATATGGGCCTTAGTGGAGAGAGAGTGGGGCTGCCAGAGGTGGGCCGCATGCCTCCTCCCCCTGGTCCAAATTGGACTAGGAGAGGGGGGGGCGGCGCCCCCCTTTCCCTCTCCCTCCCCACTTCTTTCCCCCTCCTAGTAGGAGTCCTACTCCTACTAGGAGGAGGACTCCTCCTGGCGCGCCTATAGGGGCCGGCCGGCCTCCTCCCCTTGCTCCTTTATATACAGGGGCAGGGGGGCACCCCTAGACACACAAGTTGATCTTCGTGATCGTTCCTTAGCCGTGTGCGGTGCCCCCCTCCACCATATTCTACCTCGGTCATATTGTAGCGGTGCTTAGGCGAAGCCCTGCGGTGGTAGAACATCAAGATCGTCACCACGCCGTCGTGCTGACGGAACTCCTCCCCGACGCTTTGCTGGATCGGAGCCCGGGGATCGTCATCGAGCTGAACGTGTGCTAAAACTCGGAGGTGCCGTAGTTTTGGTGCTTGATCGGTCGGGCCGTGGAGACGTACGGCTACATCAACCAAACGCTTCCGTTGTTGATCTACAAGGATACGTAGATCACACTCTCCCCTCTCGTTGCTATGCATCACCATGATCTTGCGTGTGCATAGGAATTTTTTTGAAATTACTACGTTCCCCAACACCGTAAAGGCCTCGTGTGTGTTGCAGCCCAACACCCCTCCAAAGTGGCCCAAAACCCACCTAAACCCCCTCCATCCTCTCGGTCGTTCGATCACAATCGCGTGGCCAAAAACCGCACCTCATTTGGAGTCTCCTAGCTCCTTCTATGTATAAATAGGTGCATCCCCCCAAAATTTGCGGATGAAACCCTAACCTACTTCCCCTCTCTGCATCGTACGTGTCTATCCGCCGCCGGACACGCCACGCCGCCGCCCGCGTCCAATCGCAGGCCGACACGTGGCGTGCCTACGCCCACTTTGCCGCCGGCCTGCTCGGCCCGTCGCGGGCCCCCGAGGCCCGGTCGCCCCCCGCCGCCCGACCACGCCCGAAGCCCGACGCCTCCGCCGCCCAGCTCGCCGCCTCCGCCGCGTCTCCTCGCCGCCACCGCCCGACGTCACCGGCCGCCGTGCCTCCTCGCAGCCACCGCGCCGCCCTGTCATCTCCGATCGCATCGCCCCGACGCCTCCGCCGCTCCCCGCCGTCGCCGGCGACCCGGCGCCCGTCTCCGGCCATCTCCTTCCTCCCCGACGAGTCCCGGCCACCGTCCGGCGAAGAGCTCCGGCGAACCTCGAGCAACGTGCCTCAGATCTGGATCTGAGAGGATTAGGGTTGACTTTCGTTTTTCTCTAAGTCCCCAGTTTTCAGTATTTTTAGGCATCTTCATCATGTCATATCTTTGCATCTGTAGCTCCGTTTCGTGCGTGCAATATATCAAATTGTTCGTCTGGATGTGCACTTCATTTCATCCCATTGCACCATGCTTGTTTGAGTTCATCTTGATGCCCTAAATGCTGTTGCAAGAGTGCTATGTAATGTTAGGTTCTGATTCTTAACAGATTATGGACATTTGTCATTTTTGCCATGTTTAATGTGTGCCTCCTATGAACTTGAGCCCTACATGTGTTTTGGCCTATGCCATGCCATCTTTACAGGGGTGTATGCCATGTATTTTTGTGATCAATGTGGTGACTAGCACAAGCATGCAAAGTAGCTCTCGTGATGTTGCTGATTTCAGGGACTTAGAATTCTTCTAAGTCATTTCCCTGATGTTATTTTTATGCCATGTATTCTTGTTGCTACAGAGTGATCCATGCTTCTTTTGAGCATGTTCAGTAAGGATGGTTTTGAGATATTGTTATGCTCTAACCATCCATGTCTTTGTTTGCAATTATGGAGTACCCTAGCATGACTCAATCTTGCTCTACTTTTGCTATAAAATGTTCCTGGCAGATTGTTTACGTGTTAATCAATTTTGCCGAGGTTGTTGTAGTTGTTCCATGCATGCTATGAGTTTGTTCTTGCCATGGTTAGCTTATTGACCATGTCTTCTTGCTGGGTGTATGCTTAGTTTGTCATGCAATGCCTTGTGGTGAGTGCATCGAGCTCGCAAACATGCCTACGTAACTCTGTTTTGCCATGTCCAGTTTTCTGCTAAGTCTGAATCTGTTAACGAAACTTGCTATGTTTACATGGGTTCCATTATATCTTCTGATCCTTTTTGGCTTATGGTCAGTAAGGGACTTTTGTAATATGCTTTGATTAGTTTCATACCATGCCTTGCTTTGCCATGATATGTTCCTGTAGCATGTTGTTATCTTGCTCTAAACATTGCTTCCTGATGTTAAATCCTAACATGTTATTTTCACTAAGTCTGTGAACCTGATATCTTTTGCACTTTTGCCATGCTTGTTTGAACCTGTTATTGTGTGATTTAGCCATAGCTCAGTGTTCATCTTTTATCAAGCATCTTTAGTGGATCACTGCCATGTGCTTTGGTGCTATGTTAGAGTGCAGTAGCTTATTCTTCTTGATGCATTCTAGATGGCATCGTGCTATTAATCGCAGTTTCGTGCCATTATTGTTTTGCTTGCCATTTGCAAACCGTGCATCCGATTCCGGTGATCTTTATATCGATTTCGACCGAAATCAACTCATCTTTCCAGCGACACTCTTGGTTTGCCAAGTTGAGGCCTGGTGCAATCTTTCCCTTCCGAAGCACGCATATGCATTGCATATTACATCCCGCATATCATGCCATGTTTTGCATCATGTTGCTTGCGCATTGCACCATGGTTGATCGTGGTTCCCTTTGCTTGTGTTATTGCTTTGGGTAGAGCCGGGAGATGAGTACGTGATCGAGGAACCCATTGAGAACGCTTACGAGGATCAAGCTTACGTCAACTCGGAGAACTTTGCAGGCAAGATGACCATACCCTCGAAATCACTTCTATCTTTGCTTGCTAGTTGCTCGCTCTTTTGCTATGCCTATGCCGCGATACCTACCACATGCTATATCATGCCTCCCATATTGCCATGTCAAACCTCTAACCCACCTTGTCCTAGCAAACCGTTGATTGGCTATGTTACCGCTTTGTTAGCCCCTCTTATAGCGTTGCTAGTTGCAGGTGAAGATTGGAGTTTGTTCCTTGTTGGAACATGATTATTGTTGGGTTATCATTATTATATCTTGTTTACTTTAATGCACCTATATACTTGGTAAAGGGTGGAAGGCTCGGCCTTATGCCCGGTGTTTTGTTCCACTCTTGCCGCCCTAGTTTTCATCATACCGGTGTTATGTTCCTTGATTTTGCGTTCCTTACACGGTCGGGTTATAATGGAACCCCTTGACAGTTCACCTTGAATAAAACTCCTCCAGCAAGGCCCAACCTTGGTTTTACCATTTTCTACCTAGCCTTTTTCCCTTGGGTTTCGCGGACTCAAGGGTCATATTTATTTTAAACCCCCGGGCCAGTGCTCCTCTGAGTGTTGGTCCAAACTAGAGCCCTTTGCAGCGCCCCTCGGGGAAACTCGAGGTTTGGTTTTAGTTGTACGGAGCGCTCATCCGGTGTGCCCTGAGAACGAGATATGTGCAGCTCCTATCGGGATTTGTCGGCACATTCGGGCGGCTTTGCTGGTTTAGTTTTACCATTGTCGAGATGTCTTGTAACCGGGATTCCGAGTCTGATCGGGCCGTCGTGGGAGAAGGAATATCCTTCGTTGACCGTGAGAGCTTGTGATGGGCTAAGTTGGGACACCCCTGCAGGGTTTTGAACTTTCAAAAGCCATGCCCGCAGTTATGGGCAGATGGGAATTTGTTAATGTCTGGTTGTAGAAAACCTGAAACTAAACTTAAGTAAAATGAATCAACAGCGTGTGTAGCCGTGATGGTCTCTTTTTCGGCAGAGTCCGGGAAAAGGACACGGTCTCGTGTTATGCTTGAACGTAAGTAGTCTAGGATCACTTCTTGATCATAGATTCTCGAACGTGTTTTGCCTTCTCTTCTTGCTCTCATTTGCGTATGTTAGCCACCATATATGCTAGTGCTTGCTGCAGCTCCACCTCATACCTTTTACCTACCCATAAGTTTAAATAGTCTTGATCGCGAGGGTGTGAGATTGCTGAGTCCCCGTGACTCACAGATTCCTTCCAAAAACAGATTCATGTGCCGATGATACCGTTCCAGGGGATGCGACTGAGCTCAAGTGGGATTTCTATGAGGACTCGGGATGATACTATGTTTCTTTTCCAGACGATCAGTAGTGGAGCCCAGTTGGGGTGATCGGGGACATTATGCATTTGGGGTTGTCTTTATTTTGGTTCCGTAGTCGGACCTTGATTGTATCTGGATGATTGTAATGCTATTTATGTATTGTTTGAAGTGGCGATTGTAAGCCAACTATGTACCTCTTTCTTATTCAGTACATGGGATGTGTAAAGATTACCCCTCTTGCGACACTGCCTACAATGCGGTTATGCCTTTAAGTCGTGATCCGACACGTGGGAGATATAGCCGCATCGTGGGTGTTACACTTAGTCCACAATGAGGCCCAACCCACCTACCCCCTCTTCTCCCTCATATTCACCCAAGGCAGGCTGGTTGCTGTTCGACCGCCCGCGGCCAAGGATGGCCACGCGGTGGCCATCCCGCGACGGCCCGACGCCTACTAGTCCCTCTTTGACCCTATGTGGAACTCTAGGCCTCCCCACTCATCCCCTCTCGCTCTCCCTCGCCTCTCCCCCTCTCTGTCCCGCTCGCCCGAGCGCAGCCGTCGCTGCCGCTCATCCTCACCGTGGCCACTGGCTGCCCCTCGCCGTGCCATCGTGTCCAGGAGCTCCGGCGGGCTCCTCTTCGTCTACCACGCCACAAGCTCGAAGACGGGGAGCATCCCTGACACCGCTCGCGTCTGTTTCCCTCGCCGGGATCCGCCTCTGCCGCCGCCTCGTCTCGCTCATCTTCGGCAAGCCCCAACTTCCCTGAGATGCTCTTCCGCTCCCTATGAGGCCCTCGTCCTTGATGACCCACAAGTATAGGGGATCAATTGTAGCTCTTTTAGATAAGTAAGAGTGTCGAACCCAACGAGGAGCAGAAGGAAATGACAAGTTTCAGTAAGGTAGTGTCTGCAAGTGCTGAAATTGTAAGTAGCGGAGTAGTTTGATAGCAAGATAATTTGTAACAAGCCGGTAACAATAGTAGTAACAAAAGTGCAGCAAGGTAGCCCGATCCTTTTAAGGCAAAGGACGGGCCAAAACGGTCTGTTATGATAAGCAAAGTGTTCTTGAGGGTACACCGGATTTTCATCTAGTCACTTTCATCATGTTGGTTCGATTTGTGTTCGCTACTTTGATAATTTGATATGTGGTTGGACGGTGCTTAGGTGTTGTTCTTACTTGAACAAACCTCCTACTTATGATTAACCCTCCCACAAGCATCCGCAACTACGAGAAAAGTATTAAGAATAAATTCTAACCATAGCATTAAACTATTGGATTCAATCGGTCCCTTATGGAATAGCGCATAAACGGGAGCCTAAGCTTCTGTCAGTCTCGCAACCCATCATCTAATTGCTACTCCATAATGCATTCCCTTAGGCCCAAATATGGTGAAGTGTCATGTAGTCGACGTTCACATGACACCACTAAGGGAATCACAACATACATACTATCAAAATATGGAGCGCATATCAAGTTCACATGATTACTTGCAACATGATTTCTCCCGTGACCTCAAGAAAAAAGTAACTACTCACAAATGATAAACATGCTCATGATCATAGGAGTATTAAATAGCATATTGGATCTGAACATATAATTTTCCACCAAATAAACCATATAGTAATCAACTACAAGATGTAATCAACACTACTAGTCACCCACAAGCACGAATCTATAGTTTCGGTAACAAGATTGAACATAAGAGATGAACTAGGAAGACATTAGAATTACTCCAAAAAGCATTATTATGGATAAAAACATTATAAATAACATTAAGAAAACATGATGCAAAATGGACGTATCAGTCCTCCCCCACTTCCTCCTCGTTTCAGTCGCCGTTCATCGCCATCACCGTCGCGGTTGAGCTCGCGCTCACCAGCACCGGCTGCGCCAAGTGTCGACCACGTCCCTCGTGTGTCCCTGCTCCGCTCCCGCACGCTCTGGCCGTCTGGCTGCGCGCCCGCACGCTCCCCTACTCGCGTGGTCGTGCCAGCACTCACATGCTCGCCGTCGCGCCCCTAGCTCCGGCTGCCGCCCGCTCGACCTCGCCGATATTAAGGCTTTCTTGAGTGTTTCAAAGGCTTATAAACAATCATCATCAAAAACAAAGGGAATATCCTTTTGCAAGAGACTAGTGAGAGGCCTAGAAATTTTAGAAAAGTCTTTGATAAATCTCCTATAGAAACCAGCATCACCTAGGAAACTACGAATACCTTTCATATCTTTAGGACATGGCATTTTCTCAATTGCATCAACCTTAGCTTGGTCCACTTCAATACCTCTTTCAGAAATTTTATGACCCAAGACAATGCCTTCATTAAACATAAAGTGGCACTTCTCCCAATTCAAGACAAGATTTGTTTGTTCACATTTCTGCAAAACTCGATCAAGATTGCTTAAACAATCATCAGAAGACTTCCCATAAACAGAAATGTCATCCATGAAAACCTCAACAATCTTTTCACAAAAGTCAGAGAATATAGCAGTCATACATCTTTGAAAGGTAGAAGGTGCATTGCATAAACCAAAAGGCATGCGTCTATAAGCATAGGTTCCAAAAGGACAAGTAAAAGTGGTCTTTTCTTGATCAGGTTGAGAAACAGGTATTTGTGAAAACCCAAAATATCCATCCAGGAAGCAAAAGTGTGTGTGCTTAGATAATCTTTCAAGCATTTGATCAATAAAAGGCAAAGGGTAATGATCTTTTATAGTTGCTTTGTTTAATTTTCTAAAATCAATTACCATTCTATAGCCTGTAAAAATTCTTTGTGGAATAAGTTCATTCTTATCATTAGGAACAACATTTATACCACCTTTCTTAGGAACACAATGAACAAGACTTACCCATCTACTATCAGCTATAGGATAGATTATACCTGCTTCCAGAAGTTTTAATATTTCCGTTCTTACCATTTCTCTCATCTTCGGATTTAACTGAAGTTGGTGATCAACAACGGGTTTAGCATCAGGTGCCATATTAATTTTGTGCTGACATAGAGAGGGACTAATGCCCTTTAAATCATCAAGAGTATATCCAATAGCAACTCGGTGCTTCCTTAGAACTTTCAATAATCTTTCTTCTTCATGTTCTGAAAGGTTAGCACTAATAATAACATGATATATCTTCTTTTCATCAAGATAAGCATATTCCAAAGTGTCTGGCAATTGTTTTAATTCAAACACAGGATCACCTTTAGGTGGAGGAGGAAATCCTAGAGTTTCAATAGGCAAATTGTGTTTAAGCAGAGGACGTTGTTTAAAGAAAATTTTATCTATTTCATTTCTTTCATGCATATGTAAATCGTTTTCATGGTCTAGCAAATATTGTTCTAAAGGATCAGTAGGTGGTACATCAATAGAAGCAAGACCAATTAATTCATTCTTACTAGGCATTTCTTTTTCATGAAGCTTTCTACTAAACTTGGAAAATTTAAACTCATGAGACTCATCACCAAAACTAACATCGATAGTTTGTTCCTCACAATCTATCTTAGCATTAACGGTGTTCAAGAAAGGTCTACCAAAGATAATGGGACAAAAATCATCTTGTGGGGAACCAAGAACAAGAAAATTAGTAGGGTGTTTTATTTTCCCACATAAGACTTCAACATCTCTAACAATCCCGATTGGTGATATGGTGTTTCTATTAGCAAGTTTAATAGTAACATCTATGTCTTCTATTTCTGCGGGTGCTATGTCATTCATAATTTCTTGATATAAGGTGTAAGGAATAGCACTCACACTAGCACCTATGTCACATAAACCATGATAACCATGATCTCCTATTTTAACTGAGATGACAGGCATGCCAACAACAGGTCTATGTTTATCTTTTTTACCAAGTTTGGCAATTCTAGCAGCTTCTTCACAGAAGTAAATATCATGCCCATCTATATCTTCTTCTAAGAGATCTTTAACTATAGAAATGCTAGGTTCTACTTTGGTTTGTTCATCAGGTTTAGGTGTTCTAATATAGCTTTTGTTAACCACTAAACTTTAGCATGTTCCTTTATCCTAACAGGGAAAGGTGGTTTCTCAATATAAGCAGAAGGAACAACTAGATCAACATTATAAAGTATAGTTTCTTCTTTAACTGGTACCGGTTCTTTAATTTCTTGTTTGGGTGGGTGATATTTAAAACACTTCTCTTTAGGGAGTTCAACATGAGTAGCAAATGATTCACAAAATGAGGATACTATCTCTGAGTCAAGTCCATATTTAGTGCTAAACTTTTAAAAAGCATCAGTATCCATAAAAAAATTAACACAATCATACTTAAGTTTAATACCTGACTCTTTACCTTCATCAAATTCCCAATCTTCAAAGTTGCGTTTAATTCTTTCCAAAAGATCCCACCAGAATTCAATAGTCTTCATCATAGAAGAACCAGCAAAAGAAGTATCAAGCATCGTTTGATCATTACGAGAAAGCCGAGCATAAAAATTCTGGATAATAATTTCTCTTGAGAGCTCATGATTGGGGCATGAATATAACATTGACTTAAGCCTCCCCCAAGATAGAGCGATACTTTCTCCTTCACGAGGCTAAAAATTATATATATAATTCCGATCTCGATGAACTAGATGCATAGGATACATTTTTTGGTGGAACTCCAATTTCAAACGATTCCAATTCCATGATCCAATATCATCACATAGCCTATACCATGCCAATGCTTTTCCCTTAAAAGATAAAGGTTCATAACTTCATTTCCGGGTAAACCTACAAGCTTAAACAATCGACAAATATGTTCCACATATATCAAGTGCATATCAGGATGTCCAGTTCCATCTCCTCCATAAGGATTAGCTAGTAATTGTTCTATCATACCCGAAGGAATTTCATATTCAATATTTTTAGTAGGTGCAGCAGGTTGAGGGGTAGCTAATTTTGGTTCCGGACGAGGTGAAGATACCCCGAACGAACCCCTCAAAGGATTGTTTTCCATAGTAACAAGTGACAATAAATGTCAACACACTATATAAATGTTTCCTTACCAAAGGCGCTTCACTCCCCGGCAACGGCGCCAGAAAATAGTCTTGATGACCCACAAGTATAGGGGATCAATTGTAACTCTTTTCGAGAAGTAAGAGTGTCGAACCCAACGAGGCAAGTAGTTTTCAGTAAGGTAATGTCTGCAAGTGCTGAAATTGTAAGTAGCGAAGTAGTTTGATAGCAAGATAATTAGTAACAAGCAAGTAACAATAGTAGTAACAAAAGTGCAGTAAGGTAGCCCGATCCTTTTGAGGCAAAGGACGGGCCAAAACGGTCTCTTATGATAAGCAAAGCATTCTTGAGGGTACACATGATTTTTATCTAGTCACTTTCATCATGTTGGTTCGATTTTTGTTTGCTACTTTGATAATTTGATATGTGGGTGGACCAGTGCTTAGGTGTTGTTCTTACTTGAACAAACCTCCTACTTATGATTAACCCTCCCACAAGCATCCGCAACTACGAGAAAAGTATTAAGAATAAATTCTAACCATAGCATTAAACTTTTAGATCCAATCGGTTCCTTACGGAATAGCGCATAAACGGGGGTTTAAGCTTCTGTTAGTCTCGCAACCCATCATCTAATTGCTACTCCACAATGCATTCCCTTAGACCCTGGTGAAGTGTCATATAGTCGACGTTCACATGACACCACTAAGGGAATCACAACATACATACTATCAAAATATCGAACGCATATCAAGTTCACATGATTACTTGTAACATGATTTCTCCCGTGACCTCAAGAACAAAAGTAACTACTCACAAATGATAAACATGCTCATGATCAGAGGAGTATTAAATAGCATATTGGATCTGAACATATAATCTTCCATCAAATAAACCATATAGTAATCAACTACAAGATGTAATCAACACTACTAGTCACCCACAACCACCAATCTATAGTTCCGGTAACAAGATTGAACACAAGAGATGAACTAGAGTTTGAGATGAGATGGTGCTGTTGAAGATGCTGATGGAGATTGCCCTCCCCAAGATGGGAGAGTTGTTGGTGATGATGAGGACGATGATTTCCCCCTCCGGAAGGGAAGTTCCCCCGGCGGAATCGTTCCGCCAGAGGGAAAAGTGCTCCTGCCCAAGTTCCGCCTCGAGACGGCGGCGCTCCGTCCCGAAAGTCCTCTCCTTATTTTTTTCTAGGTCAAAATGACCTATATACCAGAAGATGGGCACCGAAGGTGCGCCTGGGTGAGCACAACCCACCAGGGCGTGCTTGGACTCTCTAGCATGCCCAGGTGGGTTGTGCCCACCTGGTGGGCCCCCTCTGGTAGTTATTTACTCCAATAATTCTTATATATTCCATAAAAAAATCCTCATGAAGTTTCAGCTTGTTTGGAGTTGTGCAGAATAGGTAGCCTGACGTAGCTTTTCCTGGTCCAGATTTCCAGCTGCCGGAATTCTCCCTCTTGGTGTGTATCTTGCAAATTATGAGAGAAAAGAGATTAGAATTACTCCTAAAAGCATTATTATGGATAAAAACATTATAACTAACAGTAAGAAAACATGATGCAAAATGGACGTATCAGTCCTCCCCCACTTCCTCCTCGTTTCAGTCGCCGTTCATCGCCATCACCGCCGCGGTTGAGCTCGCGCTCACCAGCATCGGCTGCGCCAAGTGTTGACCACGTCCCTCGTGTGTCCCTGCTCTGCTCCCGCACGCTCTGGCCGTCTGGCCGCGCGCCCACATGCTCCCCTACTTGCGTGGTCGCGCCAGCACTCGCACGCTCGCTGTCACGCCCCTAGCTTCAGTTGCCGCCCGCTCGACCTCGCCGTCGCTGTAGGCCACCCCCAGCTGTCCTGCGCCCACTACACGATGCGCCGGAGCAGTTGCTACCCAATGCCCCACCCGTGCGGCTAACCGAAGCCGGAGTTGGCCGGACGGGCAACCCCCGACGCCCTCTGTTTCATGCAGGCGGCTAACCGCGGCTAAACCGGCCACTTAGTGCTATTAGCCGCTAACCCGCCTCCTAATTAGCCACTCACCACTGAGGCCCCTCGCTAAATTGAAACGATTAACCCTGTTAAATTAACCTAATTGCTAATCAGCCACGGACAGCTAGGCCCGATCGTTCTAATTAATTAATGTGGTTAATTAAATCGTTTAGATAAATGTCTCACTGACATGTTGGGCCCTGACATTGTTTAAATGGATAGAGCTGACCTGGTCAGCCTCTGCTGACTAGGCAGTTGACCCAGTCAATTGTGTCCATTGTCAGCCACACATGCACACTTTCTGTGTATCCATAGCATTTATGTTTAATATATTTTTTGAATTAAATTAAATATAGTAATTCTAGAAAATTCTTAAAACTTAGAAAATTTACAGAAAATAATCCGTAACTCGGATAAAAATAATTTATATATGAAAGTTGCTCAAAAAAATATGATGAATCCGAATATGTCATCTGTTAATCTGTCACACGCCTCTAGAATAGCTAACATGGATCCATCCCCTTCGATTCATCTGTCTGAAAAATGCCAAACACTGGGAAAACATTCCCGGATGTTTTCTCTCTTCGTCTGTATCACCTAGCATTGCGTTAAGACACACCTATCACTGCATATTGTCATGTCATGCATTGTGTTGCATATGTTTGCTTTATATTTATTGTTTCTTCACCCTCTTCTCCCCGGTAGACACCGAGACTGACGCTACTGCCCCGTACGACTACAGTATCGATGACCCCTCCTTCTCAGCAGAGCTTCCAAGCAAGCAAACCCCCTTGATTATTCCGATATCACCCATTCCATTCTCTCTGATGCTTGCATTAGATTTTGCTACTATAAATGTTTGTTCCTATTCTGATGCACAACCTACTTTTGTAACCTGCTTTTGTACTTTACCTGCTTACCCTATATGCTTAGTATAGGTCGGTCAGTGATCCATCGATGACCCATCACCTTGTCCCTGTTGCCCCTGCTTCATCATCGATGACTCGATTAACGTGGTCGACGTCTAGGGCCCGACACATCACCTCACCCCCTTTTAGTTATATGACTCTGCAGAGCTATTAACGAGTGCCGAGGGTGATACCTCGTAACACACTCCTGATAAAACTCTGTAGTGTAACTAATCAGTCATGGTCATCGAGGCTAATTCCTCCTTCACCACTCCCGATACAACTCTGTCGTGCAACACCTCAAGTGTGAACCTCGAGGGTGATTCCTCCAAGTTCACCTTGACGGTTACATCAAGTGGAATCCATTGAGAGTGATTCCTTGGATTTGTTTTGGACACACTGTTACTTTGACTTTACCTTATCACAATATGAAAGACGGTCGGCCTCGAGGGGTACCCGCGAGAGTGATGTGAATTCGGGTTGACCTGGAGGCTACCCGCAAGATAATTACGAGGCACGCTCGGGCAGGCAGACCGCCCTGGAGTGGGCTGGGCCTGGCCCTTGCCGTAAGTCCTCGAGACGGGGCGACAGGAGCACTGGTCGTCACCGTGTGCTCCCAAGACACTAATGAGATTGGGTATTTGATCTGAGTTGGTCTTTGACCTATATGCACTAACCACCATGCGGGAACAGTTATGAGGACTCGACATCGTATGTATTAGCCGAAGCTCTTCGAACGTCAGCGATTGAGCGGCGCGCGCTCGGTTGGACGGGAAACCACCTACGCTTGTATTAGGGGGTGGGTCTGCTCCGGGCCGCCCACGCAACATGCAGGAGTGCAAAGGGCGATGGCCCCAAGACCCCTGCGCTTATGATGTAGGCCGACGTGCTGGCCTCTCTGTTGAGCCTAGGTAAGGCTACGACGTGTTGATCTTCCGAGGACGGGCATGACCCAATAAAGTGTGTCCGGCCAGAGTGATCGAGCGTGTTGGGTAATTTGGTGCACCCCTGCAGGGAAGTATATATATTTGAATAGTCGTGTCCATGGTAATAGGACGACTTGGAGTTGTATCCCCATCTATACAATTAGAACTGGATACTGGAGATGATAATTGGATATGATGGCTCCGGGATTGCTTTCTCGTAGGGAGTTGATGAAGGATCTTTGGATGTTAATACTAAAACATGCTTGCTACCTATAATATGCTAATCTGCACTCTTCTAATGCTGCAAGATGATTCAAGATGTTAGTCTTCGATAGGCTAGGTTTTCCCTTCTCTTCAGGCATTTATACAGTTCAGTCCAGAGATATAGCCCCATTCATTTGATACCGGTGCATACTTAGCATAGATCTGATGTAAGTCTTGCGAGTATTTTGGATAAGTACTCACGGTTGTTTTGCTACTTCTTTTCCCATATACCCGATTGCTGCGATCAGATGACGTACCCCAGGGGCCAGATGCCACCATCGACAACGACTACTACTACCCCGAGGATGCCAACTACTACGTGAAGACCGCCAACGACCAGGAGTAGTTAGGAGGCTTCCAGACAAGAGGCCTTGCCTTTTCGGTCGACGTTGCTTTTGTGCTAGCCTTCTTAAGGCAAACTTGTTTAACTTATATCTGTACTTAGATTTTGTTGCTTTCGCTGACTCGTTTATATTCGAGCTTATGCATTCGAGCCCTGAAGACCCCTGACTTGTAATATGAAACTTGTATGACTTTAATTTGTGTTTACAGTTATGTTATGGTATCTTTTCGTGAGTCTCTGATCTTGATCGTGCATATTTGCATGTATGATTAGTCCACGATTAAATCGAAGGCGTCACACCAGTATAGACAAGCTCCAAGCCCATGTGGTTGCAGCATCCTCACTCTCCAGTTCCAGCATCATCGTTCACCAGCGTCGCGGCTCGCCGGTTGAAGCGAAACATCGCTGACGGGGAGCACGTGTGTCGCCTGGTTTGCAGCACCATGGTCGCCGGTTGACGGTTGTAGAAAATTTCGCCATCGGTTCCAACAAGTCGTATCGCCTGCTCTAGCATGGACACGACCAGTTTCAGCACGACGCATCGCCGTGGTCAAGCACACGGTAGTCGTGGTTGTAGCACCAAATCCGGCCGATTGCAAACAACGATCTTGATTGTTTAGCGCGGCTGGGAAGGAGCCTAGCTCATGTTCGTTGCAGCCTGGCTCGCCACACCGTGGGGCCTCTGCATTGCAGCTCCTGGGTTGCACCATGTGGTGGCAGGAACATGCGGGGAAGGGAGAAGGGGCTCACAGCAGTGGGTCGACGTGTGTTGGCTGTAGCGAGCTCGTTAGTGCGGGAGGGCTGATGCAAAAGAGGAAGAGAGCGCGCGCATAGACAAATGAGAAAATTCCTTATTTAACATTGTCTAAAATTTCTTTCCCTGTTTGACACTTAAAAAATATTTCTTTCTTATCTAACAGAAACTTTAAATTTTATTCTCAATATAATACTTTCATTCATTTTTTATGCAAACGGTGTTAAATGGAACATGAAATGACAATTATGCCCTTGAACATCTATGTGGTCCTTTTCTTTATTCCGATGTCTTATTTAAGGATGAGGTCCATGGTTAGTGTAAGAAAATGAACAGACTACTAACAAGTAGCGCAAGCAAGGCTCAAGTACGTACGTATATAGGCGGCTAGAGACAACATCAATCGAGCTGCTTGTGTGCTTGTGAGCTATCTTTCCACTTACGTGTGCCGCACTTGGAGGAACTAAACCAACACTCCATCACAGGCTCGCCAAACGTACGGAAGCTCCTGTCCGCTGCGCCTTAGCCGCCCCCGCCTTGACCAGTTTCACTAGCTGGAACCATCGATCGGCTTGTGCAGATTGAGGTCACAGCTCGCCGTCTGCTTTAGATCCGGCATGCAGACGCGAAAGACCCTGCACAACGCAGCCCACTGCAACTTATGCTCGTGCAGCGTGCGGCAAGGAAGGCTTACTTCGGTTGGTGCTCTGGAGCGACGCGGCAATCCACGTGTTGTGCCGCCAAGTGTTCCCGAGTGCGAGGGATTGTGGGCTGGGCGAAAGCCAATGACAATGAACTTACTCGACCTAGGTGCTTCTAGTGTCAGGGGTAAACTTGTCATTTCACATGTCATTTAACACCTTTAGGTCAAAAAAGGCGGAAGTGTTATATTGGGAACAAAATTTAAGTTGGTGTTAGATAGAAAAATATATACTCCCTTTGTCCGAAAATACTTGTCATCAAAAAGAATGTATCTAGATGTATTTTAGTTCTAGATACATCTATTTTCATTCATTTTGATGACAAGTATTTTCGGACAGATGGAATATTTTTTAGTGTCAAATAAGGAAACCAAATTGAAAACAGTGTTAAATAAGAAATTCTTTCTAGACAAATTGCGGATGAGAAAAAGTGGAAGAGAAGAGAAAGGAAATGGATAAGATAGGGACAACGTGAACGATGCGTGACCGCGGGATCTACCTTCATTGTATGGCCCACGTGTTATTGGCCGAAAGTTGGGCTGGTCAGCAGGAAGCAATCATTTATCTGTTCTTTTTCTTTTCTCAAATTCACTGTTATAAGCTCAAACATTGGTGTGTGTGTACACATGATTTCTAACCTCACACGTCAGCACTAGTACTAGCACACATTTCCTTGGGGGACAATACGACAGCTACTACTCCCTCCGTCAAGAAATACTTGTTATTAAAATAGAGAAAATAGGACGTATCTAGATGTATTTTAGTTCTAAATACATCTTTTTTTTATTTATTTTAATAACAAGTATTTTCGGACGAAGGGAGTACTAACTTGTCTCACATTAGCTACTACTAACTCTAGTAAGACTCGGTTGCCCAACCGGTGATGGTAAGTCCTCGCTCGTTTCTCTCATGTTGATGGTTTGGCCAGTCAATAAGTGAGCCTATGTTTGTTTCTTACCGTGACAGAGAATTTGGTGTTGCGTGTGGCGGGGCCTCTGCGGCAACAATGACTCCATAAGAATGATTTCAGCGAACGATGCTCTTCGGAGGTTTCACCGTACTAGGCCCCTGTGAAGCTTGCAACTTTCTTCTGTGAAGCACATCAGCAAAATCGGAGCTGCCTCTCCTCGATGTCTAGAGCCGATTGTTGGCTATGGCCGATGAGGTTCTCTTGTGTCTTTCATTCAAAGCGGTCTTGATTGGTCGTCAACGACGAAGTTTGAATCACCTGCTCGGGAGGAAGGGATGATGATGACATTTTAGGCAACCTTGAGGGCGTGTGTGGTTTCGTTAGGGCATCTCCATTGCGGGGCGCTTAGCCCAGGTGACGGGATCCTAATCTTGGTAGATTAGCAGTTGTCATGTTACATCCTGGCGTCAGCCTGGGCCTTTGCCGAAAAATCATGCACCAGGCGCTTGGTCTCTTTTCTTCCTACACTAAGCGTATATGCTGTTTAGTTGACTAGCAATGTGACCGTGCGTTTTTTTTTGAAAAAGGGTTAGGCCCCGGCTTCTGCATCAGAATAATGCATACGGCCATATTATTAATAAAAAAGCAAAATGTTCTATAAAGGTTTTCAGGTCTCAAAAGTAAAAAAGCTCACAAAGAGCATAAGCAACATGACAGGAAAGCCACAACCGACAGGCAAAAATATAAGATAGGAAACTAAAGACCTATCCTATTAAATGACCGTCATCCAAACCGCTTGAAGATATCCCGAGCTTCCGTCTTCCATCGATAGATCCAGTAACCAAACGCTTCTTGGCCTCCGTCGGAGTGAGTAGCGACCACATACGGATGAGTGTAGTGGCCCGGAAGATAACCTGCAAGAAATGAATTTTTGTTGTTCTATTAAAAACCAAATCGTTTCTGCGGTTCCAGACTGCCCATAATAAAGAACATACTCCTACATGGATATGTCTCGCAGTTTCGGAATCTAACCCATCTAACCACGTCCCAAATAATGTGTTGATGGTATTAGGAGGAGTACTATTAAATGCTAAGTGCACTATCCGCCACAATTTTTTTGCCAAGGGACAGTCGAGAAAGAGGTGTTTGATGGATTCGTCCTTATCACATAAACTACATCTTGTAGATCCTGTCCAATTGAGTTTTGCCAAATTGTCCTTGGTTAGAATGACTTGTTTATGTACAAACCACATAAACACTTTGATTTTTAAAGGTATTTTGACTTTCCACACATGTTTCGAACGAGGAATAGCACTAGAATTGATAGCATCCAAATACATGGATTTAACTGAAAACTCTCCATTCTTTGTTAGTTTCTAGCTCAACCGATCAGGTTGTTGAGAAAGGTGGACCTCCATCAATCTTCGCACTAGGTGGAGCCAAGCTTCCCAACGATTTCCCGCTAGAGTCCTCCTGAATTGGATATTCAGAGGATTGGACTGCAATACTGTTGCAATGTAGGCTTCTCTTCGCTGCATAATATTATAGAGAGATGGATATTGGAGTGCAAGGGGCGTCTCCCCTAGCCATGTGTCCTCCCAGAACCTCGTGGCAGTACCATTTCCAACTACAAATTTTGTCCTGTTGAAAAAAGTTGATTTCACTCTCATCAGTCCTTTCCAAAAAGGTGAATCAGTCGGCCTCACCGTCACCTGGGATAATGTTTTGGAATTAAGGTACTTGTTCCGTAGGATAGGTGCCCATGTGGCATCCGTCTCTATAGATAGCTTAAACAACTACTTGCTGAGTAAACATCTATTCTTCAGCTCTAAGTTTTCAATGCCGAGACCCCCTTGGTCTTTCGATCTGCAAATGATATCCCATTGAGCAAGTCTATATTTTCGTTTTAATTCATCACTCTACCAGAAGAAGCACGATCGATAGAAGTCTAGCCTTTTCCGGAATCCAACTGGTACCTCAAAAAAGGACAAGAGAAACATAGGCATACTCGTAAGAACCGAATTAATGAGAATTAATCAGCCTCCGTATGACATAAGCTTGCCCTTCCAACAGCTTAGTTTCTTTTCAAATCGATCCTCAATGCACTTCCATTCTTTGTTAGAAAGCTTGTGCTGGTGAACTGGTATACCCAAATACGTGAAGGGTAAAGATCCCAATTCATAGCCGAACAATTTTTTGTAAGCATCTTGTTCATCTTTAGCTCTTTCAAAGCAGACCAATTCACTTTTATGGAAGTTAATCTTTATCCCCGATAATTGTCCGAACATGCATAACACAAGCTTCATGTTTCTTGCTTTTGCCAAATCATGCTCTATGAAGATGATAGTATCATCAGCATACTGAAGGATTGACACTCCGCCATCCACTAAATGTGGAACTAGGCCACCTACTTGGCCATCATATCCTTAGCCCTTCCTATTAGGATTGTCAACACGTCGACCACTATGTTGAAAAGAATCGGTGACATCGGGTCACCTTGCCTCAGGCTTTTGTGTGTCTGGAAGTAATTACCTATGTCGTCATTCATTTTGATTCCAACACTCCCTTTTCGTGTGAAACAATCAACCTGGTTTCTCCGGGCCTGATCAAATCCTTTCATGCGCAATGCCTGCTGAAGGAATGGCCATTTTACTTTATCGTACGCTTTTTCAAAATCCACTTTGAAAACCACCCCATCTAATTTTTTCGTGTGGATCTCATGGAGCGTTTCATGCAGAAGTACAACCCCTTCTAGGATGTTTCTGTCCGGCATGAAAGCGGTTTGGGAAGGCTGCACCACAGTACGCGCAATCTGTGTAAGCCTATTAGTCCCCACCTTAGTAAAAAATTAAAGCTCACATTAAGAAGACAGATTGGCCTGAATTGCTCAATCTATGTGGCCTCTATTTTCTTAGAAGCAAAGTAATTGTTCCGTAATTTAAGTGAGACAACTGTAACTGCCCACAGAATAAATCATGGAACAACGGGATCAAGTCCCCCTTAATAATGTGCCAGCGCTTCTTATAAAACTCCGCCGGAAAACCTTCCGGGCCTAGAGCTTTCTTATTCTTCATTTGTGATATAGCCTCAAACATCTCTTTCTCCGAAAACGGAGCGGTCAAAATATCGTTCTCATCTGCAGCAACCTGAGGCACATCCACTATCCTTGACTCATCCAAGGATATGAAATTATCCTCTAGAGGCCCAAACAACTGCTTATAGTAGTTCGTGATATATAATTTTAAGTTTTCCTGCCCTAAAATCGTCCCCTCATCTTGCTCAAGCTGAAAATCTCTTCTTTTGATGTTTGCCATTCGCAATCATGTGGAAAAATTGGGTGTTATCATCCCCTTGGACGATTTTGCGAACTTTCGCACGCAATGCCCACTTCAATTCCTCCTCTCGAAGAAGCTCTTTTAGTCGCATCTCCGCCTCCATTTTAGTTTCCAACTCCCTGGTATCTAGAATGGAGAACTCAGCCTTCAAGTCTAGGGATTGAATAAGTAGAAGGAGTCTATCCTTTTCAACCTTATATATCCCACTTAAATGTTTGGCCCATCCACGTAAGAACTTCCTTAGGTGCCTTATCTTGTTTTGCCATCTCTCAACATTCGACCTCCCTCCCGAATCTTTAGCCCATTCTCTGGCTATCAAATCCAGGAACCCATCTCTTTCAAACCACGCTAATTCGAAAGAAAAAGTGTTCTTGTTTCCCAGATGCGTTGCCTCTCCAGAGCCAACAAGCAATGGTGTATGATCGGAAATGGCACGGGATAACGCATGGACCATTACCAGGGTTAAATTTTGTTCCCATTTGACGCTAGCGAGGACACGGTCCATTTTCTCAAACATCGGGGTTGGTAATGAATTGGCCCAAGTGAATTTTCTATCGGACAGCTCTATCTCTCTAAGATCCAAGCTTTCGATGATAATATTAAACATAAACGACCATCTGTAGTCAAAGTTATCATTGTTTTTTTCATCCCGTCTACGGATAATATTGAAATCACCCCAACCAGAATTGGGAGCTGCTCGCTACCACAAATACTGACTAAATCCGCCAAAAACATATGGTTTGAGTTCAGGCTGCGCGGCACCATATACCACCACCAAAGCCCAGTTAAATCCATCGGCCTTCGATCTGACCCGAAACTTAACCTCAAAATCACCCATAACCACATTCCGGACTTCCAAAGAATCACACTTAAACCCAAGTAAAATCCCACCGGATCTCCCTCTTGGAGGCAGACCGTGCCAGTCAAAGTCGACACCTCCCGATAGAGTACTAAGAAACTGGGGAGTAAAGTTGTCCCTACCAGTCTCAGAAAGGGCGATAAAATCCAACTTGTGTTCTATTGAAGCATCAGCTAGAAACCTTCTCTAGCAAAGTCCTTAAGACCTTTGCTATTCCAAAAAATTCCTTTCACATTTCATCATGAAATTTTTTAGTGGTCCGGATCTTAGCACTTCTACGCACAGCCGAAGCTGGATAAATCTTTCATTTTCATTTGCCTTTAGGCTTGTTTTGATCCTCAACTCGGTCCTCATAACCAAGCTCAGTGGATCTAGCCACCTGAGAATCAGTAATAACGGAATCCCTCGGTGAGACAGAACATTCATCTTCCTCGGTGTCAGGAAGAGAGGGTGCAAGATCCGCACAAAAGCTATCAAGGACCCGAACTCCCAATGCATCTATCTCCGAATTATTCATGGGTTTAATAGCCGCTAAGTTCCGAATCATTTCTAAGGCACGCTCCGCTTCAAGATCCAGGATATCATTTATGGATTTAGAAATTTCACTATCATTACTACCTAGTGAAACACCCAACTGAGTTGCATTATGAATAATATCATCGCTAGAAAAATGCAGAATAGAATTGGAGGTGTTGACTGACATACCCGTAGTGACCTTAATATCACGAAGCTTGGCCGCCTGCATGGCGCATCGCAGCTGCATGTCATCAACATCCGATTGATCTTTGAGGCGACAACTCATTCGTCGACCAGTGGACACAGGATCCAGTATCCCTCCAAAAGCAATGATATCATCCCGCGTGGCTCCGTTCGAGGTAAGGCCACCTGCTGTACCCCCAACAGGGCTAGACGGATCTGAAACAATAGGGGTGTTGCCCCGTGCCGACGGCGAAGATCGTCTAGCCGCCACCTTCCTGGGACCCTGCGCGCCCAGGCAGGCCGACCCAAATCCCAGTGTCGTAGTAGGGGCCGCCCCCTCCAGGGGCACCAAGGGGGAGGTAGGGGCTGAGCCCACCTGCCCACGCCTCCCTCCCGATCTGCCACCAACCCCGACGCCCCGCCCGGCCTCAACCGCCCCGGCTGACACGGCCTCCACCGCACAGGACAACACCAAGCTCCGCGGCTCTGGCGAAGCATCACACCGAAGGCGAGTGGCGGGAGAACCAGGGGCCACCTCCCAACAACATCTCCTCCCTCGACATGCCCGAGCACCGTCTCCGGAGCCACGGAAAAAGAAGCACCCTCCGCAGAGGACACCATTACACTAGAAACATCGGAACATCCACTAACAGAAGTAGCAAGAACCTCAAAATCAAGCGGGGGAAGCGACTGTTCATCATCACACTCCACCCGCTCACTCCATGGGCTAGGAGGTGCCGAGGCGGGCTCAAACGATCCAAATCTCAGTGAGTTCATAGGCGCCGACGTATGCGTGGGGGTCCCCTTTCCAGGCGCCACTGAAGCGAGGTTAGAACCCAGGTTCGTGGACATATCTCGTCCACGATCATCCTCGCTCAACTCCTTGTTGCCAGATCCGTCATCCTTATCAAGCATATCAACATCATTTCCAGTCAAAGCCTCAGTGAATAAATCAGTGTCCCCAAACTCAATCTTGAGGTTAAAGATCATGCCAGCATGCGTCCACTTAACCACATCTGGTACAAACTCAATGTCCAGAACACTAACTAGCAACCTCGCCACCCCGTTAGCTCGGGTAAAGGCCATGTCCACCCGCTCGGTCTTCCCAACAAGATTCCCCAAGCTGTCTGCGACCCGAACATCATTCAGAGGCTTGGACGGTGCCCCCGAGAACCGTAACCAAAGCTGAGTAAGAGGCTTTCCCTTCGGCTCGACCTTCTTCCACTCATGAAACTCAAGGATACACTCGGTGCCAGGGACTCTATACAACCCAAAACTCAGAAGTCTCTGTAGGTCCTCAGTAGTTGGAAACTCAACCTCGTACATGTTGGCCTCGAGTCTAATCAGCTCCCACTGAAAGTTACCTGGAGCCAGCTCATTCATCCTCTATATGATCTGTGCGTCAGACAAGACACCTTTTGTCACTTTGACCACCCCCGTAGTCACGCTCTGTGGTGCCTCAGGGATATCCCTTGCACTAGGGGACCCAAAGAACATTAACTCGGTGTAACACACTCCATTTATAGTAACACTCGTCATCGGTTCACGCTGTATCGGTCATTCCCCGATCTCATGCACCGGCTTGAGGCAAGTGTCACAGAGCTCAGACACGCACTCTTCAATAAAGTGCCCCTGCTCACCACAGCGATAACACATCATCTTCTCCTTCTTCCGGGCCCACTTGGTAGCTCGATCACCATCTGATTTCTCGGGCCCTCTGACAGTACCCACCGCACTGGGCTCCACCTCAGGTATCGCCGCCGTAGCCAGTGCCGTCACCGCGGCCATGGCCTGGCCTGACAACGCTGGCGTCTGCACAATCGCCACCACGTCCGCGGAACTCGTCAGCTCCGCAACATCGGTAACCATAGCAGTAGGTGACGGAGGCTGACGATGGCGATTTCTGCCTTCGCGGCCACCACGATGAGCACGGAAGCCACCTGTCTGCTAGTAGTCCGGACCAGAAGCCCCCTCGACGAAGCCTCTGCTACCTCTTGAGCATGTGTTGGTTTTCCCTTGAAGAGGAAAGGGTGATGCAACAAAGTAGCGTAAGTATTTCCCTCAGTTTTTGAGAACCAAGGTATCAACCCAGTAGGAGATTACACGCAAGTCGCCTAGTACCTGCACAAACAATCAAGAACCTTGCAACCAACGCGATAAAGGGGTTGTCAATCCCTTCATGGCCACTTGCAAAAGTGAGATCTGGTAAAGATAATAAGATAAATATTTTTGGTATTTTTGTTGTATAGATTGGAAATTAAAGGTTGCAAAATAAAATAAATAGAAACTAGAATTGTAGATCGGAAACTTATATGATATAAAACAGACCCGGGGGCCATAGGTTTCACTAGTGTCTTCTCTCATGATAGCATGTATTACGGTGGGTGAACAAATTACTGCCGAGCAATTGATAGAAAATCACATAGTTATGAGAATATCTAGGCATGATCATGAATATAAGCATCACGTCCGTGTTAAGTAGACCGAAATGATTCTGCATCTACTACTATTACTCCACACATCGACCGCTATCCAGCATGCATCTAGAGTATTAAGTTCATAAGAACAGAGTAATGCTTTAGGCAAGATGACATGATGTAGAGGGATAAACTCAAGCAATATGATATAAAACCCATCCTTTTATCCTCGATGGCAACAATACTATATGTGCCTTGCTGCCCCTACTGTCGCCGGGAAAGGACACCGCAAGATTGAACCCAAAGCTAAGCACTTCTCCCATTGCAAGAAAGATCAATCTAGTAGGCCAAACTAAACCGATAATTAAAAGAGACATGCAAAGATATCAAAACATGCATATAAGAATTCAGAGAAGAACCAAATATTGTTCATAGATAAACTTGATCATAAATCCACAATTCATCGGATCTCGGCAAACACACCGCAAAAGAATATTACATCAAATAGATCTCCAAGAACATCGAGGAGAACTTTGTCTTGAGAACCAAAGAGAGAGAAGAAGCCATCTAGATAATAACTATGGACCCGAAGGTCTGTGGTAAACTACTCACGCATCATCAGAGAGGCTATGGTGTTGATGTAGAAGCCCTCTGTGATCGATTCCCCCTTCGGCAGATCGCCGGAAAAGGTCCCCAGATGGGATCTCACGGGTACAGAAGGTTGCAATGGTGGGAAAGTGGTTTCGTGGCTCTCCTGGATGTTTTTAGGGTATAAGAGTATATATAGGCGAAAGAAGTATGTTGGTGGAGCTACGAGGGGCCACGAGGGTGGGGGCGCGTCCTCCTGCCTCGTGGCCGCCTCGTTGTGTCTTTGACTTCCACTCCAAGTTTCCTGGATTGTGTTTGTTCCAAGAAAGATCCTCACAAAGGTTTTGTTCCGTTTTGATTCCGTTTGATATTCCTTTTCTGCGAAACACTGAAATAGGCAAAATACAGAAACTGGAACTGGGCCTCCGGTTAATAGGTTAGTCCCAAAAATAATATAAAAGAGCATATTAAAGCCAATTAAATATCCAAAATAGATAATAAAATAGCATGGAACAATCAAAAATTATAGATATGTTGGAGACGTATCAGCATCCCCAAGCTTAATTCCTGCTCGTCCTTGAGTAGGTAAATGATAAAAACAGGATTTTTGATGTGTAATGCTTCCTAACATAATTTTCAATGTAATTTTCTTTATTGTGGAATGAATATTCATATCCAAAAGATTCAATACAAAAGTTTCATATTGGCATAAAAATAATAATAGTTCAAGCATACTAACCAAGCAATATGTCTTCTCAAAATAACATAGCCAAAGAAAGCTCATCCCTACAAAATCATATAGTTTGGCCATGCTTCATTTTCGTCACAAAAAATGCTCCCATCATGCACAACCCTGATGACAAGCCAAGGAATTGTTTCATACTTTAGTATTTTCAAACTTTTTCAACTTTCACGCAATACATGAGCGCGAGCCATGGACATAGCACTATAGGTGGAATAGAATATGATGATGGAGGTTGTGTGGAGAAGACAAAAAAGGGAGAAAGTCTCACATCGATGCGGCTAATCAACGGGCTATGGAGATGCCCATCAATTGATATCAATGCGAGGACTAGGGATTGCCATGCAACGGATGCACTAGAGCTATAAATGTATGAAAGCTCAACAAAAGAAACTAAGTGGGTGTGCATCCAACTTGCTTTCTCACTGTCGGTGTCAAAACCGGTGGATCTCGGGTAGGGGGTCCCGAACTGTGCGTCTGAGGTTGATGGTAACAGGAGACCGGGAACACAATGTTTACCCAGGTTCGGGCCCTCTCGATGGAGGTAAACCCCTATGTCCTACTAGATTAATATTGACGAGTATAGGGGTTACAAGAGTTGATCTACCACGAGATCGTAATGGCTAAAACCATAAAGGTCTAGCCTATCTGATTATGATCGTACCTATGAACTAAACCATCCGGTTTATATAGACACCGGAGGGAACTAGGGTTGTATAAAGTCGGTTACATAGAAAGGAAATAGTACATCTGGCCGCCTAGCTTGCCATCCACGCAGAGGAGAGTCCTATCCGGACATGGGAGAAAGTCTTTTATCTTGCATCTTCATGGCCCAATAGTCTGGCCCATGTCCAATAAGCCGGACGCCCGAGGACCCCTTAGTCCAGGACTCCCTCAGTAGCCCCCGAACCAGACTTCAATGACGAGGTGTCCGGTGCGCAGATCGTCTTCGGCATTGCAAGGCGGGTTCCTCCTCTGATTACTTCAAAGTCCCTGACTTAAAGAGCAGTATTCGGCTTTTCCATTTAATGTCGCGCCCATCGGCTTCCACGCCTTCCTGGCTTCAGCTTCCACGTGTCGAGCGAATACGAGAGGTCGGGGTATTTTTGCACATACCACCCTGACCATACAAGAGAGGTGCCTATTTAAAGAGAATAGATCTCAAATCCATTCCACACCCTGTGAAAAAAAATCCTCAGAGCTCGCTAAGAGGAACCACTCCAACATGGCTAGCACTCCCAGATCTTCCTCTCATCCCCACGGCTCCGAAAAGGGTGATTGGGAGAGATGCTCCGTATCTCACGGTCAGCTGGCAAAGCTGCAAAACAGGGCTTTCTTCCTCCCGCGGATCTGGTCCCCGTCCGAGCAGGATTAACGTCCTTCAAC
This sequence comes from Triticum urartu, assembly GCF_056163025.1. Classification (NCBI taxonomy): domain Eukaryota; kingdom Viridiplantae; phylum Streptophyta; class Magnoliopsida; order Poales; family Poaceae; genus Triticum; species Triticum urartu. Next base: position 211,718,106 of record NC_141874.1, read on the forward strand.
GGCGGGGTTCAGGCGGAGAATTTCCCCAATCCGTCCAGGGGGAACGAGTATGCTTTGTTCCCTTCTTGCTAAGAGGCGTCGGATTTCCAATCCATCCCTTCCTCCGAGGACTGCTAGGGTATTATGGCCTCCAACTGCACAGTTTCACTCCTGCCTCCATCCTGCACATCGCGGGTTACGTTGCTCTATGTCAGCTATTCCTGGGCTGTGAGGCTCATTTTGAATTATGGTGAAAATTGTTCTGCCTCATCCCTCGTAATCAAGGGGGATCAATATTCAAAGTGGGAGGATCCAAAGTGTGGTGCATCGCTGGGACCGGATACCTGTTCGGCATGCCGAAAAAAGGCTTCCGAAGAGTGGCCTTCCGAATGGTTCTATATTGACGACGTCGCTCTTCCTGGCCCAGTCCGAATGGGTCCCCGAATTTTCAAGCGCTTCGTTGAAGAAACGCCACAACTGGCATCCTCGGAGCCTCGAGGAGGAGGACAACACGGAAGTCAGTCAGCTGATGGGTAAGATTAAGACGCTCGCCTAGTCCGGATTATCAATAATCGAGGTAATGGCGATCTCCATAGTACGGGGGGTCCAACCACTCCAATATAGAGGGCTACCCATGTGGCACGACAATGGGGAAGATGACACCTCACGCTGCGGTCAGAAGGGTCCAAAAAAACCCGCCGCTTTGGCCAAAATATTGGCCGAATTGTACAAAGGGGAGAAGGAGGAGTTCACTCGTCTCCAATGTCGAGACGGATTATCCATGTATAATCCTCCTAGCCGGGTAATCTCCAATCCGACCATTTTACTCCTCTCCCTGAATCATTTTTTATGGATAGTAACCTATCCACTCGCAACAGGAATGTCGGAAGGCTACCGAGGGGATCCATAGCCCCGCCCCCAGCCGGAGGGTCACAACCGGGACCTTGACCCCGGATTCGAAGAAGATCCGGACATATTTTTGGAGCTCGAGAATGGAGTATTCTATCAGAAGAGCTACGATGGTACGAAAGTGCCCATCATTGCCGATTATCCCAGCCTCCTCCTTGCTTCGCATGTAAGTGACTTAAGAGACATCTTCTTCGAAAGAGTTTCCTTATTTTGCCTCACCCACCGCACTATTTTGTGTTCCAAAGGGGAGGCGCTCGACGTCACAACATGCACCAGAAGCATCTCCGAGGAGAGCGGAGCCTGCGCCGAGCACGTCTTCGAAGAAAAAGGCAAACAATAATACGTCGGAACCTTCATCAAAGAGGTAAGGCTTTCTTTTTGAAAATACATCTCCTGATCGCCACATCAAATTGTTATGCCATTTGCTGCATTCTATCAGAAAAAGTGTCCGCCCGACTATGTCCGGGGAACCTGCCGGTCGTGCCTCCAGTAGTCGGGTTCCAGACCCTGCCCTAAGGATGGGGGCTGACACGGGAGTGGCGCCGAACTGTCATTCCGCAGAGGATTCGGACGATATGTCCGTCACGAACTCTGAAGTGGAGAGCGCCATGAATCATCATCGTTGGAGGGCCGCTCTTCGTGACCCCGACTTTTCAAAGGAGGCATTCAATGCTTTTAGCTCGGCCGATGCGTACATCCGAGCTGCTCGAGATGGGCTTGTCAGAGCCACGGACCAGCATCTAAAAGATATGCGGGTAAGTTTATATTGTACCAATCTGATAGTTATATATCAGTAGCCCCCGAGACTTGAAGCAGTTGATACAACTAATTTAAGGATCATTGTATAGCCAGGTACTTAAGGAGAAGAACAACCTGTTATCTCAGGAACTAGAAAAGTATCAGACCCAACTAACTGCTGCCAATGCCGAACTGGAGAAATCCAAGACAACGTCACCTGGTAATGTTCCCCTCCATCGAGAAAACATAATTGTATACTAATAATGCTAACACGGTTTCTCACCTCTTAATAGGATCATTAGATCAACTGCAGGAGCAACTAAAAGCCGCTCAAGGGGGAGAATAAGAAGCCAAAAGACTACTAGCCGTGGGCGAGCGTGTGCTAACACGAGTCAGGGAGGAGAAAAACAAGCTCCAGGATTCCAATACCCAACTGGGCGAGGAACTGAAAGATGTACGGGCCCAGCTAGCTGACTCCGTGAAGCAAAATAAGAGGCTTCGAGGCGGCATATTTAGTATGTGGTCAAACTTACCTCCGTGTAATTCGAAAATGAAAGGGACTAACAGATTTATGCTTGTAGGTATGCTGACTGGCCGTCCCGAAGAGGAGGTGTCCAGATTCTCGGGTGATCTGCTAGAAGAGCTGTCGCAAGTGCACGAGCAGGCACGGCAGGTGATGTGAAGTGTTGCCAAGGCTTTATGGCCATCCGCCTCCCCTCCAGGAAGAATGGAGGAGCTTATACAACTATTCAGGGGAGCTTAGCGGCGTTTTCGGTTATGGAAGATATAGGCCTGCCAGGAAGGTGCCCGAGAAGCCTGGGCCATGGTGAAAACACGGTATACCAAGCTTGATCCGAATCATATGGCTCGGGTCGGACCTTTAGGGTCAGATGGAAAACAAATTCCTGTTAATTTGGTATATGACCAAGTCGAAGTAGCCGCCAGATATTCCCAACAGGATTGCAAGTTAGACAGCCTGTTAGACGGTATATAGGAGGAAATTTTTGAGTCTAATTGACTATGTACTTTCCCTGACATATTTGTCCCTAGCCGGATTGTAAAACGATTATCATGGCAGACCTTTTCGCTTAGGCCTCTGGACCCGAAGGTGCGGAGTGTTTCCGAATACCTGAGCGGCAAAAAATAGACTGGGGTATGCATGGAAACTAGGCGTAGGGGTCATAGTTGCTTGAACAGACAAGTTGTATCCGGCTAGCTATGTTATATTACATTGTAATTGTCAGAAACATCTTCCAGAGAGAATAGTTCCGCCAAGGGTTCCTTTCCCTGGGTAGTCATGCGTTAATGTGCATGTCTGAACTGTGATTTGCAGAAATCGTAGTGTTCGTAACATCTGGGGTGCTCACGATGGGGTGAAATGAAAACATCTTTAGTCCACCGACCGAATATTCCCTTAAGAATGCTAACTTTCGGCTTCACCCAGTCTGAGGTACACATCTGGATGACCCGGCAGTAACAATCGCAGAGGTGCTCCCTTTATGCCCTAGCCGAACTAACGGGAACGTAGGGCATAAGCACAGGAGCCAGGCAACCCAGCTTGGCCAAAACTTAAGTCATATCGATGAATATAATGGCGAAGAAAAGGTACATATGAGGAGAACACACATATGTGACGAGCTTGATGCTCGGAAAATAACAATAATAAGCTTCTGTCCAAGAAGCCCCCAGGTATAATGGACGTACATATTTGAGTATGTGTATGTCACAGGTGCACGGTTTAGCCACGTGAAGAGCTTTAAACCTAAGAAAAGGAAAAATGCAAAAAGAGAGGAAAAAGTATTGGAAACAATAGGTAGAAGGAAACGAACAAAGAGTCCGACACTAGGCATAGAATCTTTGGAGTCTGGCCGCTTTCCAGGGGTTCGGGTCGAGGTGATTGTCAGATGCATCACGCAGGCGGTATGCTACCCCAGTGAGAACTTCGTCAATGATGAAGGGATCTTCTCACTTGGGCTTGAGTTTGTCCTTTTTATTCTCCGGAAAGCGTAGGACAAGTTCGCCAACGTTGTAAGTCTTGGCTCATACTTCTCTGCTTTGATATCTGCGGGCCTTCTGTTGATAAAATGCGGAGCGGGCTTTTGCGACGTCGCGCTCCTCCTCCAAGGCATCTAAGTTGTCCTGCCGATCGAGCTCAGCCTCTCTCTCTTCGTACATGCGCACTCGAGGTGAGTCATGAATAATGTCGCAGGGTAACACAGCCTCTGCGCCATACACCATGAAGAAAGGTGTGTATCCGATAGTGCGATTGGGCGTGGTCCGTAGCCCCTAGAGTACGGAGTCGAGATCCTCAACACAGTGCTTATCTGATTCTTTCAAAGACCGCACTAGTCTGGGTTTGATGCCGCTCATAATAAGACCATTGGCTCGTCCGACTTGACCGTTTGTTTGCGGATGATATACGAAGGCGTAATCAAGCTTAATGCCTAGATTAGCACACCAGTTTTTCACCTCATAGGCTGTAAAGTTAGAGCCGTTGTCGGTGATGATGCTGTGTGGGACACCGTAACGGTGCACAACACCGGATATAAAGTCTATCACTGGTCCGGCTTCGGCCGTTTTAACTGCTTTGGCCTCTATCCACTTAGTGAACTTATCTACCATAACTAGCAGATATTTTTTCTTATGGCTGCCTCCTTTAAGGGGTCCAACCATGTCAAGACCCTAGATCACGAAAGGCCAAGTGATGGGGATTGTTTGTAGAGCAGTGGGTGGCATATGGCTTTGGTTGGCGAAAAGCTGGCATCCGGCGCAACGTTGGACAGGGTCATGTGCATATGCTCGGGCTGTCGGCCAGTAGAAACCTGTACGGAAGGCCTTACTTACAAGGGCCTGAGCTGCAGCATGGTGACCACCGAGACCGACATGAATTTCAGCCAAAATCTGCCGCCCCTCCTCCTCGGAGATACATCTTTGAAGCACTCCGGTAGCGCTTTTCTTGTAGAGTTCTCCTTCATGGACCTTATAGGCTTTCGAACGCTGAATAATGCGGCGAGCCTCACTCTGATCCTCAGGGAGCTCTCGCCTATTGAAGTAGGGCAAGAATGGTTCGATCCATGGGGCAATGACTGCCATTACAAGATGGGCCGACGGTGTTGTTTCGGTGGCTGAGCCTCCGATGATGTCGGTATGTTCGGCATCTGGTCTTATGTTCGGGTCTGGACTGACGTTGTCGCTCTCCCCTTGCCACACCGCAGATGGCTTGAAAAGCCTTTCTAAGAAGATGTTAGGTGGGACGGGGTCACCCTTGGCGCCAATGCGAGCAAGGACGTCCACCGCTTGATTACTCTCTCGAGCCACATGGTGAAACTCGAGCCCCTCGAACCGAGCCGACATTTTGAGAACGGCGTTACGGTAAGCCGCCATCTTCAGATCCTTGGCATTGAAATCTCCATTTACTTGAGATATCGCGAGGTTCGAGTTTCCGCGCACTTCCAGGCGTTGTATGCCCATGGAGACAGCCATCCGAAGACCATGCAATAAAGCCTCGTATTCGGCTGCATTGTTAGAGTCTGTGTATAATATTTGGAGTATGTACTGAACTGTATCTCCAGTGGGGGAAGTTAGGACAACGCCTGCCCCTAAGCCCGCCAGCATTTTGGAACCATCGAAATGCATGACCCAGTTGGAATATGTGCCGTACTCTTTAGGGAGTTCGGCTTCTGTCCATTCGGCGATGAAGTCTGCCGGTACTTGGGATTTGATGGCCCGGCGTGGCTTATATGTTATATCGAATGGAAGGAGCTCAATGGCCCACTTGGCGACCCAGCCCATTGCGTCGCGATTGTTCATTATGTCATTCAGTGGAACTTCGGAAGCCACTATGATCGAGCACTCTTGGAAATAGTGTTGTAGCTTCCGGGATGCCATGAAGACCGTGTATGCTATCTTTTGATAATGAGGGTACCGGGATTTGCATGGAGTTAGGATGGTGGATACGTAGTATACCGGCTTCTGGAGCAGGAACTTGTGTCCGTCCTCCTCTCATTCGACGACGAGTACTGCGCTCACCACCTGGTGTGTTGCAGATATGTATAATAGCATTGGTTCGCTGACGCTTGGTGCGGCTAGGATTGGGTTGCTTGCTAAAAGAGCCTTTATTTCTTCCAATCCAGCCGTCGGAGGAGCCGATAAAGTGGCAATGCTTTTTCTCCTAGTCTGAAGATAAAGCGGCTTAAAGCTGCCACGCATCTAGCTAGTTTTTGGACCTGTTTAAGGTCTGTTGGTGTAGCCAATTGTGATAAAGCTCAGATTTTGGCTGGATTTGCCTCGATTCCTCTACTGGAAACAATGAAGCCCATTAGTTTTCTCGAGGGGACGCCGAATACACATTTTTTCGGATTGAGCTTAATGTCGTATGTCCGAAGATTGTCAAATGTGAGGCGTAAGTCATCTATTAATGATTCGACACGCTTAGTATTGATGACGACATCGTCCACATATGCTTCAGCTGTTTTACTGATTTGTTTCTCCAGGCATGTTTGAATCATGCGTTGGTAGGTGGCACCGGCATTTTTGAGCCCAAAGGGCATAGTGTTGAAGCAAAAAGGCCCGTATGGGGTAATAAATGCCGTTGCGGCTTGGTCGGATTTCTTCATTTTAATTTGATGGTATTCGGAGTATGCGTCAAGGAAACACAGTGAGTCGTGTACTGCAGTGGCGTCAATAATTTGATCGATGCGGGGGAGCGGGAATGGATCCTTAGGGCAAGCTTTGTTGAGGTCTGATGTCTACTACACAACCTTCTTCTTGTAGACGTTGTTGGGCCTCCAAGTGCAGTGGTTTGTAGGACAGTAGCAAATTTCCCTCAAGTGGATGACCTAAGGTTTATCAATCCGTGGGAGGCGTAGGATGAAGATGGTCTCTCTCAAGCAACCCTACAACCAAATAACAAAGAGTCTCTTGTGTCCCCAACACACCCAATACAATGGTAAATTGTATAGGTGCACTAGTTCGGCGAAGAGATGGTGATATAAGTGGTATATGGATGGTAGATAAAGGTATTTGTAATCTAAAAATATAAAAACAGCAAGGTAACTAATGATAAAAGTGAGCGTAAACGGTATTGCAATGATAGTAAACAAGGCCTAGGGTTCATACTTTCGCTAGTGTAAGTTCCCTCAACAATGATAACATAATTGGATCACAAAACTATCCCTCAACATGCAACAAAGAGTCACTCCAAAGTAGTCACTAATAGCGAGAACGAACGAAGAGATTATGGTAGGGTACGAAACCACCTCAAAGTTATTCTTTCCAATCAATCCATTGGGCTATTCCTATAAGTGTCACAAACAGCCCTAGAGTTCGTACTAGAATAACACCTTAAGACACAAATCAACCAAAACCCTAATGGCACCTAGATACTCCAATGTCACCTCAAGTATCCGTGGGTATGATTATACGATATGCGTCACACAATCTCAGATTCATCTATTCAACCAACACAAAGGACCTCAAAGAGTGCCCCAAAGTTCCTACCGGAGAATCATGGCGAAAACATGTGCCAACCCCTATGCATAGGTTCATGAGCGGAACCCGCAAGTTAATCACGAAAACATACATCAAGTGAATCACGTGATATCCCATTGTCACCACAGATATCCACGGCAAGACATACATCAAGTGTTCTCAAATCTTTAAAGACTCAATCCGATAAGATAACTCCAAAGGGGAAACTCAATTCATTACAAGAGAGTAGAGGGGGGAAGAAACATCATAGGATCCAAATATAATAGCAAAGCTTGTGATACATCAAGATCGTGCCAAATCAAGAACACGAGAGGGAGAGAGATCAAACACATAGCTACTGGTACATACCCTTAGCCCCGAGGGAGAACTACTCCCTCCTCGTCATGGAGAGCACCGGGATGATGAAGATGGCCACCGAAGAGGGATTCCCCCTCCAGCAGGGTGCCGGAACGGGTCTAGATTGGCTTTCGGTGGCTACGGAGGCTTCTGGCGGCAGAACTCCCGATCTATTGTCTGTTCTGGAAGTTTTAGGGTACGTGAGTATATATGGGTGCAGGAAGTACGTCGGTGGAGCTTCGGGGGCCCCACGAGGCAGGGGGCGCGCCCCCACCCTCGTGAGCACCTCCCTTGGCTCCTGACGTGGGGTCCAAGTCCATCTGGTAGCTTTCCTTCCGAAAATAACTTCTCCAGTTGATTTCGTTCCGTTTCGACTCCATTTGATATTCCTTTTCTTCGAAACACTGAAATAGGCAAAAAACAGCAAATCTGGGCTGGGCCTCCGGTTAATAGGTTAGTCCCAAAAATAATATAAAAGTGGATAATAAAGTCCAATATTGCCCAAAACAGTAGATAACATAGCATGGAGCAATCAAAAATTATAGATACATTGGAGACGTATCAAGGTCTTTGAAATCAACGCACAAGCGCCAGGATTTATCCTTCTTTGGCACCATCACCAGGTTTGCCAGCCAATCCGGATGTTTTATTTCTCTGATGAATCTGGCCTCAATTAGCTTGGCTAGCTCCTCCCCCATGGCATGTCGTTTGGGTTCGGAAAAGCGCCGCAGTGTTTGCTTAACTGGCTTGTATCCCTTCAATATATTGAGGTTGTGCTCAGCCAACCTGCGTGGGATTCCTGGCATATCAGAAGGGTGCCCGGCGAATATGTCCCAATTCTCGCGTAGGAACGCTCGTAGTGCGGCGTCCATTGTTGAATCTAGTTGTGCACCGAAGGAGGCTGTTTTCTTTGGGTCCATCGGGTGGACTTGAAATTTGACTATTTCATCTGCTAGTTTGAACGAGGTGGATTTAGAGCGCTTGTCGAGGATTATGTCGTCCCTATCCACCGTTGAGTGCAACGCGATTAACTCTTCGGCCACAAGGCCCTCAGAGAGTGCCTCGAGGGCCATGGAGGCTGTTTTGTTTTCGGCGCGGAGGGCTATATCCGGATCACTTGCGAGAGTGATAATACTGTTGCGCCCGAGCATTTTGAGCTTCATACACCCGTAATGAGGTATGGCTTGAAAGCGTGTGAATGCGTCTCGCCCTAACAGGGCGTGGTATCCACTGTTGAAAGGGGCCACTTGGAAGGTTATTTCTTCGGACCGGTAGTTATCCGGCATGCCGAATACCACATCAAGTGTGATTTTTCCCGCACATCGTGCCTCCCAGCTGGGAATAATTCCTTGGAATTCGTGTTACTTTGCTCAATACGACTCCTGTCTATATCCATTTTACTGAGTGTATCCTCGTAGATGAGGTTTAACCCGCTGCCGCCGTCCATGAGCACTTTGGTAAGTCGAAACCGTCCACAATTGGATTGAGGACCAAGGCCGATGGTGCTCGGACTGACCGAGCTTTTGGTTCGTCACTGGCATTGAAAGTTATGGCCATGTCATTCCAAGGATTTATTGTTGTGATTTGACAGACTTCGGCGAGGTCGCGGAGTGCCCTCTTGTGCCAATTGTTTGAAGCAAAAGTCTTGAAGACTGTCAACGCTCTGCGGTCGTCTTGTTCCGGGGGGAGTTGTTCTGAGGTATGTTTGGTGAGGATATCCTCGCCACTCTTGGCCACTTGCCGGAGTATCTAACATCCTCTAAGGCTGTGGGTAGGTAAGGTATCCGGTGTTGTGTGTATTTGGCACGGCCTATCAAGCCATCCTTTCAGAATGGTTCCGTGCCCCGTAATGGGTTTGTATTTCTTTGCTGTTGTGTTGGGCGCCTCTCGAGGGTGCACCCATTTTGTTCGGACGAAAGGTTAAGTGGGAGATGGCAGCTCCCATCGAGCTGCCTGAGTTTTCCAGGCGCTTTCCATTACGCAGTACTTTTGTACTATGGCTATCAAATTGGCGAAGTGTAATACGTGACGACGGCTGATAGCGTTGAGGATTCCTTCGTCCGTACAATTACTGCGGAATATTGAGATCGCATCTTCGTCGCGGTAATCTTTGATCTTGTTCTTGACAAGGAGGAATCTGGGCCAAAAGTGATGGACTGCTTCCTGAGACTGCTGACGTAAGTAGGTGAGATCGCGTATATCTGGGTGGGTGGGTGGATTTAAATCCGAACCCTGACCCAATTTGGGATCTGGAGTTTGAGAAATTTCTGAGCTTAATAGTTCGGGTTCCAGGAGATCGACCGATTCTTCAGGTCTACCGTCTGATTCCAAGTTCGAAGGACAAAGCATGTCGTTCCATGGACAGGTATCTGGCTCTTCAAGCTCAGGGATCCGAACATAGTTCGTCCTCAGTATAGAGGGAGAATTGTTGTTTTGCTCCTCCACTACCGCTATTTGGTGGGTGATCGATGGAGATTTGATTTCTCTCTGATCGGGTTTGAGCCCATTCTAACCGTAGTCTATGTCGACCCCCAGGGCGGCGATGCGATCCAGGAGTTCATTCAAAGACGATAATTCCGTTGGATCCATCTGTCTGGAGTATTCGGAGTCAATCCGGAGTAGATTTTCGATGACCCGAGAAGTCATCGTCGGCTCACCGGCCGAACGGGAGGTCATGATAAAGCCACCTGACCGGAGGGTTTGGCTTGAGGTCAGGGCTCCATCGGCGGTGATGTTGTACTTGATCACAAGGCGAGCCATCAACCCTGACTTCGACGTCACAGTGGAACTCTCAATGAAAGCACCAATGTCGGTGTCAAAACCGGTGGATCTCGGGTAGGGGGTCCCGAACTGTGCGTTTGAGGTTGATGGTAACAGGAGACCGGGAACACAATGTTTACCCAGGTTCGGGCCCTCTCGATGGAGGTAAAACCCTACGTCCTGCTAGATTAATATTGACGAGTATAGGGGTTACAAGAGTTGATCTACCACGAGATCGTAATCGCTAAAACCCTAAAGGTCTAGCCTATCTGATAATGATCGTCCCTATGAACTAAACCCTCTGGTTTATATAGACACCGGAGGGAACTAGGGTTGTACAAAGTCTATTACATAGAAAGGAAATAGTACATCCGACCGCCTAGCTTGCCATCCACGCAGAGGAGAGTTCTATCCGGACACGGGAGAAAGTCTTCTATCTTGCATCTTCATGGCCCAAAAGTCTGGCCCATGTCCAACAGGCTGGACGCCCGAGGACCCCTTCGTCCAGGACTCCCTCACTCATGAAGACCTAGGGAATTTTGAGGAAGCCCATTGTTGGAATATACAAGCCATGTTCTATAATGAAAATTCCCACTAGTATATGAAAGTGACAAAATAAGAGACTCTCTATCATGAAGATCATGGTGCTACTTTGAAGCACAAGTGTGGAAAAGGGATAGTAACATTGTCCCTTCTCTCTTTTTCTCTCATTTTTTGGGCCTTCTCTTTTTTTGGCCTTTCTCTTTTTTTCCTCACACAGGACAATGCTCTAATAATGATGATCACCACACTTCTATTTATTTACAACTCAAAAATTACAACTCGATACTAGAACAAAATATGACTCTATATGAATGCCTCCGGTGGTGTACCAGGATGTGCAATGATTCAAGAGTGACATGTATAAAGAATTGAGCAGTGGCTTTGCCACAAATACGATGTCAACTAGATGATCATGCAAGGCAATATGACAATGATGAAGCGTGTTATAATAAACAGAACGGTGGAAAGTTGCATGGCAATACATCTCGGAATGGCTATGGAAATGACATAATAGGTAGGTATGGTGGCTGTTTTGAGGAAGATATAAGGAGGCTTATGTGTGATAGAGTGTATCATATCACGGGGTTTGGATGCACCGGCGAAGTTTGCACCAACTCTCGAGGTGAGAAAAGGCAATGCACGGTACCAAAGAGGCTAGCAATGATGGAAAGGTGAGAGTGCGTATAATCCATGGACTCAACATTAGTCATAAAGAACTCACATAATTATTGCAAAAATCTACAAGTCATAAAAACCAATCACTACGCGCATGCTCCTAGGGGGATAGATTGGTAGGAAAATACCATCGCTCATCCCCGACCGCCACTCATAAGGAGGACAATCAAAGAAACACCTCATGCTTCAAATTTATTACACAACAGTTACCATACGTGCATGCTACGGGGCTTGCAAACCTCAACACAAGTATTTCTCATATTCATAAATACTTAACTAGCATGACTCTAATATCACCATCTTCATATCTCAAAACAATCATCAAGTATCAAACTTCTCATAGTATTCAATGCACTCTATATGAAAGTTTTATCATACCCATCTTGGATGCCTATCATATTAGGACTAATTTCATAACCAAAGCAAATTACCATGTTGTTCTAAAAGACTATCAAAATAATATAAGTGAAGCATGAGAGATCAATAATTTATATAAAATAAAACCACCACCGTGCTCTAAAAAGATATAAGTGAAGCACTAGAGCAAAATTATCTAGCTCAAAAGATATAAGTGAAGCACATAGAGTATTCTAATAAATTTCGATTCATGTGTGTCTCTCCAAAAGGTGTGTACAGCAAGGATGATTATGGTAAACTAAAAAGCAGAGACTCAAATCATACAAGACGCTCCAAGCAAAACACATATCATGTGGTGAATAAAAATATAGCCTCAAGTAAAGTTACTGATAGATGAAGACGAAAGAGCGGATGCCTTCCGTGGCATCCCAAGTTTCGGCTTTTGGTTGTCCTTAAATTTTACCTTGGGGTGCCATGGGAATCCCCAAGCTTAGGCTATTGCCACTCCTTGTTCCAAAATCCATCAAATCTTTTCCCAAAAACTTGAAAACTTCATAACACAAAACTCAACAGAAAATCTCATGAGCTCCGCTAGTATAAGAAAACAAACCACCACTTTAATGTACTGTAATGAAGTAATTATTTATTTATATTGGTGTTAAACCTACTGTATTCCAACTTCTCTATGATTCATACCCCCCGATACTAGCCATAGATTCATCAAAATAAGCAAACAACACACGAAAAAACAGAATCTGTCAAAAATAGAACATTCTGCAGCAATCTGGAGGTTTCGAATACTTCTGTAATTCCAAAAATTCTGAAAAATCAGGACGACCTAAATAATTTGTATATTGATCTACTGAAGTTCGAATTGGTATTTTATCGCTCTCTGGTAAAAAAACGAAAATTATTCTCGTGAGCGCATATTTTCTGTTTTTTCAGCAAGATCAAATAACAATCACCCAAGAAGATCCTAAAGGCTTTACTTGGCACAAACACTAATTAAAACATAAAAAACACAGTCACAACAGAGGCTAGATAAATTATTTATTACTAAACAGGAACAAAAAGTAAAGAACAAAAATAAAATTGGGTTGCCTCCCAACAAGCGCTATCGTTTAAAGCCCCTAGCTAGGCATTGACAATTTCGATGATGCTCACATGAAAGACAAGAATTCAAGCACAAAGAGAGCATCATGAAACACGTGACAAACACATATAAGTCTAACATACTTTATATGCATAGGCATCTTATAGGTAAACAAATTATCATAGCAAGCAAAAACTAGCTTATGCAAGGAAGCGGAAAGAAACAATAGCAATCTCAACATAATGAGAGGTAATTTAGTGAAATGAAAATTTCTACAATCATATTTTCCTCTCTCATAATAATTACATGTGGGATCATAAAAAAATTCAACAAAATAGCTATCACATAAAATATTTTCAACACGATCCACATGCATGCAAAGTTGACACTCTTCCAAAATAGTGGGATTAACATTAACTAAAGTCATGACCTCTCCAAACCCACTTTTATCAAAAACTTCATAAGATTGAACATTCTCCAAATATGTGGGATCTAAAGTTGACACTCTTCCAAACCCACTTTCAATATTATTGCAAACATTACTATCAATCTCATATTCATCATGGGGCTTAAATAAATTTTCAAGATCATAAGAAGCACTATCACCCCAATCATGATCATTGCAACAAGTAGAGGACATAGAAAAACTAGCATCCCAAGCTTAGGGCTTTGCATATTATTAGCACAATTTACATCAATAGAATTTATAATAAAATCATTGCAATCATGCTTTTTATTCAAAGATCTATCGTGAATCGCTTCATAAAGTAATTCATCACACTTTTCAGATTCATGAATTTCAAGCAAAACCTCATAAAGATAATCTAGTGCACTCAACTCACTAGCAATAGGTTCATCATAATTGGATCTCTTAAAGAGATTATCAAGTGGATGAGGATCCATAAACTTTTAACAAGCGAAGATGCAAGCAAAAAGAAGGTACATGGTAACACAAGCAAACAAAAGATCGAACGGAAGAAGGGTGAAGAAAAGGTGAAGGTGAAGTGGGAGAGAGGAAAACGAGAGGCAAATGGCAAATAATGTAATGCGAGGGAGAAGTATTTATGATGGGTACTTGGTATGTCTTGACTTGAGCATAGATCTCCCCGGCAACAGCGCTAGGAATCCTTCTTGCTACCTCTTGAGCATGCGTTGGTTTTCCCTTGAAGAGGAAAGTGTTGGAAATATGCCCTAGAGGCAATAATAAATTAGTTATTATTATATTTCATTGTTCATGATAATTGTTTATTATCCATGCTAGAATTGTATTGATAGGAAACTCAGATACATGTGTGGATACATAGACAACACCATGTCCCTAGTAAGCCTCTAGTTGACTAGCTCGTTGATCAATAGATGGTTACGGTTTCCTGACCATGGACATTGGATGTCGTTGATAACGGGATCACATCATTAGGAGAATGATGTGATGGACAAGACCCAATCCTAAGCCTAGCACAAGATCGTGTAGTTCGTATGCTAAAGCTTTTCTAATGTCAAGTATCATTTCCTTAGACCATGAGATTGTGCAACTCCTGGATACTGTAGGAGTGCTTTGGGTGTGCCAAACGTCACAACGTAACTGGGTGGCTATAAAGGTGCACTACGGGTATCTCCGAAAGTGTCTGTTGGGTTGGCACGAATCGAGACTGGGATTTGTCACTCCGTGGAACGGAGAGGTATCTCTGGGCCCACTCGGTAGGACATCATCATAACATGCACAATGTGACCAAGGAGTTGATCACGGGATGATGTGTTACGGAACGAGTAAAGAGACTTGCCGGTAACGAGATTGAAAAAGGTATCGGGATACCGACGATCGAATCTCGGGCAAGTATCGTACCGATAGACAAAGGGAATTGTATACGGGATTGATTGAATCCTTGACATCGTGGTTCATCTGATGAGATCATCGTGGAGCATGTGGGAACAAACATGGGTATCCAGATCCCGCTGTTGGTTATTGACCGGAGAGTTGTCTCGGCCATGTCTGCATGACTCCCGAGCCCGTAGGGTCTACACACTTAAGGTTCGATGACGCTAGGGTTATAAGGAAAGTATCTATGCAGTTACCGAATGTTGTTCGGAATCCCGGATGAGATCCCGGATGTCACGAGGAGTTCCAGAATGGTCCGGAGGTAAAGATTTATATATGGGAAGTCCCGTTTTGGTCACCGGAAAAGTTTCGGGTGCTATCGGTAACGTACCGGGACCACCGGGAGGGTCCCGGGGGTCCACCAGGTGGGGCCACCAGCCCTAGAAGGCTGCGTGGGCCAAGTGTGGGAGGGGACCAGCCCCAGGTGGGCTGGTGCGCCCCCCACCAAGGCCCAAGGCGCAAGGGAGAGTGGGAGGGGGCAAACCCTAGGTCCAGATGGGCCTTAAGGCCCACCCTAGGTGCGCCCCCCTCTCTCCCACCATGGCCGCCACCCTAGATGGGTTTTGGGGCTGCCGCCACCCCTAGGGAGGGAACCCTAGATGGGGGCGCAGCCCCTCCCCTTCCCCTATATATACTTGAGGTATTGGGGGCTGCAAGACACACGAGATCATCTCCCTCTTGGCGCAGCCCTACCTCCCTCCCTCCTCGTCTCTCGTAGTGCTTGGCGAAGCCCTGCTGGAGTTCCGCGCTCCTCCACCACCACCACAACGTCGTGCTGCTGCTAGACGGAGTCTTCCCCAACCTCTCCTTCTCCCCTTGCTGGATCAAGGCATGGGAGATGTCACCGTGCTGCACGTGTGTTGAACGCGGAGGTGCCGTGGTTCGGCGCTTAGATCGGAATCAACCGCGATCTGAATCGCTACGAGTACGACTCCTTCATCCGCGTTCTTGCAACGCTTCCGCTTAGCGATCTACAAGGGTATGTAGATGCACTCCCCTTCCCCTCGTTGCTAGATTACTCCATAGATTGATCTTGGTGATGCGTAGAAAATTTGAAATTTCTGCTACGATCCCCAACAGTGGCAACATGAGCTAGGTCTATGCGTAGTTTCTATGCACGAGTAGAACACAAGTTGTTGTGGGCGTCGATTTTTTCAATTTACTTGCCGTTACTAGTATTATCTTGATTCGGCGGCATCGTGGGATGAAGCGGCCCGGACCGACCTTACACATACTCTTACGTGAGACAGGTTCCACCGACTGACATGCACTAGTTGCATAAGGTGGCTAGCGGGTGTCTGTCTCTCCCACTTTAGTCGGATCGGATTCGATGAAAAGGGTCCTTATGAAGGGTAAATAGAAATTGGCATATCACGTTGTGGTTTTGGCGTAGGTAAGAAACGTTCTTGCTAGAAACCTATAGCAGCCACGTAAAAACTTGCAACAACAATTAGAGGACGTCTAACTTGTTTTTGCAGCATGTGTCGTGTGATGTGATATGGCCAAAAGGATGTGATGAATGATATATGTGATGTATGAGATTGATCATGTTCTTGTAATAGGAATCACGACTAGCATGTCGATGAGTATGACAACCGGCAGGAGCAATAGGAGTTGTTTTAATTTATTTATGACCCGCGTGTCAACATAAACGTCATGTAATTACTTTACTTTATTGCTAAAGCGTTAGCCATAGTAGTAGAAGTAATAGATGATGAGACAACTTCAAGAATACATGATGATGGAGATCATGATGATGGAGATCATGGTGTCATGCCGGTGACAATGATGATCATGGAGCCCCGAAGATGGAGATCAAAAGGAGCAAATGATATTGGCCATATCATGTCACTATTTGATTGCATGTGATGTTTATCATGTTTTACATCTTATTTGCTTAGAACGACGGTAGCTTAAATAAGATGATCCCTCGTAATAATTTCAAGAAAGTGTTCCCCCTAACTGTGCACCATTGCGAAGGTTCGTTGTTTCGAAGCACCACGTGATGATTGGATGTGATAGATTCTAACGTTCGAATACAACGGGTGTAAGCCAGATTTACACACGTAATACACTTAGGTTGACTTGACGAGCCTAGCATGTACAGACATGGCCTCAGAACATGGAAGAACAAAAGGTCAAGAATGAGTCGTATATAAGATACAATCAACATGAAGATGTTCACCGATGTTGACTAATCCGTCTCACGTGATGATCGGACACGGCCTAGTTGAATCGAATCATGTTTCACTTAGATGACTAGAGGGATGTCTATCTGAGTGGGAGTTCATTAAATAATTTGATTAGATGAACTTAATTATCATGAACATAGTCTAAATTGTCTTTGCAAATATGTTGTAGATAAATAGCTCACGTTGTAGCTCCCTGTTTCAATACGTTCCTAGAGAAAGACCAATTTGAAAGATATTGTAAGCAATGATGCAGATTGGGTCCGTAGTCCGAGGAGTGTCCTCACTGCTACACAGAAGGCTTACGTCTTTGATGCACCGCTTGATGTGCAAACCCCTACAATGCCGTATGTGGATGTTGTGCACCATACTTTACAGCTTAGAATCGGGATTCCAATGACGTTTTGAACGCCATAAGACATATGAGATGTTCCAAGAGCTGAAATTGGGATTTCAGGCTCATGCCCGTGTTGAGAGGTATGAGACCTCTGACAAGTTCTTTTGCCAACAAGATGGAGGAGAATAGCTCAGCTAGTGAGCATGTGCTCAGAATGTCTGGGTGCTACAATCACTTAAATCAAGTGGGAGTTAAACTTCCAGATAAGATAGTGATTGATAGAGTTCTCTAGCCACTATCACTAAGCTACTAGATCTTCGTGATGAACTATGACATGCAAGGGATGGAGTTGATCCCGGAGCTGTTCGTGGTGCTTAAGACCGCAAAAGGTAGAAATCAAGAAGGAGCATCAAGTGTTGATGGTTTAACAAGACCACTAGTTTCAAGAAGGGCAAGGGCTAGAAGGGAAACTTCATGGATGGCAAACCAGTTGCCGCTCCAGTGAAGGAACCCAAGGTTGAACCCAAACCCGAGACTAAGTGCTTCTATTGTAAGGGGAACAGTCACTGGTAGCAGAATTACCCCAAATGCACGGTAGATAAGAAGGCTGGCAACTTCAACAAAGTATATATGTGTTATTAATGTGTACCTCACTAGTACTCCTGGTAGCACCTGGGTATTGGATACCGGTTCAGTTGCTATTATTGGTGACTTGAAGCAAAAGCTACGGACTAAACGGAGACTGGCTAAGGGTGAGGCGATGATGTGTGTTGGAAGTGTTTCCAAAGTTGATGATATCACCATCGCACGCTCCATCTGCCTTCGGGATTAGTATTGAACCTAGATAAATGTTATCAGGTGTCTACATTGAGCATGAATATGATTAGATCATGTTCATTGCAGTACGGTTATTCATTTAAGTTAGAGAATAATGGTTGTTCTGTTTACATGAATAATACCTTTCATGGTCATGCACCCTATGTGAATGGTTCAGTGAATCTCGGTCGTGGTAATACACATGTTCACGCCAAAAGATGTAGATAGTACCACTTTCTTGTGGCACTGCCGCTTAGGTCATATTGGCGTAAGATGCATGAAGAAACTCCGTGTCGATGGATGTTTGGAGTCACTTGATTTTGAATCGCTTGACACATGCGAGCCATGCCTCATGGGCAGGATGACTAAGACCCCGTTTTCAGGTACAATGAAATGGGCAAGTGACTTGTTGGAAATCATACATGCTGATGCGTGTGATCCAATGAGAATTGAAGCGTGTGGTGAATATCGCTATTTTCTCATCTTCACTGACGATTTGAGTAGATATAGGTATATTTACTTAATGAAGCACAAGTCTGAAACATTTGAAAAGTTCAAGCAATTTCAGAGTGAAGTTAAGAACCATCATACCAAGAAGATCAAATTCCTACGATCTGATCGATGAGAATTTCTGAGTTATGAGTTTGGCAATCACTTAAGACATTGTGGAATTGTTTCGCAGTTGAAGACACCTGGAACACCACAGCGTAATGGTGTGTCCGGACATCATAATCGAACCTTATGAGATATAGTGCGATCTATGATGTCTTTTACCGATCTACCGCTATTATTTTGAGGTTATGCATTAGCGACAGCTGCATTCACTTTAGATAGGACACCATCTAAGTCCGTTGAGATGACGTCGTATGAATATGGTTTGACAAGAAACCAAAGTTGTCGTTTCTTAATGTTTGGGGCTGCGATGCTTAAGGCTTCAGCCGGAGAAGCTCGAACCCAAAAGCGGACAAAATAATCTTCATAGGATACCCAAAGGTGACAGTTGGGTATACCTTCTATCTCAGATCCGAGGGAAAATTGTTTGTCGCTAAGAACGGGTCCTTTCTCGAGAAGGAATTTCTCTCGAAAGAATTGAGTGGGAGGAAGATAGAACTTGATGAGGTTGTCGAACCTTTACTTCAACTAGAGAGTGATGCAACACAGAAAGATGTTCTCTGTGGCGCCTACGTCTGTTGAATAGGAAGTTAATGATAGTGATCATGAAGCTTCGGATCAAGTTGCTATAGAACCTCGTAGGTCGACAAGGATATGTACTACTCCTGAGTGGTATGGTAATCCTGTCTTAGATATCATGTTGTTAGACAACAATGAACCTACGAGCTATGGAGAAGCGACGGTGGGCCCATATTCCGACAAATGGTTAGAAGCCATGAAATCCGAGATAGGATCCATGTATCAGAACAAAGTATGGACCTTGGTGGACTTGTCCAATGATCGGCAAGCCATTGAGATAAATGGATCTTTAAGAAGAAGACAGACGTGGGCGGTAATGTTACCGTCTATGAAGCTCAACTTGTGGGAAAGAGTCTTTTCACAAGTTCAAGGAGTTGACTACGATGAGAATTTCTCACCCGTAGCGATGCTTAAGTCCGTCGGAATCATGTTAGCATTAGCTGTATTTTTCGATTATGAAATCTGACAGATGGATGTCAAAAACAAGTTTTCTTACCAGTTTTCGTAAGAAAGACTTGTATGTGATACAATCAAAGTTTTGTCGATCCTAAGGATGCTAAAAGGTATGCTGGCTCCAGCGATCCTTCTATGGACTAGAGCAAGCATCTCTGAGTCAGAATATATGCTTTGATGGAGTGATCAAAGCTTTTATGTTTATACAATGTTTGCTAGAAACTTGTATTTACAAGAAAGTGAGTGGGAGCACTACAACATTTCTGATAAGTATATGTGGATGACATATTATTGATTCGAAATGATGTAGAATTTCTGGAAAGCATAAACGGTTGTTTGAAGAGTGATTTTCAAAGGAAGACCTGGATAAAGCTGCTTACATATTGGGCATCAAGATCTATAGAGATAGATCAAGACGCCTGATGATACATTCAAAGAACGCACACCTTGACATGTTTTTGAAGGAGTTCAAAATAGATCAGTCAAAGAAGGGGTCCTTACCTGAGTTGTAAGGTGTGAAGTTGAGTAAGACTCAAAGATTGACCACAGCAGAAGAAAGAGGAAGGACGAAGGTCGTCCCCTATGCTTTTGTCATAGGCTCTATACGGTATGCCATGCTGAGTACCGCACCAGATGTGTGCCTTGCCACATGTCTGGCAAGAGGGTACAAAGGTGATCTAGGAGTGGATCACCAGATAGCGGTCAAAATTATCCTTAGAGGAACTAGGAAATGTTTCTCGGTTATGGAGGTGATAAAGAGTTCGACGTAAAGAGTTACGTCGATGCAAGCTTAACACCTATCCGGATAGCTCTGAGTAGAGATACTGGATATGTATAATGGAGCAACAATTTGGAATAGCTCCAAGTGGAACGTGGTAGCAACATCTACGATATGACATAAAGTTTTGCGAAATACATAGGGATCTGAATATTGCAGACCCGTTGACTACAACCTCTCTCACAAGCATAACATGATCAAACCCAGAACTCACTGAGTGTTAATCACATAGTGATGTGAACTAGATTATTGAGTCTAGTAAACTCTTTGGATGTTGGTCACATGGCGATGTGACCTGTGAGTGTTAATCACATGGCGATGTGCACTAGATTATTGACTCTAGTGCAAGTGGGAGACTGTTGGAAATATGCCCTAGAGGCAATAATAAATTAGTTATTATTATATTTCATTGTTCATGATAATTGTTTATTATCCATGCTAGAATTGTATTGATAGGAAACTCAGATACATGTGTGGATACATAGACAACACCATGTCCCTAGTAAGCCTCTAGTTGACTAGCTCGTTGATCAATAGATGGTTACGGTTTCCTGACCATGGACATTGGATGTCGTTGATAACGGGATCACATCATTAGGAGAATGATGTGATGGACAAGACCCAATCCTAAGCCTAGCACAAGATCGTGTAGTTCGTATGCTAAAGCTTTTCTAATGTCAAGTATCATTTCCTTAGACCATGAGATTGTGCAACTCCTGGATACTGTAGGAGTGCTTTGGGTGTGCCAAACGTCACAACGTAACTGGGTGGCTATAAAGGTGCACTACGGGTATCTCCGAAAGTGTCTGTTGGGTTGGCACGAATCGAGACTGGGATTTGTCACTCCGTGGAACGGAGAGGTATCTCTGGGCCCACTCGGTAGGACATCATCATAACATGCACAATGTGACCAAGGAGTTGATCACGGGATGATGTGTTACGGAACGAGTAAAGAGACTTGCCGGTAACGAGATTGAAAAAGGTATCGGGATACCGACGATCGAATCTCGGGCAAGTATCGTACCGATAGACAAAGGGAATTGTATACGGGATTGATTGAATCCTTGACATCGTGGTTCATCTGATGAGATCATCGTGGAGCATGTGGGAACAAACATGGGTATCCAGATCCCGCTATTGGTTATTGACCGGAGAGTTGTCTCGGCCATGTCTGCATGACTCCCGAGCCCGTAGGGTCTACACACTTAAGGTTCGATGACGCTAGGGTTATAAGGAAAGTATCTATGCAGTTACCGAATGTTGTTCGGAATCCCGGATGAGATCCCGGATGTCACGAGGAGTTCCAGAATGGTCCGGAGGTAAAGATTTATATATGGGAAGTCCCGTTTTGGTCACCGGAAAAGTTTCGGGTGCTATCGGTAACGTACCGGGACCACCGGGAGGGTCCCGGGGGTCCACCAGGTGGGGCCACCAGCCCTAGAAGGCTGCGTGGGCCAAGTGTGGGAGGGGACCAGCCCCAGGTGGGCTGGTGCGCCCCCCACCAAGGCCCAAGGCGCAAGGGAGAGTGGGAGGGGGCAAACCCTAGGTCCAGATGGGCCTTAAGGCCCACCCTAGGTGCGCCCCCCTCTCTCCCTCCATGGCCGCCACCCTAGATGGGTTTTGGGGCTGCCGCCACCCCTAGGGAGGGAACCTTAGATGGGGGCGCAGCCCCTCCCCTTCCCCTATATATACTTGAGGTATTGGGGGCTGCAAGACACACGAGATCATCTCCCTCTTGGCGCAGCCCTACCTCCCTCCCTCCTCGTCTCTCGTAGTGCTTGGCGAAGCCCTGCTGGAGTTCCGCGCTCCTCCACCACCACCACAACGTCGTGCTGCTGCTGGACGGAGTCTTCCCCAATGAGGGAGTCCTAGATTAGGGGGTGTCCGGATAGCCGGACTATACCTTCGGCCGGACTCCTGGACTATGAAGATACAAGATTGAAGACTTCGTCCCGTGTCCGGAAGGGACTTTTCTTGGCGTGGAAGGCAAGCTTGGCGATACGGATATGTAGATCTCCTATCATTGTAACCGACTCTGTGTAACCCTATCCCTCTTCGGTGTATATAAACCGAAGGGTTTTAGTCCGTAGGACGAAGAACAATCATACCATAGGCTAGCTTCTAGGGTTTAGCCTCCTTGATCTCGTGGTAGATCTACTCTTGTACTACCCATATCATCAATATTAATCAAGCAGGACGTAGGGTTTTACCTCCATCAAGAGGGCCCGAACCTGGGTAAAACATTGTGTCCCCTGCCTCCTGTTACCATCCGCCTAGACGCACAGTTCGGGACCCCCTACCCGAGATCCGCCGGTTTTGACACCGACATTGGTGCTTTCATTGAGAGTTCCTTCGTGTCGTCACTTTTAGGCCCGATGGCTTCTCCGATCATCAACATCGATGCGATCTAGGGTGAGACCTTTCTCCCCAGACAGATCTTCGTATTCGACGGCTTTGCACTGCGGGCCAATTCGCTTGGCCATCTGGAGCAGATCAAAAGCTACGCCCCTGGCCATCAGGTCAGATTTGGAAGTTTGAGCTACACGGACGACCTCCGCAGAGACTTGATCTTCGATGGATTCGAGCCGCAGCCGAGCGCGCCACACTATCTCGATGGGCATGATCTAGCTCTGCCGCCGAACAGTGCCCTGGAGGCCGCACCCGCATCAGCTCCGACCCTTAATTCGGAGCCAACTGCGCCAATGAGGATGGGTGGTTGGACACCGCCTCGGGGGCTGCAATCTCTACGGCGATCGAGCCGAACACCAACCCTATTCTCTGCAAAGCCCGTGACTCCAAGGAGCCAGACTCCTCTCCAGACTCCGAGCCCTCCGCGCCCCTACCGATCGAACCCGATTGGGCGCCGATCATGGAGTTCACCGCCGCGGACATCTTTCAGCACTCGCCCTTCGGCGATATTCTGAATTCACTAAAGTCTCTCTCTTTATCAGGAGAGCCCTAGCCGGACTATGGTCAGTGAGGTTGGGATGCGGATGATGAAGAAATTCAAAGCCCACCCACCACCCACTTGGTAGCCACTGTCAATGATTTAACCGACATGCTCGACTTCGACTCCGAAGACATCGACGGTATGGACGCCGATGCAGGAGATGATCAAGAACCAGCGCCTATAGGGCACTGAAAAGCCACCTCGTCGTATGATATATACATGGTGGACACCCCAAAAGAAGGCAATGGCGATGGAACAGCGGAGGATGACCCCTCCAAGAAGCAGCCTAAGCGCCAGCGTCATCGGCGCCGCTCTAAATCCCGCCAAAGCAAAAATGGTGATTCCGGCACGGGAGATAATAACACCCCGGACAGTGCCGAAGACAACCACCTCCAGCAATATTCAGCACAGGAGGATGGAGAAGCCAGCCCTCATGAGAGAGCGGCAGACAGAGAGATCGAGGACGATAATTATATGCCTCCATCCGAAGATGAGGCAAGCCTCGACGACGATGAATTCGTCGTGCCGGAGGATCCCGTCGAACAAGAGCGTTTCAAACGCAGGCTTATGGCCACGGCGAGCAGCCTCAAGAAAAAACAGCAACAGCTTAGAGCTGATCAAGATTTGCTAGCCGACAGATGGACTGAAGTCCTTGCGGCCGAAGAGTATGAACTCGAACGCCCCTCCAAGAGCTACCCAAAGCGCAGGTTGCTACCCCGATTAGAGGAGGAAGCACTTAAACCTACATCACCAGCACATGATGCGGCCGATCGGCCACCCCGTGGCTGCGACAGAGAGGCCTCTCGGCCCTCCACTCCAGCCGCACCCTGGTGCCGCTCAAAAAATACCAAGGCATGGGAAAACGTGCCATACCTGCGAGATATATTGGAGGACAAGACAAGGCAAACAAGATCGATCTACGGATCGCGTGGGCTCCCCACGGCACGAGACGGTAATCGTCACTTCGGATACAGTAAATCCGGCCGGGTCGAACACAGTAGACAAAGCTCGTTTGAGTTGCATCGTGATATAGCCCAATACAGAGGCGCCGCACACCCACTATGCTTCACAGATGAAGTAATGGATCATCAAATCCCTGAGGGTTTCAAACCCGTGAACATCGAATCATATGATGGCACAACAGATCCTACGGTATGGATCAAGGACTATCTCCTTCATATCCACATGGCCCGCAGTGATGACCTACACGCCATCAAATACCTCCCACTCAAGCTTAAAGGATCAGCTCGGCATTGGCTTAACAGCTTGCCAGCAGAATCAATTGGTTGTTGGGAGGACCTGGAAACGACATTCCTCGACAATTTCAAGGGCACTTATGTGCGACCACCAGACGCCGATGACCTAAGCCACATAATTCAGCAGCTAGAGGAATCGGCCAGACAATTCTGGACACGGTTCCTAACTAAGAAAAATCAAATCGTCGACTGTCCGGACGCAGAGGCCCTAGCAGCCTTCAAGCATAACATCCGCGATGAGTGGCTTGCACGGCACCTAGGACAGGAAAAGCCGAAATCTATGGCAGCCCTCACGACACTTATGACCCGCTTTTGCGCGGGAGAAGACAGCTGACTAGCTCGCAGCAATAACATGACCAAGAGCCCTGGTAATTCGGATACCAAGGACAGCAGTGGCAGGTCGTGTCGCAACAAGCAAAAGCGCCGCATTAACGGCGACAATGCTGAGGATACGGCAGTTAATGCCGGATTCAGAGGCTCTAAATCCGGTCAGCAGAAAAAGCCATTCAAAAGAAATACTTCGGGCATGTCCAGTTTGGACCGAATACTCGACCGCTCATGCCAGATACATGGCACCCCCGAAAAAACCAGCCAATCACACCAACAGGGATTGTTGGGTGTTCAAGCAGGCAGGCAAGTTAAATGCCGAAAGCAGAGACAAGGGGTGCATAGCGATGACGAGGAGGAGCCCCGGCCGCTGAACAACAGTGGACAGAAAGGTTTTCCCCCACAAGTGTGGACGGTGAACATGATATACGCAACCCACGTCCCCAAGAGGGAGCGGAAGCGTGCGCTAAGGGACGTATACGCGATGGAGCCAGTCGCCCCAAAGTTCAACCCATGGTCTTCCTGCCCGATCACTTTTGATCGAAGGGACCACCCCATTAGCATCCATCATGGCAGATTCACCGCATTGGTTCTAGACCCAATTATTGACGGATTTCACCTCACTAGAGTCCTTATGGACGGCGGCAGCAGCCTGAACCTGCTTTACCAGGATACAGTGCGGAAAATGGGCATCGATCCCTCGAGGATTAAACCCACTAAAACGACCTTTAAAGGCGTCATACCAGGTGTAGAGGCCAACTGTACAAGCTCAGTTACACTTGAGGTGGTTTTCGGATCTCCGGATAATTTCCGAAGCAAGGAGTTAATCTTCGACATAGTCCCGTTCCGCAGTGGCTATCACGCACTGCTCGGGCGAACTGCATTTGCCAAGTTCAACGTGGTGTTGCACTATGCATACCTCAAGCTCAAGATGCCAGGCCCTCAAGGAGTCATCACGGTCAATGGAAACACCGAACGCTCTCTCCGAACGGAGGAGCATACGGCGGCTATCGTAGCAGAAGTACAAAGCAGCCTCTCAAGGCAATTCTCTAGTCCGGCCATTAAATGTCTGGACACCGTCAAGCGCGCCCGGAGTAACCTACAACAAGACTGCCGGGCACATTCCGAGCAAGCGTAGCAATGCGGCCCCAACCCCAGCCCTCGCGAACTTGCGAAACTAGTGTTGCGCGTACATAACTATGCTCTGAAATACCATGGGCACAGGGGGAGGGGCACCATCACGGCACGCCCGAAACGCGGCTTAAACCTGAAAGCACAAGTGCTCCCTAGGTGGTTTTGATAATTGATGATAACATATCTCTTGTTGGACTAACATCTCAATCTAGCATGTTTCAGATAAGTTCAACAATGGAGTGGCAAGGCATGGATGTGAAAGTGGAACCCTCAAAATGCTAAGGACAAAGGATTGGCTCAAGCTCAAAAGGTCAAGACTCTTCATTTTATATTTTAGTGATCCAAGATCACATTGAGTCTTTAGGAAAAGCCAATACTATTAAGAAGGGATGAGGTGTTGCTTAATGAGCCTCTTGCTTCATGTGCTTAGTGATATGCTCCAAAACCCTCAGCTACTTTCCCACTTCCACATATGACCTAAACCCTAAGCCAAACTTTGTCCTACCGATTTTTCCTATCCGGCGCCACCGAGTTCCAATTGTCATAAGCCACTGCCAAACCCTAATCATTTCGGTCTCACCGATGGGATCTCGGTCTCACCGGGATGGGCTTGCAAACTCTCTGTTACCCATTGCAATATTCTCGGTCCCACTGAGATATGCAATCGGTTCCACCGAGTTTGCTTGGACAAATCTCAGTTTCACTTATTACCCAAATCGGTGCCACCGAGTTTGAGTAATCGGTCAAACCGAGTTTTGGATTTACCCTAACCCCAGCACATCGGTCCCACCGAGTTGATCCAGTCGGTCCCACCGAAATCTCTAACGGTCACTAGGTTTACATTTTCGGTCCGACTGAGTTTATTGATTCGGTCCCACCGAGATTGGAAAACTGTGTAACGGTTGGATTTTGTGTGGAGGCTATATATACCCCTCCACCTTCTTCTCATTCGATGAGAGAGCCATCAGAACACACACACCATTCCAACTCATATGTTCTGAGAGAGAACCACCTACTCATGTGTTGAGACCAAGACATTCCATTCCTACCATATGAATCTTGATCTCTAGCCTTCCCAAGTTGCTTTCCACTCAAATCCTCTTTCAACCAAATCCAAATCCTATGAGAGAGAGTTGAGTGTTGGGGAGACTATCATTTGAAGCACAAGAGCAAGGAGTTCATTACCTACACACCATTTGTTACTTCTTGGAGAGTGGTGTCTCCTAGATTGGCTAGGTGTCACTTGGGAGCCTCCGACAAGATTGTGGAGTTGAACCAAGGAGTTTGTAAGGGCAAGGAGATCGCCTACTTCGTGAAGATCTACCGCTAGTGAGGCAAGTCCTGTGTGGGCGATGGCCATGGTGGGATAGACAAGGTTGCTTCTTCGTGGACCCTTTGTGGGTGGTTGCTTCTTCGTGGACCCTTCATGGGTGGAGCCCTGTGTGGACTCGCGCAACCATTACCCTTGGGTGGAGCCCTGTGTGGACTCGCGCAACCGTTACCCTTCGTGGGTTGAAGTCTCCATCAACGTGGATGTAGGATAGCACCACCTATCCGAACCACGGGAAAAACATCCGTGTCTCCAATTGCGTTTGAATTCTCCAAACCTTTCTCTTTACATTCCGCTGCTCATATACTCTTTGCATGCTTGCTTGATATGTATTGAGTGTGTTGAAATTGTGCCTAAACTCCACTTAAACCGAAAAAGCTTAAAAATTGCAACTTGAGCATTATGTGTCTAATCACCCCCCTCTAGACACATCTACTTCTAAATCCTACAAGTGGTATCAGAGCCTTGGTCTCCATTGCCTTGGTTTAATCACCATTGGAGGAAGATGGATGTGTCTACTCTAGGGAGTCTTAAGCATAGAGTGCCTATTCTTGATGGAGAGTACTTTCATGAGTGGAAAAATGAGATGCTTGTAATCTTCAATCAATATCATTTGAACAAGTACATTCCTAGCCCTTGTGCACCTCATATTGATCCCTTGCATCCTACCCTAGATGAAGATATTGACATGATTCGCAATCTTAGAACTATTGAGCTCATCATTAGAGGATTGCCCAAAAATTTGATTGCTAGTTTGCCTACTCAAAATTACGCCTATACTATATGGAAATTTCTTGAGGAACGGTTTCCCAATCATTCCTTGAAAACTTTGGATGAAATTCTCCATAAATCTATTGCCTTGAGTAAGATGAACTCTAGTGATCCTAGTTTTGGTAAATGTCTTCTTGAACTTGCCAATCTTAAGCATGCTAAAGGAGAGGTTGGAATCATTAATGATATCATACTCAAAGCTATAAGAATTCATAAAAGTGAGCACTTTGATGATCATTTATCTGATGAATTACCCTCTCTAGGAAATGATGAATCACAAGATCATGATGAACATGTATATTACGATGAGGATGATAGTGACTTCGATCTTGATGATGCAATGAGACATTTTGGTCTTATGGCAAATCTTCGGGGATATGAATCAGGAGGAAAGGAATGGGTTCTTGATAGTGGATGTACTGATCATATGACCGGAGATGAAGAGATGTTTCGTGAGCTTGCTGAAAATAACGGCCCTCGAAAATATGTCACCTTTGGTGATAATTCAAAGGGTAAAGTGGTTGGCCTTGGTAAGGTGGCCATCTCACATGATAGTTCCATTCAAAATGTCATGCTCGTTGAATCTCTTGGCTACAACTTACTTTCAATATCTAGACTTGCTGATTTCGGTTTGAATGTCCTATTTACTGAGGTAGATTGCCAAGTATTTCGTCGAGACAATCATAAAATGGTCTTTACGGGTATGCGTAGAGGTGATCTTTACATTGTCGATTTCTCTAAAAAGGCACAACCTAAAACTTGCTTTGTTGCCAAATCCTCAAAAGGTTGGTTGTGGCATAGACGACTAGGTCACGTTGGCATGAGAAACCTTGACAAGCTTATTAAAGGAAATCATATCCTTGGAGTTAACGATGTCATATTTGATAATGATAGACTTTGCAGTGCTTGTCAAGCAGGTAAACAGGTTGGAGGAAGACATCCCGTGAAGAACATCATGACCACAAGGAGGCCACTCGAGCTACTTCACATGGATCTTTTTGGTCCCAACTCCTACAAGAGTCTTGGTGGAAATTCTTTTGGTCTAGTTATAGTTGATGACTTTTCAAGATTTACGTGGGTGTTCTTTCTTAATGACAAGTCGCAGGTCCAGAAGATCTTCAGAAACTTCGCTAGGAAAGCCCAAAATCAGTTTGATGTGAAGATCAAGAAGGTTCGGAGTGACAACGGAACGGAGTTCAAGAACGCAAATGTGGACACCTTTCTTGACGAAGAAGGGATTTCACACGAGTTCTCGGCTACGTACACACCTCAACAAAATGGAGTTGTTGAGAGGAAGAACCGGACGCTCATCGAAATGGCAAGAACGATGCTTGATGAATACAAGACGCCAAAGCACTTTTGGGCAGAAGCAGTTGAGACAGCTTGTCACGCAACAAATCGCTTATATCTTCACAAGCTACTCGGCAAGACGGCATACGAGCTCCTCACCGGTAACAAGCCTCAAGTTGGATACTTTCGAGTATTCGGCTCAAAGTGCTACATACTTGATAAGCATCGTCGTTCAAAGTTTGCTCCTAAATCTCATGAAGGTTTTCTACTTGGTTATGGCTCAAACTCTCACACTTACCGTGTCTACAACAATTTCACCCGAAAGGTTGAAGAGACGGTAGATGTGAAGTTTGATGAATCTAATGGCTCGCAAGTAGAGCAATTGCCAATTGATGTAGGAGACAAAGACTCTTCAAAAGCAATTCAAGACTTGTCCATTGGAAAAATTCGTCCAACGGAGGTGAAGGAGAGTACTTCATCCGTCCAAGTGGAAGCTTCTACTTCACGACAAGGTGAACCAAGAATCGACACAGAAGCATCCACAAGTGGGACACATCAAGATGAAGAAAACGAGGAAATACGTCAAGACGAACATCAACAACCTCCTTCTCCACCACGACAAGAGAACGACGACGTCAATAATGAAGAAGGCCAAGAAGAAGAACAAGATGAAGAAGATATTCAACAAAGACCCAAGCAAAAGCTCTCACGAGTTCGAGCAAGAATTGCCAAAGATCATCCCGTCGAGCAAATCCTCAATGATATACAAACCGGGAGAATCACTCGCTCAAAAACTCGTTTAGCTAACTTTTGTGAAAATTATTCATTCATCTCTAGCATTGAACCAATGAAGGTTGAAGAAGCATTGGAAGATCCGGATTGGATAAACGCTATGCATGAAGAGCTACATAATTTTGAGAGAAACCAAGTTTGGACATTGGTTGAGAAGCCTGACAACAACCACAACATCATTGGTACCAAATGGGTGTTTCGCAACAAGCAAGATGAAGATGGACAAGTGGTTCGCAACAAAGCACGTCTCGTCGCCCAAGGGTACACACAAGTCGAAGGTATGGACTATGGTGAGACGTATGCTCCCGTTGCTAGACTTGAGTCCATTCGCATCTTACTTGCCTATGCTAATCACCATAATATCACCTTGTACCAAATGGACATTAAAAGTGCTTTTCTAAATGGTGAAATAGAGGAGGAAGTTTATGTCAAACAACCTCCCGGCTTTGTCAATCCTAAGAAACCAAAACATGTTTACAAACTTCACAAAGCTCTTTATGGTCTTAAACAAGCTCCTAGAGCATGGTATAAATGCTTGACCAAGTTCCTTACTACAAGTGGTTTTGAAATTGGTAAAATTGATTCTACTCTTTTTACTAAAAGGGTTAATGGAGAACTATTTGTATGCCAAATTTATGTTGATGATATCATATTTGGTTCAACTAACCCTCTCTTTAGTGAAAAGTTTGGAAAGCTAATGTCAGAGAAGTTTGAGATGTCTATGATGAGTGAACTCAAATTCTTTCTTGGGTTGCAAATCAAGCAAACTAAGGAAGGTACATTTGTCTCTCAAACAAAGTACACCAAGGACTTAATTCAAGAAGTTCAATATGCAAGAATGCAAAGGTATGTCTACACCCATGCCTACTAGTGGACATAATGATTTGACCAAAGATGGTGAACCTGTTGATCAAAAGGTTTATCGCTCTATGATTGGTTCATTGTTATACCTATGTGCTTCACGTCCCGATATTATGCTAAGTGTGTGCATGTGTGCACGATATCAAGCTGCTCCTAAAGATTGTCATCTTAAGGCTGTGAAAAGGATAGTGAGATATTTAATCCATACACCAAATTTTGGCATTTGGTATCCTAAGAGGTCTTCTTTTGATCTTGTTGGCTATTCCGACTCGGATTATGCCAGAGACAAGGTTGATAGAAAGTCCACTTCGGGTACGTGTCAATTTCTTGGTAGATCTCTCGTGTCTTGGTCTTCCAAGAAACAAAACTCGGTATCCTTATCCACCGCCGAAGCGGAATACATTGCCGCTGGTTCATGTTGCGCTCAATTACTTTGGATGACCCAAACTCTTAAAGATTATGGGATTTATGTGAAACATGTTCCACTGCTTTGTGACAATGAAAGTGCCATCAAAATTGGTCATAATCCTGTACAACATTCTCGGACAAAGCATATTGAAGTTCGTCATCATTTCATTCGAGATCATGTTGCTAAGGGTGACATCAATCTTAAGCATGTTCGCACCGACAAGCAATTAACAGATATATTTACTAAACCACTTGATGAGAAAGTGTTTTGCAGGTTGAGAGGAGAATTGAACATCATTGATGCCTCGAACTTGGAGTAGAAACTCCACTGGATACATGCAAGACATGAGCTTATGACTAATCCATGATATATCTCTTATGATAACTATCTTATGTCTTGGATATATTTGCACCTTGCATGTTGCCTAACCCATGTAGGTGCTTGGTTGAATCTAATTCCATGAGATTGCGACTCACTCACATCTTGAGCAATCTTTACAAGACCAAGACTCTACACAATAGTGGTTGAAAACAAGGAAGCACAAAACCACTCAAACATATCCTTTGACAAATTCTATGTTAAGCTTCATGATTGTCATTTTTGGATACACAAGTGCTCTTCCTTGCAAGAACTAACCCATGTAGGTAGATGAACTCAAACTCCAAGTGGTGCTCCCAACTCTTGATGAGCTACATCAACCTTGAGCACCCACACAAGTTCAACTACATGAGCAAGAACCACACCACCACCCAAGGTATGTTATTCCATCTTAGAGAAGCTTTACTCCAAGACATGAGTCAAAGCAACTTAACAAGGTGAGAATACATCAAGATGCTTAAACGAAAAATGGTAACCCCATTTTGAGCTTAAAACGATGAGTATGACCTACGATCAAGTGTCCTCACTTGACTCCTAAGTCAATATACTCTAACATAGGTGACTATGTCACCGCCCAATTCTAGATGAAGTTCTCTTGTGTTCTTTTATGAGTTATTGCATTTGTCCCTTGCATATTTGTTTCCTTCTTTTTCAAAAAAAACTTCATCTAGAATCTTTCACTCTTTTCTTTTTGATTTTTTGTTCTGCATATTTCTGCATCAAATTCCGCGCAAATCTTTCAGCTAATTCATTGAAAATCTTTGTGAGATCTTACTTGACTAGTGAGCTAAGGTGACAAGTGTTTTTCTCTGTGATGAACTCGGTTTCACCGAATAGCCATTTTCGGTCCAACCGAATCCCTTCGGTACTACCGAAACATGCCACTCGGTGCCACCGATTTCGCAACAGGAAAAACAGTTTGCCACATATTCTATATTTTTTTTCGATCCAGCTCCACTCAATGAATCTTGTCCTCTACAAGCATCACAGTTTTATTCCCTGCTTTGTACTGAATCTCAAGGACCAAACCTATTCGACAGCTTCCAGGAACAACCTTCTTGGAAATTGATGTCAAAGGGGGAGAGAGAGATCACATCAAAGCTTATCATCAGGAAGAGAGAGATCACATCAAAAGCTTATCACCTAAGGGGGAGAGAATACTCAAGGATCCCATATATTAAGGGGGAGAAAGAAATCTCCAAGGGGGAGAGAAGAATACTCAAGGATCCCATATGCTTGATGTTCAAGAGGAGAGATGCCACATGTCCTTTTGGGGGAAAGACATGTTCATATGAACTCATTTGAATTTAGTTCTATTCATATCCTTCAGCTCTGATTTTCTGTTTCCTATCTTCTCCCAATATCCCATGTAATATTCAGGGGGAGCAAGACACCTAAGGGAAAGAAATCAGTCAAATTCATTGCATATCTTTATTCTTGGGGACATGTTGAATTCAATATGGTACCTTGTACTCACTCTCTACATGTCATCCCAATATTGGTATTCTTGTGGTTTCTTTTGTTTGCTCTGGCTAGTGGACGTACCTGTGTTATCTAACCTTGTTTGTGCAGGTTCATTCCATCCTAAGCCAACTCAAGACCACAAGGTAAGTATATGCATCAAAATCATGAGTACGAGGAGTTCTTGCTTATGTACATACTGTTTGCAAGAAGGACTCATGAGCATGAAGGTATTTTCCTTGATAATCTTTTGCTCTGATGCATATGGCCAAGATACATGTAACACTTTGCCTACTCTGTCATGATTATGCTCTCACATGCCTCTCTATTTCATATTTACATGAGTGCATACATGTAGGTTACATGTCCTTCCAAAGCTTTACTTGCTGTTCTTTATATCTTTATCTAAAGCTTTGATGTATGTTGCCATCAATTACCAAAAAGGGGGAGATTGAAAGCACAAGTGCTCCCTAGGTGGTTTTGATAATTGATGACAACATATCTCTTGTTGGACTAACATCTCAATCTAGCATGTTTCAGATAAGTTCAACAATGGAGTGGCAAGGCATGGATGTGAAAGTGGAACCCTCAAAATGCTAAGGACAAAGGATTGGCTCAAGCTCAAAAGGTCAAGACTCTTCATTTTATATTTTAGTGATCCAAGATCACATTGAGTCTTTAGGAAAAGCCAATACTATTAAGAAGGGATGAGGTGTTGCTTAATGAGCCTCTTGCTTCATGTGCTTAGTGATATGCTCCAAAACCCTCAGCTACTTTCCCACTTCCACATATGACCTAAACCCTAAGCCAAACTCGGTCCTACCGATTTTTCCTATCCGGCGCCACCGAGTTCCAATTGTCATAAGCCACTGCCAAACCCTAATCATTGCGGTCTCACCGATGGAATCTCGGTCTCACCGGGATGGGCTTGCAAACTCTCTGTTACCCATTGCAATATTCTCGGTCCCACCGAGATATGCAATCGGTTCCACCGAGTTTGCTTGGCCAAATCTCAGTTTCACTTATTACCCAAATCGGTGCCACCGAGTTTGAGTAATCGGTCAAACCGAGTTTTGGATTTACCCTAACCCCAGCACATCGGTCCCACCGAGTTGATCCAGTCGGTCCCACCGAAATCTCTAACGGTCACTAGGTTTACATTTTCGGTCTGACTGAGTTTATTGATTCGGTCCCACCGAGATTGGAAAACTGTGTAACGGTTGGATTTTGTGTGGAGGCTATATATACCCCTCCACCTTCTTCTCATTCGATGAGAGAGCCATCAGAACACACACACCATTCCAACTCATATGTTCTGAGAGAGAACCACCTACTCATGTGTTGAGACCAAGACATTCCATTCCTACCATATGAATCTTGATCTCTAGCCTTCCCAAGGTGCTTTCCACTCAAATCCTCTTTCAACCAAATCCAAATCCTATGAGAGAGAGTTGAGTGTTGGGGAGACTATCATTTGAAGCACAAGAGCAAGGAGTTCATTACCTACACACCATTTGTTACTTCTTGGAGAGTGGTGTCTCCTAGATTGGCTAGGTGTCACTTGGGAGCCTCCGACAAGATTGTGGAGTTGAACCAAGGAGTTTGTAAGGGCAAGGAGATCGCCTACTTCGTGAAGATCTACCGCTAGTGAGGCAAGTCCTGTGTGGGCGATGGCCATGGTGGGATAGACAAGGTTGCTTCTTCGTGGACCCTTTGTGGGTGGTTGCTTCTTCATGGACCCTTCGTGGGTGGAGCCCTGTGTGGACTCGCGCAACCATTACCCTTGGGTGGAGCCCTGTGTGGACTCACGCAACCGTTACCCTTCGTGGGTTGAAGTCTCCATCAACGTGGGTGTAGGATAGCACCACCTATCCGAACCACGGGAAAAACATCTGTGTCTCCAATTGCGTTTGAATTCTCCAAACCTTTCTCTTTACATTCCGCTGCTCATATACTCTTTGCATGCTTGCTTGATATGTATTGAGTGTGTTGAAATTGTGCCTAAACTCCACTTAAACCGAAAAAGCTTAAAAATTGCAACTTGAGCATTATGTGTCTAATCACCCCCTTTAGACACATCTACTTCTAGATCCTACAAAACCGCACTAGGGGTTGCCGATTTCTTAATTTTCTCTTATTTTCAGGACTCCATTCTTCGGAAGGCTTGTCCGGCAGTACAATTGCCGCACAAACGATACAACCAGGGAAGCAGAAAGCTACGCCGCACTAGGGAACTCTAAGGTGGTCTCTATAACGAGCAGTATACCTGTTTCACATAACATTCCGCAGCTTGCCCCTGGAAAGGACATGTTAAATAGTCCCATCTTTTGCTTATTGCAGTATTTGTATCGTTCTGCTTTGATCGCAACTTTTTTAAATAAGCAATGCATAGCTTCCGTCTATTATTGCATTAGTCTTTTTACGAATATATGTTCATTAATGACATGTCGCACCCGTTCACCTTGGTACGACCAATACGCCAGGGGCTTAAGTACCCCACAATACGGTGTGAGAAGTCCGAACACTTTCACAAGTGCGGCACCCCGAACTTATAGCATTATATGCATCAGCTCCGAATCATGTCTTGGGTCAATAGTTGGGTTTGCCAGGCTCCTATGTTTTGGTACCTTACGTTCCGTTATATCGGCTAAGGTAGCACTAGGAGAACTACTGCGATTGTGCCCCAGTTGAGCTGGGCTAAGCAACTCAGTAGAGAAAGCTAAAACTGACCGTCATGATGAGGCGAGAGCTGGTCGCTGTTCGAGAGGTTTTCGAGTCCCTAAAGACTTATGTCGCTTAGAGCGAGGAGTCGGCTTTGTCCGGCCTAGGCGTGGATAGCGCCCCGAACTCGGTCTTCCGAACACTAGGGGCTTTGCCGAAATTTAAAATTATAGAATTCTATGGCTAAGTGAGAGTGTTCAAGCATTATAGTCCGATTGCCTTGTTCGTTGTGTTGAGCGCCTCCCTCGAAGGACCCAAGAATGGGAAAAAGAGTGCTCATGTTTATCCCGAACTCCCCAGCACTCGTGGCATGGGGGCAGAAGCCGACGACTCACTATCTCTCAAATTTGATAACCGCACAGAAGATAATATTTTAAATTCAAAAGCGTTGCTTAGCGCATATGAACAAGTTTTTAGCTCACAGGATCACAAATGCGAGTTTACTCAAAAATTACATCTTTGGAGCATTCATCCGCTATAAGGCGGGCACCCTTCAGGACGCCCTCATAATACGCTTCCGGGACGCGATGCTCCTTGCCCGGCGGTGGCCCGTCCTTTACCAGCTTCTCCGCATCCATCTTGCCCCAGTGCACTTTAGCACGGGCAAGCGCCCTACGGGCACCTTCGATGCAGACGGAGCGCTTGATTACTTCAAGCCGTGGACAGGCATCCACCAGCCGCCTCACCAGCCTGAAGTAGCTCCCAGGCAGAGCCTCTCCAGGCCAAAGCTGAACTATGAGGCCCTTTATGGCCTGTTCGGCCACCTTGTGGAGCTCGACCATTTGCTTCAGCTGGTCGCTCCAAGGCACCAGGTGTCCGGCCTCAGCATACTGAGACCAGAACACCTTCTCCATCGAGCTCCCCTCCTCGGCTCGATAGTAGGCGGCGGCATCAGACGCACTATGGGGCAAATCTGCGAATGCTCTTGGAGAGCTCCGAACTCGGGTAAGTAACAAGTAATTCACTTTCACGTGCTTGCTTTGCATAATGAATGCCTTACCCGCCGCTATCTTCTTCATATCTCCAATTTCTTGGAGGGCTTTTTGGGCTTCGGCCTTGGCAGACTTCGCGCTTTCGAGGGCTGCCGCAAGCTCGAACGCTTGCGTCTTCGAGTCAAGCTCCAAACTCTCGTATTTTTTCACGAGAGCCTGGAGCTCTTTCTGCACCTCCTCCACCCGCGCCTCCTGCTTCCCTCTCTCTGTACGCTCTGCGGCCACTCTGTTTTCGGCCTCGGACAGCGCTTTCTTAAGGGTTGCCACCTCGGTCGTGGCCCCTATAATAGCATGTTGATCCTGTCATTTTTTGCAACCACATCTTCTCTATATACTTGCACAAGGTATTACTTACCTTCCTTCTCCTCGAGTTGCCTCTTGGCATGGCCGAGCTCGTTCTCGGACCGCGCGAGGTTTTGCTTCAGCGTATCCACCTCCGCTGTCAGTGCGGCGGAGGCCAGCAGCGAAGCCTGCATACGCATATTGACTTGATTATGTTAGACTCCTGCGAATGTTATTAGATCCTCTACTCGGCTTTTCTTTCCGAACACCGAACAGAGCATCAAGGGCTACTGTCTATGCGGTAATATTTTTACATATTCTTTACTTACCTCAAAGCCTGTTAGAAGGCTGGCACAGGCTTCAGTCAGTCCGCTCTTGGCGGACTGAATCTTCTGGATCACCGCACTCATAATAGTGCGGTGCTCCTCTTCGATGGAGGTGCCGTTAAGCACCTCCAGCAAATTTTCCGGTGCCTCCGGTTGGACGGAGGTCGCTGGCTCGGTAGGCTTGCTCCTCTTGGAAGGAGGCTGCCTACCGGAGTCCGGAACCGTTGAAGGTTCCGGCGCGGTGCCCTTGGGGGTTCTATCCCCTTTACGCCTGGAGTCCGGGAGGTCGCCTTGCGGCGCCTCCAGGACCACCTCCTCCTGGCTTGGAACCTGTTGGGACGCCACCTCGGCGTCGTCCGTAGGGTGGGGGGAGATAGCCGTTGGAAGCGAATTCACATCAGATGAATCTAGGGAGCCGCTCGACGACTCGTCGAGCCCGGCCTTGGGCGGACTGCACAGTCATGTTCGGCGTAAGGAGGAGCTGTGCAAGAAAGGAACACTATGAATCGCTCTGGTGTCCGAATACTTACGATCTCGCCAGGGGCTTGGCCCTGTGCGGCCACTCCTCTTCGTCGTCGGCGGCGTTGGTGGAGCAGTCCGGAGGAAGGGTATTCCCCTTATTGGACCCTTCGGCCTCCCCAGTTGGGGCGGCCTTCCTTTTCTTCTCTCCCCCCGCTGGAGGGGGAGAGGTCTCTTCTTCCTCCTCCTCGTCTTCACGGGAGAAGTGCGCCTTGGAGTCGTCGGATGATGAATCCGACACCTCCTGGCATCGGGCACTCTTTCGAGTCCCCGTGGCCTTCTTCTTGGCCTTCTTCTACGACACCACATAGGGTGCCGGAACCAGCAGCTTCGCCAAGCGAGCGTCCGCTGGGCCTTCGGGCAAAGGAGCCGGACAGTTGATCTGTCCGGACGTCTCCTGCCAATCCTGTCAAAGGTAAGGGAGCTTAGATCCCGCATGGAGTCAAACCATGAAAAACTAATACCCTGTAAAAGGTAAAAATAGCTTACCGCACGAGCGTGACGCTGCGTGCTGAATCCGCGATCCTCGGTAGCGGATGCGGGGGCCTCGGCACCCTTGAAAAGCACCTTCCAGGCATCTTCGTACGTCGTGTCGAAGAGCCTGCTCAGAGTTCGGTGCTGCGTCGGGTCGAACTCCCACAGGTTGAAAGCCCGTTGTTGACACGGGAGGATCCGGCGGATGGGCATAACCTGGACTACATTGACAAGTTTGAGCTTCTTGTCCACCAGGGTTTGGACGCATGTTTGGAGTCCGGTCAGCTCTCCTTCTTTGCCCCATGACAGGCCCGTCTCTTTTGAGGAGGTGAGCCGCGTAGGGGGTCCGGATCGGAACTCGGGGGCTACGACCCATTCAGGGTCGCGCAGCTCGGTGATGTAAAACCACCCCGATTGCCACCCCTTTAGGGACTCCACGAAGGAGCCCTCGAGCCATAGGACGTTGGGCATCTTTCCCACCATGGCGCCTCCGCACTCTGCCTGGGTGCCGCGCACCACCTTCGGCTTGACATTGAAAGTCTTGAGCCATAGGCCGAAATGGGGGCGGATGCAGAAGAAAGCCTCGCACACGACGATAAATGCCGAGATATTGAGGATACAGTTCGGGGCCAGATCGTGGAAATCCAGGCCATGGTAGAACATGAGCCCCCGGACAAATGGGTGGAGAGGGAAGCCCAGTCCGTGGAGGAAATGGGGGAGGAACACCACCCTCTCATGGGGCCTAGGGGTGGGGATGAGCTGCCCCTCTTGGGGAAGCCGGTACGCAATGTCGTTAGACAAGTATCCGGCCTTCCTCAGTTTTTTGATGTGTCCCTCCGTGACGGAGGAGACCATCCACTTGCCTCCCGCTCCGGGCATGGCTGGAGAAGGTTGAGGTGGGGTGTGCGGACTTGGGCGCTGGAGCTCGAGTGCGCGGAAATGGATAGGCAAAGGAGGAAGAAGGCGTGGATGAAAAGGTGGATCCTTATCCCCTTATATGGGCGGACGCGACTATGCGTCCCCACTAGCCTGGTAAAACTCGCTTATCTCCCAAGCGCCGTAATCAATGGCGCGGTTGGGTTACCCACGCCCGTATTGATGAGAATCTCGGAATAAGGGGACATGATCTCTGCTTTGACAAGACGTGCCAAGGAAACTGCCTCGCTAAACGCGCTGAGGTGGGATAGTAAAATGATTCGAATAAAGACTTGGTCATGGTGTGATGTCACGCTACGGAATACGTCAGCAGATTAGATTTGTGTAAATATTATTCTCTCTATGGCAATTTGTGGAAACCTATTTTGCAAAGCCGGACACTACCTTTGTGTTCAAAATCTTCTATGAAGTACTTGGAGGAGGAACCCGCCTTGCAATGCCGAAGACAATCTGCGCGCCGGACTCATCGTCATTGAAGCCTGGTTCAGGGCTACTGAGGGAGTCCTGGATTAGGGGGTGTCCGGATAGCCGGACTATACCTTCGGCCGGACTCCTGGACTATGAAGATACAAGATTGAAGACTTTGTCCCGTGTCCGGAAGGGACTTTTCTTAGCGTGGAAGGCAAGCTTGGCGATACGGATATGTAGATCTCCTACCATTGTAACCGACTCTGTGTAACCCTAGCCCTCTTTGGTGTCTATATAAACCGGAGGGTTTTAGTCCGTAGGACGAAGAACAATCAAACCATAGGCTAGCTTCTAGGGTTTAGCCTCCTTGATCTCGTGGTAGATCTACTCTTGTACTACCCATATCATCAATATTAATCAAGCAGGACGTAGGGTTTTACCTCCATCAAGAGGGCCTGAACCTGGGTAAAACATTGTGTCCCCTGCCTCCTGTTACCATCTGCCTAGACGCACAGTTCGGGACCCCCTACCCGAGATCCACCGGTTTTGACACCGACACCCAACCTCTCCTTCTCCCCTTGCTGGATCAAGGCGTGGGAGACGTCACCGGGCTGCACGTGTGTTGAACGCG
This sequence comes from Triticum urartu, assembly GCF_056163025.1. NCBI lineage: Eukaryota > Viridiplantae > Streptophyta > Magnoliopsida > Poales > Poaceae > Triticum > Triticum urartu. The sequence goes on from NC_141874.1 coordinate 211,758,874, forward strand.
GAGGCGTCGTGGTTCGGCACTTAGATCGGAATCAACCGCGATCTGAATCGCTACGAGTACGACTCCTTCATCCGCGTTCTTGCAACGCTTCCGCTTAGCGATCTACAAGGGTATGTAGATGCACTCCCCTTCCCCTCATTGCTAGATTACTCCATAGATTGATCTTGGTGATGTGTAGAAAATTTTAAATTTCTGCTACGATCCCCAACAGAAAGGGTGATGTAGCAAAGTAGCGTAAGTATTTTCCTCAGTTTTTGAGAACCAAGGTATCAATCTAGTAGGAGATTACACGCAAGTCGCCTAGTACCTACACAAACAATCAAGAACCTTGCAACCAACGCGATAAAGGGGTTGTCAATCCCTTCACGGCCACTTGCAAAAGTGAGATCTCATAAAGATAATAAGATAAATATTTTTTGGTATTTTTGTTGTATAGATTGGAAAGTAAAGATTGCAAAATAAAATAAATAGTAAACTAGAATTGTAGATCGGAAACTTATATGATATAAAACAGACCCGGGGCCATAGGTTTCACTAGTGGATTCTCTCATGATAGCATGTATTACGGTGGGTGAACAAATTACTGCCGAGCAATTGATAGAAAAGCGCATAGTTATGAGAATATCTAGGCATGATCATGAATATAAGCATCACGTCCGTGTTAAGTAGACCGAAACGATTCTGCATCTACTACTATTACTCCACACATCGACCGCTATCCAGCATGCATCTAGAGTATTAAGTTCATAAGAACAGAGTAATGCTTTAGGTAAGATGACAAGATGTAGAGGGATAAACTCAAGCAATATGATATAAACCCCATCTTTTTATCCTCGATGGAAACAATCCAATACGTGCCTTGCTGCCCCTACTGTGACTAGGAAAGGACACCGCAAGATTGAACCCAAAGCTAAGAACTTCTCCCATTGCAAGAAAGATCAATCTAGTAGGCCAAACTAAACCGATAATTTGAAGAGACTTGTAAAGATATCAAATCATGCATATAAGAATTCAGAGAAGAACCAAATATTGTTCATAGATAAACTTGATCATAAATCCACAATTCATCGGATCTCGGCAAACACACTGCAAAAGAATATTACATTGAATAGATCTCCAAGAACATCGAGCAGGGCTTTGTATTGAGAACCAAAGAGAGAGAAGAAGCCATCTAGATAATAACTATAGACCCGAAGGTCTGTGGTAAACTAATCACACATCATCGGAGAGGCTATGGTGTTGATGTAGAAGCCCTCCGTGATCGATTCCTCCTCCGGCAGGTCGCCGATAAAGGTCCCCAGATGGGATCTCACGGGTACATAAGATTGCGGCGGTGGAAAAGTGGTTCTGTGGCTCTCCTGGATGTTTTTAGGGTATATGAGTATATATAGGCGAAAGAAGTACGTCAGTGGAGTTACGAGGGGCCCATGAGAGTGGGGGTGCGCCTACCCCTTGGGTGCGCCCTCCTGCCTTGTGGCCGCCTCGTTGCGTCTCTGACTTCCACTCCAAGTCTCCTGGATTGCATTTGTTCCAAGAAAGATCCTCGCAAAGGTTTCGTTCTGTTTGGATTTCGTTTGATATTCCTTTTCTGCGAAACACTGAAATAGGCAAAAAACAGAAACTGGCACCGGGCCTCCGGTTAATAGGTTAGTCCCAAAAATAATATAAAAGAGCATATTAAAGCCCACTAAACATCCAAAACATATATTATAATAGTATGGAACAATCAAAAATTATAGATACGTTGGAGACGTTTCAGCCTCCCGGAGGGCCGTAGAATGGATGGTCCATCGACCCGTCACTCTGCCACGCATACCCGCGTCCGCCGCCCGCCATCGATGAAATGCGATGATGACCTTCGCCATACGCGCCATAACAGTCGTCACCCCATTGGCCACGGGGGGGGGGGGGGGGGGGTACAGCCGCCATATGTCGCCTCCCTGTCTCGGTACACCGGGAAGCGGTGCTGGCCCGAGGTTGTCGCCTCCCCGATGCGCCGGCGGCGCAGCCCTAGCCGCGAGAGGTTGGCCCCCATTTAGCGGCGGAGGGGTGGGCGCCTGCTGTGTAGGCCCTGCCCTGCTCTGCGGCGGAGGCGCGACTTGATGGGGCGGCGTCGCATGTCGCGGAGCCACACCGGGCATCGGCGGCGCGGCCTTTGGCTTGGGCGGCGCAGGTTTGGCAGGAGGGCCAGCGCCCCGACCGGCCATGGCCGCAGTAGGACGAACCCTCGCAGCCCTCTCGAGTCTGATCCTTGGAAACCCCGGCACGGTGACCCGATGAACCCTAGCCGCCTCCGACGTACGCAGCAGACTAGAGATAGCAAGACTAGTCAACCCTCTCATCGACTCGATCTCATGCATGTTGAGTACTGCGCCGACAGACCAGTCGGTCTCCTGCCTGGGGACATGGGCCTCATACCCAGTCCTAGCCAGGCCCAACTCGTTGTCGCAAAACACTGGCCCATCACGTTCCAGAATCTCGTTCAAACGACGCGACCAGGCGGCTCCGATCCCGATCGCCGTAATATCCGGAGTTGACGCGGCGACCGCTGCTGGCGCCGGCCTAGCCACCGCCCAGCGGCCTTTCTTCCTCCTCACAACCATGGTCCTAGACTCCGGACGAATCAAATCGAAAAGAGTAAGATTTGGTAGACAAACCTTGGGGAGGGGGGCCTTCCATGGCCTGATCGTTGTCGCCGTCGTCCTCTGATGAACGACTCGCCGGATCATATCCTTCTTCTCCCCCGCGTGTAGTCCTACCCTGGCCAGATCATCTAGGGCAACACTTTGTCTAAAGTCGATGCCACCTCCTCCTCATCGTAACCTGAATGAAAGAACTTGCAAATCAAATCGGAAGGCGTCGGTGACGGTGGAGACTCCGACGAGTCTGCATCCGTCTCCCCATCCGCATCGTCCGCATCATCGTCAGCGAGCGCCGAGAAGCGGCCTCCGACTCGCCTCCGGATGCCGAGGCAGGGGGACGGGGAACGTGCATGGGCGGCCGTGCATTTGTAACAGATCCAAAGTAGAATAATACATGTTCATATACTTGAAATAAAAACACTCTAACTTTGGTGTGTGTGTGTGTGTCTATATAGTGGGGTATTGTTGCAAAAATGCCACAATTGACCTCACAACCGTTAGATGCAAATCTGATGGTTAGAATGATGGATGGCAAACACACCATCATCATCAACTAAGTATTTTATCTCCACTCTCATAAAAAACCGAGTTGGTGATGATGGTGTGCCTGCCATCTTGCAATATAGACCGTCCGATCTATATCCGACGGATAGAAAGCAAACTATGTGAATTTTGCACACACAAAAAATACATGCACCTCTCTTCACATTTGCAGATAAGCCCTTCCCTCTTTGATCCTTATCTCCCACAGCCTCATTGCTGAGCAATTAAAAAAGGAAGCGCCTGGAACAATCTAGCATGGTGGCAGCTGCCGGCGTCGTCCATTCCCATGCCTCCGCCCAGTCTGATCACCAATCACCACCACGCCCCACTCCTCCTCACCTTATCTCTCCTCTTTCTTAAGATATCATTAGTTTCTACCAATGTTTTAAATAGCCGGCTATAGCTCCGCTATAGCCCGCTATATAGCCTTTTCACTAGGGTGCCGCTAAATGGTCCCATGTACAAATAGCCCGCTATAGCCTGCTATAGCCCGCTATAGCTTCGCTATAGCTCATTTTGAGGTCCGCCGCTATTTGGCAATAGCCGCTATTTAAAACATTGGTTTCTACACATGGGATAATTCCCGCATGGGTTAATCACAGCCGATGTTTTGTAAAAAAATGCATCTTGATGTTCTGTACAATGCACGGGCATCTTACTAATAGGAGTAGAGATTAGTGTCTTGCGTTGAAAGCTGAGGCACTTGGGTGCTTTGAATTTTTTATTATATTTTTTCCTTATAAGCATCTATCTAAACGCCTGGCATTGTAAATGCTCTTTTAGTGCTAGGTCGGGCCGGGTGCCCTATTTTATGAGCATGTTGTAACGATTTTCGTTGATTAACTAGGCAACTATATTCTACTTTTTCCGTCTCAAAATAAGTGTCTCAACTTTATATTACTTTCGTACAAAGTTGTATTAAAGTTGAGACATTTATCTTAAAACGGAGGAAGTACTTTTTTTAATGAATCGAGCTTAAGGGCTCTCAGGAACCGCGTATAAAAAAAAGGGTACTCTAACAATGACCATGAAGGTCTATATGTTGCGTCCACCCCTATAGATGTTGCATGTTCAGGCCAGTAGAGAAGCTGGGAAGTATCTGTCCTGAGCAATGCTAAGAAAAAGCATTAATGAATTCGGCACCCCTTTCTCTACTTAAATCAGTTTATAATCTGGGAATTTTAAACTGTTTCACAATGGCGCACGCTGATCATTCATCTGAATAAATGGAATCAGGATCAGGAGATAAGGAAGCTTCTCAGTGACCCTAAACAAAGTTCAACTTACAGACGCTTTATCCAAAAAATCGCCATGCTGCTGATTCAAGTCGCAATTTATTCATCCCTGGCCCGCGCACTACTCGTCCTTTCCGTTGCATCACCATTCCACCAATTAGATTGCATCTTTTTGCTCTTAAAAACCTCTTCCTGTCGTCCACAAAAGCCTATCCTGCCATGTTAACCTGAACCATGCACATAAATGAACTGGGATCAACTTTTCTTTCCCTAAAAATTGCACATAAACCTGATCGCTTCCATACCTGAAATCGTTGCCCTCCATGAACATGCCGAGAACTTGCATGCTTTCCCCTTGCATGTCACTTCAGCGGAGTATCTTCAGTCTTCAGAGTTCACACAGACCGACCAGCCGCTTTGCCATCACACCACACGTACTTGTATATATAAGGAGAGGGGGAGCTCGGTGACAGACAGACGGACAGACAGACAGACGTAACGGAAGTGAAGCATCAGTCGTTAGGTCCAGCTACTACTTCACACCATGGGCAACGGCAAGGTGTACTCGACGATCGTGCTCATCAGGCTGATCTACGCCGGCATGCACATATTCACCAAGGCGGCGTTCGAGGAGGGCACCAGCACCACCGTCTTCGTCTTCTACCGGCACGCCGTCGCCGCCATCTTCTTGGCGCCTTTCGCCTTCTTCCTCGAGATCAGGTAGCCGAATAGACATGACATGAAGGGTTTGTTCAGTCGTCGTGAGATGAGGTCAACTGAATCGCTTATCCCTCTCGTCTTCTCTGATTTCAGGCAGGGGTCGGCGCCACCGCTGACGTTCAGACTCTCCGTCAAGATCTTTGCCCACGCCTTCTATGGGTATGCGTCGACGATTACGACGACATCTAGATCACTGAAACTCCAGTTTGTTGCTTATGGTTTGTTCTTGTGTCACTCACTCAGGATGGCTGGAACGATAAACCTGTATAGCATTGGCCTGAATTATGCTTCGGCAACCTCTTCGTCGGCCATCTTCAACATCGTCCCCGTGGTTGCATTCATCCTGGCCGTCATGTTCAGGTAAGAAACTGGAAAGGTGAAATTCTTTTAGTGCGATTTTCTTGTTTATTTATCAACAAGTGGGTTCATACATACTGTAGGATGGAGACTCTGAAGTTGAAGAGCGTCCACGGCATGGCCAAAGCCTCGGGGATACTTCTGTGCATCGGAGGAGTGGTCGCGCTGGCGCTGTACCAAGGCCCCCAGCTCAAGTCCTTGAACCACCACCCGCTCCTGCACAGCACCGGCACGGCCGTGCACGCGCGCCCGGAGAAGAACTGGGCGCTCGGCATCTTCCTCATGACCGCGTCGGTCGTGATATGGGCCCTGTGGACAGTACAGCAGGTAAACTATTGCCCTGCTCCAGCTGCCTCGTGGAAGTGTACTCGTAGCTGACATTGTGTCTGTTGTTTGGCAGGGCCCCCTGTTGCTGGAGTACCCATCCAAGCTTCTCAACACGACGCTCCAGTGCACCTTCGCCAGCGTCCAGTCGTTCGTCATCGCCCTGGTCATGGAGAGGGACTTCTCGCGGTGGAAGCTCGCCGGCGGCATGAGCCTCTTTGCAGTGCTCTTCACGGTAAGCATGCACACTGTTCAACCAGCTAGTAGTAATGTACAGTAGCCATGACTACCGGCCGGCACTCAGAAGCGTCCGCGCGCGGCGTGGGTCCCATGTGTTTCAGGGCATTGTTGTGGCGGCGATCTCCTACTACCTGCAGATCTGGGTGATCGAGAAGAAAGGCCCGGTGTTCCTGTCCATGTCCATGCCGCTCAGCCTCGTCTTCACCATGGTCATCGCCTCCTTCCTGCTGGGAGAAGACGTGGGCCTGGGAAGGTACGTACCTAATAAGAACCATCATCACATAACCAAAATTTGTCTGATTCTTCTTTTGATTCGTGCACCGCATCGCAAAGTAAAAGAGTCCGTGTCACGAGCCACGACCCCGACCGAGCACCGGACGCCTTCGCTTTCTCAGATGCGAATCCAAATGTGTTGCACTTGCACATCTAATCATGAACAGTATGTATGTATGTATGTATGCATGACCCGTCCTGTCGCTTGGGTGCAGCATTATCGGTGGCGCGCTGCTCGTTGCCGGTCTCTATGCCGTGCTCTGGGGCAAGGGGAGGGAGGAGCGAGGGGCGGCCGTGGACGCCGCTCTGCCGCAAAGGAGGACGGAGGAATCCAAGGAGAGCGAGATCGTCCCGGACGCGACGGCCAAGGTTTGATGCCCACCTGGCCTCCCCTGGGTGCGCTTTGTAGTGGACCTCGAACATCTTATCTACAGTACGACTGGTGTTTTATGCCACGACGACGATGATGCTTGCTGTTCTTCAGAGTTCGGAATCATTTACGTCAGTTGTTTGTCATGTGTACTACGTAGTTCTTGCAATGTTGCTAGTTTATCGTCGGAAAAGGGATCACCGGCAAGATGCACGGCAGATGTCAAGTTATAATGGAATCTAGAAGAATTCATTAACATGCTGCTAATGGGACTGTCCAGTATGAGTTTACGATGCACAGAATGTTTGCTGATTAACCAGTTTGTCATCCATTCTTTTCACACTATAATATAATTACTTAACTTTCGAGTGGAATGTTTTGCTTCCCCCGGTCGTAAGAAGCAGACTACAAACTATAGTTGCTTCTGCTAATATTCTTGTCAACTCAAATCTCAGCTTTGAATGAACATATCCATCTGCCTCCTCAATCTTTTAGTATTACTCGTCATGCTTTGTATCTGCTTGATACTACATTTTGAGTTAAGAAAAGAACACTCTATCGAAGAAAAACTCCTCACACTCCAATTTTGTGGTGTCGGTTTGTCTTAACAACGCCAATCGAAGAAGTTTGTTAATCTGGATGAGAGAGAGTGAGGAAATAAGAGGTAAGGGAAGGCTATGAGCATCTAGCAGATCCCGTATAACTTCGACGAACTGCGTTTTCTCGAACCTTATATGGGACGGCCCAAAAAAATGGCCCGCGCAGATCCTGCAAATGACGCTCGATCTATATTTTTTTTACGGGCGGCCCGTAAACCGGTCGGCTTTTCGGTATATATGCGGGCGCGGGTCATTTTAGGGTTCCTATCCGGCATTCCTGGCATCCATCTCCAACGCAAAATCCACCCTTCCGGCGAGAAATCTCCACCCATCTCGCAGCGATTTCCGGCGCCTCCAGCCGCCGGATCTTGGCAGCGATGGCATTTGTGGGTGTAGGGCATGGCGGCGGTGAGGGGTTCGGCGGGCGCGGTGGATTTGGGAACCGCGGGAGGTTCGCCGGCCACAAGCGTCGCAACAACGATGAGGCCGGTAGCTCCTCTATCCGCCCTCCGGTGTCGGACAGGCAAAGGGAGGCAGCACGCACCACATTATGAAGTCCCGCAACGCCAGAGTGAGGGCGTGGGCGAACGTCCTTCGCCTCCGGCGGATGTTCGATACGACCCTCCAACGGCTCCAGGCGGCCGAGAGACCGCATGGTGCAAGGCGAGGCAGGTAGCCGCCGCCGGAGATGCGGCTGCGGCTACACGCCTACCGGAGCTCCGGGAGGAGTACCACCTCCAGCAGACCCTCTCTGGGACGCTGCTCTACCACACGCTTCACGGGAACAAGCCTCCGCCACGCGAGGACGACTCCGGCGACGATGGCGACTCCGGCTCTGGAGCCTGACTTGTAGAACCAAGTATGAAGTAGAAGTACAGCCCCGCGTAGTATGAACAAGTTTAATTTCCATTTGAACTATGTTTACTTAAACTTGTATGAATTATGTTTATGTGGAACTCCGGTGATGCTTATGGCGTGAACTACTAGTTTCAAAATCAATTTGAATTGCGGTGATGTATGCGGGATCTGTTCTGTCTCCGCGCCTCTGTCAACCTGTAAATTTCGTTTACGGGAGCCCGTACACAAATTTTGCGGGCTGGCCGGTTGCGGGATCTGCTAGAGATACTCTAAGGGCATCTCCAATGGCAACCCGTAAATTTACTCCCACATCTGTCCATGGATAGGTCGGGATCAGTCCGCAGACACGGATGCGGGAGGCCGCCATCCAACACTGCCCGCATACATTTCAAACATTTTTTTAACAAAGCGGATGAAACTCATGCAAACATAGCGGATTTCATATAAGCCAAATGAAATTCATTACATTTTGGACACATTTTAACTAAAATAACTAAAATTATGTGCACGTCCAGTCGCACGGACCTCCATCCCCACGACACGGATACACTACACTAGTCTATGGCCAGCCGCGGCAGATCCAATTATCTTCCCCATGTCCGGCGGCCCGCTCGCCGGACTGCCGTGAGCCTTGGAGGTATATTCTTCCATCGTATCTTCTCTATGTCCGGCTGCGCCGCTCATCGGAGTGGCAAAGAGTGTGCTTTAGCCGAAGGGGATTGGGGGCTCCGCAGCCGTGAAGCCCAGGCGGGGGTCGACGATGATCTGCGCTGAACCGGGCAAGACACCGGTTGTGTACGCCGGCGTTGCCTCGGCGGTGGCCTTCATGGGACCCAAGCGGCATCGGCCTCCCGTGTTATACTTCTCCTCGATGATGGCGGTGGGCGCGGACATGCGGGACGCTGCGTAGCTGACCTCCACCGGCAGGGCGCGGTCACGGACACGTTGAGGACGGCTGGTGCGAGCATTCGCAACATGGGACGCGTGCGACACATCGTCGTCCATAGTAGGCGCGATGTCTGTGCCGCCATGGTCTATTGCATGCCACCTCGAGCAACACATAACTCATTGGCTAGCTGGCTTGGAGTGGTGAGTTGCTGAACCACGCGCCGGCTCGGAGCTTCTGCTTCCGCGAGCTGGCTTGCAGCTACCTGGATCGTCGATGGAGGCGGAGCAGAGAGTTGCCTAGCTCATATTCGGCGGGCTCGATGGGCCACCCAGCCAGCTTGTTCGGATTCCTGCTTGCTGGATGTGATGGAGCTTGTGGAGAAAATATTGTGCAGGGAGGAGATGTGAGCGGAGTGTGGTGCGATTTTTACCCGGTGTCTTGCATCGCTTAAATGGCGGGGGGGGGGGGGGGGGTACGGAGCTAGCGGTGTTGTACTTAATGACGGGCGGCTCGCGAATGCACGTGTGGCCGAAGTAGGTTTCTTTGCACACACTTGGGATTTAATGGAGGAAGGTGGGCTGTTTGTGGCTGTTTGAAAGCGGCGAGGAGGCGTGTTCAGCCGGGCGAGGAGAGAGCGACGCTCTCTCGACTGGCGCGCTGCTTTAGTGCGGGCAGTGAAAAGATTGCGTCCGTTTGCGCCGCCCTCATGTCTGGTCAAATCACACACATCAATGTCGGTCGCTGCATGCTCTGGGCAGGCATGAATGTGGCACGACAAGCGGCGCGACGTGCATGATGGAAAGCGCGGGAGGGGCGGATGGGGAGTTTGGGTGGGCCAAGGCAGTCAGAAGCAGGCATGGCAGCAGCCCAGACGCCCGCAAAGTCCCTCACGTGTCTCCGGTTTGCTGGAGAAAACACGGCCGATCGCTCTGTGGACCGATATAGGGCCATGTTGGATGGCCTCCGCGGGCCGAACAACGTGATCCGGACGTATGCGGTCGATTTGAGGGTCGCCGTTGAAGATGCCCTAATCTAAGAAGAACAATATAAATGTAGTCGAAGTTAAAATAACCTTTTCAACACCATAAGCCCAAGTAAAACGTAAGCTCAAGGGCCATGAATAGAAGAAGATAAAATTACAAGAGATATTTGTACTGTATAAATGAAACACTTTCTATAACCTACAAAATACTTTTATTTAAGATTACAATATCTATTATTTCTAAATAATCGATCCCATTAATTCTAGTTCTCTTAACATGTGGCTTTTTATCTCATCAAATGTGCCATGTCAGTATCCACTAACACTATTTTACAGCCCTTATGTAAACTACGTGCATACTCTTTGTACACACAATGTAAGTACAAAATATTTGTACATTAAAATGTTGTCACTTTTGTTTTAGATCATTTTCTTCATACATAATACATCTAAACTTTATATTTAAATTATACATGGGAAATCACCTAGTATATTAAGAACTAGTGGTTGGGGCCCGCCATTGAGGGCCTCTTGAGAGGGAGTTGTGCATGTATTTTTTTTCCTCTCGAAGAAAAAACCTCAATTTCATCTCAAAATTAAAAAAAAAAATTCTCACAACACGTAAACATCACATCCATCTAAAAAAAGCCAAAAAAACATTTTTTTAAATGAAAAAGAAACAAAAGTCTCACTTCCATCTTTCAAAAATAATTTCCAAAAAAATTCTCAAAAGAAAAAAAAATCTCAATTTCATCTTTCAAACAATCAAAAAGTTTCTCAATTTCATCTTCCAAAAATATCAAAAAGTCTTTTGCCACAACCAACCAGCATGCGCCATGTGGCCATACTAGTTGGCCGCCATTCTCTTGTAGCTTAATGTGTTTGATTGATGGTGCATTTGTGGTGGAATGATGTTTTAAGAATTGATGGGACATGCGTAGTATTAGGTTGACAGTTTTTAATTGTCAAGTGTGATAGTTCTTTTGTTGACTTGTATTTTATATGCAGACTAACAAATAGAACAACAAAAGTAAGAAATGCATCATTTGGTTATAATGTTGGAATATTTTCCATTATTCCTAAATAGTTGATCCTCACTCACTCTAATTCTGTCAACACGCAACTTTCCACCTCAACAAGTCCACTAACACTATTTTACAGCTCCATGCAAACCACTTACATACTCTTTGTTCACACAGTGCAAGTATGAAAAATTTCGACATTAGAATATTTATAGCTTTTGATTTAGATTGTTTCTTCATACATAATACATCTAAAATTAACCTTTAAATTCCCGCCGCAACGCTCAGGGAAATCACCTAGTATATAGAATTGGGGGGACATTTGTGGTGGAACAATGCTTTAAGAATCGGTGGGACATTTGTGGTGGAATAAATGTTTTAAGAATTGGTGGACCATATGTGTCGTATTAGTTGGACATATTTTATAATTTTCCCATGTGATAGTTCTTTTGTTGACTTGTATTTTATATGCATACAAAAGAATAGAACAACAAAAGTAAGAAAAACACCATTTGTATATAATGTTGGAATATTTTGCTGATACAAGTGGAATAATGATTTGGAATTCATGAAATATATGGTGCTTTAGCTGCACTTTTTCATTAACAAAATTATTATTATGATGTGTGATTACTTGAGACTAACAGACAATATCTCACTGTGGCCGGAGTAGAAGGCGGGCAGTCTGTGGACGTTAGAATGCGGCGAGGAGGCGTGTTTAGCGGGGCGAGGAGAGGGCGATGCTCTCTCAGCTGGCGCACGGCTTCAATGCCGGTAGTGAAAAGGTCGCGTCAGTCTGCGCCGCCCTCCTGTCCGGTCAAATAACAGGCATTAATGTCGGCCGCTGCATGCTCTGGGCATGCATGAATGCGGCGCGACAAACGGTGCGACGCGTGGGATAGAAAATGCGGGATGGGCGGGTGGGGTGTTTGGGTGGGTCAGGGTAGTCAGAAACGGGCGTGACAGCAGCGCGGACACCCGCAAAAAGTCCCTCATGTTTGTCTCCGGTTTGCGGGAGAAAATACGGCCGACTGCCCTGCGGACCGATACAGGGCCGTGCTGGATGGCTTCCGCAGGCCGGACAACACGGTTTGGACGTATGATGTCGGTTTGATGGTCGCCATTGTAGATGCCCTAATCTAGGAAGAACAATATAAATGTAGTCTAAGTTAAAATAACCCTTCCAACAACATAAGCCCAAGTAAAACGTAAGCTCAAGAGCCATGTACAAAAGAAGATAAAATTACAAAATATATTTGTGGTGTATAAATGAAACACTTCCTAGAACCTACAAAATACTTTTATTTAAGGTTGCAATATCTACTATTTTTAAATAGTTGATCCCATTAATTCTAATTCTCTTAACATGTGGCCTTTTATCTTATCAAGTGTTTCATGTCAGCATCCATTAATACTATTTTACAACCCTAATGTAAACCACGTGTATACGCTTTGTGCACACACGGTGCAAGTACAAAATATTTTTACATTAAAAAGTTGTAGCTTTTGTTTTAGATCATTTTCTTCATATATACATCTAAAATTAATCTTTAAATTACGCGCGGGAAAATCACCTAGCATATTAAGAACTAGTGGTTGGGGCCCACCAGTGCGGGCCTCTTGAGAGGGAGTTGTGCGTGTATTTTTTTCTCTCAAAGAAAAAACCTCAATTTCATCTCAAAATTGAAAAAAAAACTTTCTCACAACATGTAAACATCACATCCATATAAAAAAATCCTAAAAATATTATTTTAAATGAAAAAGAAACAAAAGTTTCACTTTCATCTTTCAAAATAATCTCCAAAAAATATTTTCTGAAAAGAAAAAAAATCTCAATTTCATCTTCCAAAAAAATCAAAAAGTTTCTCAATTTCATCTTCCAAAAATATCAAAAAGTTTTTTGCCACGACCAACCAGCATGTGCCATGTGGCCATATTTGTTGGCCGCCATTCTCCCGTAGCTTAACGTGTTTTATTGATGGTGCATCTGTGGTGGAACGATGTTTTAAGAATTGGTGGGACATATGCGTAGTATTAGGTTGACAGTTTTTAATTGCCGGGTGTGATAGTTCTTTTGTTGACTTGTATTTTCTATGCAGACTAACAAATAGAACAACAAAAGTAAGAAATGCATCATTTTTTTATAATGTTGGAATATTTTCCACTATTCCTAAATAGTTGGTCCTCACTCACTCTAATTCTGTCAACATGCAACTTTCCACCTCAACAAGTCCACTAACACTATTTTACACCTCCATGCAAACCACTTACATACTCTTTGTTCACACAGTGCAAGTATGAAAATTTTCTACATTAGAAATTTATAGCTTTTGATTTAGATTTTTTTCTTCATACATAATACATCTAAAATTAACCTTTAAACTCTGGCCACAACGCTAAGGGAAATCACCTAGTATATAGAATTGGGGGGACATTTGTGGTGCAACAATGCTTTAAGAATCGACGGGACATTTGTGGTGGAATAAATGTTTTAAGAAATTGTGGACCATATGTGTTGTATTAGTTGGACATTTTTTAATTTTCCCGTGTGATAGTTCTTTTGTTGACTTGTATTTTATATGCACACAAAAGAATAGAACAACAAAAGTAAGAAAAACATCATTTGTATATAATGTTGGAATATTTTGCTGATACAAGTGGAATAATGATTTGGAATTCATGAAATATATAGTGCTTTAGCTGCACTTTTTCATTAACAAAATTATTATTATGATGTGTGATTACTTGAGACTAACAGACAATATCTCACTGTGGCCGGAGTAGAAGGCGGGCAATTTGTGGCTGTTTGAATGCGGCGAGGAGGCGTGTTCAGCCGGGCAAGCAGAGGCTGACGCTCTCTCGGCTGACGCGCCGCTTCAATGCCGGTAGTGAAAAGGTTGCTCCTGTCTGCGTCGTCCTCTTATCCTGTCAAATCACAGGCATCAATGCCGGCCGCTGCATGCTTTGGGCAGGCATGAATGCGGTGCGACACGTGGTATGGAAAATGCAGGAGGGGCGGGTGGGGTATTTGGGTGGGTCAGGGCAGTCAAAAATGGGCGTGGCAGCAGCCCGGACACCCGCAAAGTCCCTGCTTCCGCAGACCGTACAACACAGTCTGGACGTATGCAGTCGGTTTGAGGGTTGCCGTTGTAGATGCCCTAATCTAGGAAGAACGATATAAATGTAGTCTAAGTTAAAATAACCCTTCAAACAACATAAGCCCAAGTAAAACATAAGCTCACAGGCCATGAACAGAAGAAGATAAAATTATATTCTTCCGGTTGGCAAGATCTTCTCTATTAATCCAGAACAACATAACCATGGATCATCCGGAAAAGCGGGCTTGCGAGCAAAGTAGTCTCTGCACAGTAGGTTTGCTTCGGACACCTTATCCCGGTTGATCACTCTTCTTCTTTTGATTGAGCCCTTGAAGTTGAGAATATGCTTCACTTGACGGTCCATTTTCTCTTGCATGCTCATGAGCATAATCATTGTCCACTTCTTCGTCCGAATCTGAGGAATCGAAGAACTCGTCTTGAATGATTTGGTCAAGCTCCGTCAGTCCATACTCCTCGTCCGACGAAGTATCGAAATCCATCGTTTTTCCTAACAAAATTACAAAAATGCGGTCAGACAATGTGTCGAACACATCAAGCGCAAGGCGGAGCGAGAGAGTTACAGAACGTACCGCGGTGGCATCCATGCCGGAGATGACGTCCCACGTGGCGAGGACGGGAGAGAGGACTGCTCTGCTGGAGCTGTCCGCACAGAGGCAAGGAACGGTTGTTGAGCGCGCGCGGCGGCGGAGCTGCAAACCGGACGGAGCGGAGGACGAAGAAGAGAGGAGAGAGCAAATGGATCCGGCAGCTCGGAGGATGGATTTGGTGCAATTTGGGATGGGGTTGGGCTGTCGGATCCGACATGACGGGCGTGCCCGCCTCATATTTAGGCTAGACATGGGGTACCCGTCCGCCCGGGCATTTGAGGGGGGGGGGGGGGGGGGGTCTGGGTCAAGAAAACGTGATCAGACAGTGACCGGGCGGCCGCCCGCACGTATGAGGTCGGTTTGAGGAAATCAGTTTGAGGCGTCCGACTGTAGATGCTCTTGTAGTTTTAAAATTTACGTACGGAACCCACGTACGAAAGGCGTTTCTTGAGAAAACCACTCCTAGTTTTTTATAGCATTTTCATTATCAAATCAAAAGGAACCAAACGAGCCCTCCTTCAGTTTTAGGCATACTCCAACCGAGCCTAAAAAACAGAGTGAGTTGTACCATACCGCAGTACCCTGCAGGCCTGCACGACCAACAAGCCATTTCCTTCCCAAGATGCACACGAATTTCTAAACAACCAGACTGAAAACCCATGGGCAAGAAATCTCAGACCACGCGCCAAACATACAAACAAGAAACGTGGCAAATATAACGGGAGCCAGATCCTAATCGACGCAGGACAACCAGGTACACATACAGGCCATACCGAAAGTAGGCGATCGAGTCGAGTGAAGAATTCAGCGGCCATGAAGGGGAGGAAGAGGCATCACGCCATGTCCTGCTGCGTGGTGCTCACCGTTCTCGTCATCCTGGGCATCCTCTCCATCGTGCTCTACATCCTGTACCGCCCGCTCCCGCCGCGCGTGGTGACGTCGCCCGTGGAGACCATCGTCCAGGACTTCAGCCTCCTCCCGCCGTCGCTCACGCTGTCCGCCAGCGTGCACGTGATGGCGAGCAACCCAAGCCGCGCGCCGTTCCGGTACGGGGAGACGGTGACGGCGGTGACGTACCACGGCGAACCCGTGGGGACGACGGTGGTGCCGGCCGGCAAGATCGGCAGGCGGACGACGACGTGGGTGGCGCCGGTGACGGTGGTGGACGGGATCAAGGTGGCCGAGAGCCCGCACTTCGCCAGCGACGTGGTGGCCGGGGCGCTTCCGTTCGTGGTGGTGGTGAGGCTGGACGGGAAGGCGCTGGTGCTGCGCGCGTTTGAGGTGAGCGTCACCGTCGAGGTGGTGTGCTACGTCCAGGTCTACGTCCTCCAGGGGGACAGCAGCTCGAACTGCGTCTCGAGGGTCCGCACAGGGCCTGGACGTAATTACTAGGCGTGCGCCACTCGTAATCCATCCATCCATCCTCTTGTGCCACAATTTGTTTTATTTGTTCTTTCCAGTTTGTAAGTCGGAAACTATATATGGACGTTCCGGTTGTGAGTTCCTACTGCATACGTACATTCTGAAGCTGATTCCAAATGACCATGCCAATTTCAGTGGCGGGCCCATGAACTTTAGCACTGGAGTCCCACGGTTTATATACAAATATAATGCATAGACAACATAATTTCAATACCACGATTCAAACTTCATAAAATACAATCCAAAGACTATAGATTGGTCTAGATTACCATTATTGTTCTGAAAAATGTCCTAAAATAGCATTAAGAGGTTAGGGTATCTGCAACGCGTACCCTCAAACGTAACCATCCGGATAAAGTTGTCCGGACACCACAAGCCATCGAATAATGTCCCGCATTTCTCCGCGGACCAGTTCGGGTGTCCATTTTCCCGCAAACTGGAAGCAAATAGGGGGCCTTTGCAGGAGTCCAAACACCCGCCACGTAGGAATCCGACACCCCGGCCCACCCAAAACCGAGACGGAGAACGCGCATTTGGAGCGAGATGTATTGTTTCCGCGACAACCTCCTCCCCCTCCCTCCCCCTTTCCACCCTCTCCACTACCATCCCACCGCTCTCCACACCAATTCTCGCCCTTTTCACCGCCGCTGCATGGACCCATATGAAAAGTTGTTGGAGACGGCGGAGGTGGAGGATCCAGAGAAGGTGGCGGCCCGGAAGATCAACTCGGAGACACGGCAAGCCCGCCACCTCAAGGCAAAGGCAAAGGATGGGGCAGGCAGCAAAAAGAATGGCGACTGGCGGGGCCTGGGATGGGGTGCAGGGGCCGGGCGAAGCCTGGGACGGGGGTCACCGCCGCCACCATCCATGCGCACGCCACCCTGGCCGGAGCAATACCAGCCTCCCTACTTCTACACCGCCAAGCAGCTCGGCTAGCAGTCCCCAGCATCCGTCGTCGGGCACTAGCCGTATTACGTCGATGTCAATGCGGGACCGCTCCATTTTGCCGAGTTGATATCGCCACAACTTGTCTGATCACGGACGCCGAGCATGGATCAGCTCGGTGTCCGCTCTCAGTTCATCAGTATGTCTCAACCAGGCGAGCCGGCGTACGATGACGCAAACAAGAAGATGATGGAGATGATCCACGACGTAGGAAGCAGAGGCTGCTTTGAGGACAAGTAGGTGGATGAATCGGAGCCGGAGGTGTGCACCTAGCAGTCGGGCACAAACATCCAGTCCAACACGTACACCCTACACCAGCCAGCTGGAGCAGGACAACGATGATGACCTTGATCCGGAGGAATTTTTTGCCAATCCAAAGAAGATGAGTAGAGAAGAAATCTTCAACATGCGATAAGATGAATTGTTGTGTGATTCATGGTTGATCACTAGCATTGATCTGATCCAGGGCACGGAGCAAAAGGGCGCAACATTTTGGGCCAACATTCGTACTTGGTTCCATGAGCACAATAATTTTGACCCCTACATCAACGAACTCATCTACAACCATGGGATCAAATCACTCAACATCGATGGTACATCATCCAAGAGGCTGCGAGCAAGTATCGCGGCCATCTGAAATAAATAATCGGACGGTGGCCAAGTGGTGCGCTAATCACCGAGCAAGTAAGTTGTTATATGTGTTAGCCATTTGACCGGACATGCTCTATGTGTTAGTCATTTAGCCAGATATGCAACTTATTGGCCGGTTATACTCTATGTGTTGGTCATTTGGATGGATATGCACCTTGCTGACAATGTTTTTCTTTACAGCCCTCTCGTGCGTGTAACTTGTTCTTGAAGGTGGAGAAGAGGATCCTCATCCTCATGCATTATTTATTGAAGTTGAATGGGGCACCCCAAGTGGCAACTATCCATTGTCAACTCCATTAAGACCGTTTGCATCAGCATGGAGGAAGAAGCGAGTGATCCAACTGACCCAACAAGAGTGGCAAAAAGATTAGAAGAGAGTTCCAGAGAAAGAAGTGGGAGGATGAGAAGGAAAAGAGAGAAGGGGCACCAGCCAAGATGGTGGAGGTTTGAGGACACCTTTTTTTTGAATTGCTTACCTCATGTGTCATGTGGTAGGTTCGAGGACATATTGGCAAAGAAGGAGGAGGCATGTGTTAAGACTTCCGGCGTCAAGGAGAAAAATAAGGTCAAGAGGTTTAACATCTTCATGGTGACCACCGAGAAGAAGCTCCAGCTCGAAGAGTGGACGGTTGAGCTCGCGGGCTCTTCGGAGGATACGAAGATGTTGACCATGAAGATGAACGAGATGGATGAGGATGTGGCGATGATCATGCTGCCATCCTTGTTAAGATGTTGAAGTGCTTGTCGGCCGAGCTAGAGGCGGCCAAGGAGCCTGATGGTGAGGAGGAGGCGGCGGCACGATGAGCGCGTAGGCTCGGATAGCAAGTACGGCAGGGGAAACAATCATTTTTTCCACTGACTATCGGCCTGATACTTTTGTGATGGGGCGCATGTAAAAACTATGAACATCAAGTCTTTTTTGTTGTGATCGGGTGTTATGAAAACTGCACTTTACCTTGCTAAATGAAAATGACCGCGGAGTTTCAGGGGATGTGGTTGGATGAACGGCTCCCGCACCCGTGTTCACAGATTGTCGGAACCAGTCCATGAAAAAATATAGTATCGATTTTAGGGGTCAGCATCGAAGATGTTCTTAGACAATTAGCCTCAGACATACAGCGTAAATTATTTGCATATTCAAAGGGGGTGCCATGGATCTGCCCATGACTAGTCCCACATTCCATTGCAACAAGAACATGACTTGAAGTCTAACTGGTTCTTGGCTGGACAAGGCAATTATAGCGCAACAGAAACCTGTGAATATTTTTGGGGGTAAGGGCATCTCCAACGACGACCCATAAATTTTCTCCCGCATCCGTCGGCAAATAGGATGACCTGTCAACGGACACAGTTGCGGAAGCCGGCCATCCAATGTTGGGGAACGTAGTATTTCAAAAAAAATCCTACGCACACGCAAGATCATGGTGATGCATAGCAACGAGAGGGGAGAGTATCATCTACGTACCCTCGTAGACCGTAAGCGGAAGCGTTATGAGAATGCGTTTGATGTAGTTGTACGTCTTCACAATCCGACCGATCCAAGTACCGAACGCACGGCACCTCCGAGTTCAGCACACGTTCAGCTCGGTGACGTCCCACGAACTCCGATCCAGCAGAGCTTCGAGGGAGAGTTCCGTCAGCACGACGGCGTGATGACGGTGATGATGATGCTACCGACACAGGGCTTCGCCTAAGCACCGCTATAATATGACCGAGGTGGATTATGATGGAGGGGGGCACCACACACGGCTAAAAGATCAAATGATCAACTTGTGTGTCCATGGGGTGCCCCCCTCCCCCGTATATAAAGGAGTGGAGGAGGGGGAGGGCCGGCCCTCTACTATGCCGCGCCCTGGGGAGTCCTACTCCCACCGGGAGTAGGATTCCCCCCCTCCTTCCATGTAGTAGGAGTAGGAGAGAAGGAAAGGGAAAAGAGAAGAGAAGGAAGGAGGGGGCTGATACGTCTCCGTCGTATCTATAATTTTTTATTGTTCCATGCCAATATTATTCAACTTTCATATACTTTTTGGTAACTTTTTATATTATTTTTGGGACTAACATATTGATCCAGTGCCCAGTGCCAGTTCCTGTTTGTTGCATGTTTTATGTTTCGCAGAATATCCATACCAAACGGAATCCAAATGGGATAAAAACGGATGGAGCTTATTTTTGGAATATTTGGAAAATTCCGGAAGAAAAATCCACGCGAGACGGTGCCCGAGGTGGTCATGAGGTAGGGGGGCGCGCCTGACCCCCCTGTGCGCGCCCCCTACCCTTGTGAGCCACCCGTAAGGCGGTTGACGCTCTTCTTTTGCCGCAAGAAAGCTAATTTTCGGGAAAAAAAATCACGGCGAAGGTTTCAGGCCAATCGGAGTTACGGATCTCCATATATATACGAAACGGTGAAACAGAGCGAGAAGAGAACGCAGAACCAGAGAGAAACAGTGAGATAGATCCAATCACGGAGGGGCTCTAGCCCCTCCCACACCATGGGAGCCAAGGGCCAGAGGGGAAACCCTTCTCCCATCTAGGGAGGAGGTCAAGGAAGAAGAATAAGAAGGGGGGCCCTCTCCCCTTGCTTCCGGTGGCGCCGGAGCGCTGCCGGGGCCATCACCATCACCGCCATCTTCACCAACAACTTCACCGCCATCATCACCAAATCTTCCCCCCTCTATGCAGCGGTGTAACCTCTCTCTTACCCGCTGTAATCTCTACTTAAACATGGTGCTCAACGCTATATATTATTTCGCAATGATGTATGGCTATCCTATGATGTTTGAGTAGATCTGTTTTGTCCTAATGGCTATTTGATGATCGTGATTGGTTTGAGTTGTATGTTTTATTATTGGTGATGTCCTATGGTGCTCTCCGTGTCGCGCAAGCGTGAGGGATTCCCGTTGTAGGGTTTGCAATATGCTTATGATTTGCTTATGGTGGGTGGCGTGAGTGACAGAAGCACAGACCCGAGTAAGTAGGTTGTTTGCGTATGGGATAAAGGGGACTTGATACTTTAATGCTATGGTTGGGTTTTACCTTAATGAATCTTTAGTAGTTGCGGATGCTTGCTAGAGTTCCAATCATAAGTGCATATGATCCAAGTAGAGAAAGTATGTTAGCTTATGCCTCTCCCTCAAATAAAATTGCAATAATGATTACCGGTCTAGTTATTGATTGCCTAGGGACAAATAACCTTCTTGTTGACAAAAGCTCTTTACTAAAACCAATTTAGTTGTGTCTTTATCTAAACAGCCCCTACTTTTTATTTACGTACTCTTTATTATCTTGCAAACCTATCCAAAAACACCTACAAAGTACTTCTAGTTTCATACTTGTTCTAGGTAAAGCGAACGTCAAGCGTGCGTAGAGTTGTATCGGTGGTCGATAGAACTTGAGGGAATATTTGTTCTACCTTTAGCTCCTCGTTGGGTTCGACACTCTTACTTATCGAAAACTGTTGCGATCCCCTATACTTGTGGGTTATCAAGACCTTTTTCTGGCGTCGTTGCCGGGAGGCAATAGCGTGGGGTGAATATTCTCGTGTATGCTTGTTTGCTTTATCACGAAGTAATTTTTATTTGATGTTCTTAGTTGTTCTTTATCTTTAGTTATGGATATGGAACACGAAATACCAAAAAAATTAGGCGTACTTTCTGCTCATGGAGATGGGGAACCTCCTAAAACCCTTGATGCTTGTTATGTGAAAGATATTATGTACTACTTTAATAATCGTGAGAAAACCCCATTCAATTATGTAATGGGAGTAACGTTGGATCAACGTGAATACTTTAGGGATTACCGCTTGACACAAAAAGGGAAACTATTATGGGATCAAATTCATATATTGAATTGGTATGCTAGGCAACTATGCTTGAGATATGATTATACTTGTTGCTCTAAGGTGAATGCTCTACACCTTCCCTTTTCATGTGAATTTAATGATAATGAAACCTTAGCTTCTTGCTAATGGTATATATTATTACTATGATGTGGAACAAATAGAAGAATTTGTTGCTTTTATGGGTGCTTATGAAATTGAATCTATGTTTAAAGAGTTTGAAGATTTTGATGATGCTGTTTATAGACCTGAAAATTTAGCTATCCTGAAATATTGTTATGAGAATTACGAATACAATTACGAAATTAATGCTCTTATTAAGAAAGTCTCCGCTGTCCAAGAAGAGAATAATATTTTGCAGGAATCTATGGAAGAAGAAGTTGATGACACTATGAGCTCATTGGATGAAAAAGATGAGGAGGAGGAGAGCGAAGAACAAAAGGAGGAAGAGCAGATTGATCACCCGTGCCCACCTTCTAATGAGAGTAACTCTTCAACTCATACATTGTTTAATTCCCCTTCATGCTTACCGAAGGATGAATATTATGATAATTGCTATGATCCCGTCGATTCTTTTGAAATAGCCCTTTTTGATGATGCTTGCTATGCTTGTGGCCAAGATGCCAATACGAATTATGCTTATGGAGATGAACTTGCTATAGTTCCTTATGTTAAACATGAAATTGTTGCTATTGCACCCACACATGATAGTCCTATTATCTTTTTGAATTCTCCAAACTACACTATATCGGAGAAGTTTGCCCTTATTAAGGATTATATTGATGGGTTGCCTTTTACTGTTACACATGATGATTTTAATGAATATAATATGCATGTGCTTGCTGCTCCTACTTGCAATTATTATGAGAGAGGAACTGTATCTCCACCTCTCTATGCTTCCCACATGATAAAATTGCAAGCAACTGTTTATACTATGCATTGGCCTTTACTAGGTGTGCATGAATTGTTCTTTTATGACATGCCGATGCATAGGAAGAGAGTTAGACTTCGTCATTGCTTGATATATGTTGCTTTGTGCTCACTACTAAATTACAAATCATTGTTAATTAAAATTGGCTTTGATATACCTTGGGATCCGGGTGGATTCACTACTTGAGCACTATATGCCTAGCTTAATGGATTTAAAGAAAGCGCTGCCAGGGAGACAACCCGGAAGTTTTAGAGAGTCATTTATTTCTTTTGAGTGCTTTCATATAGTTTAAAAACAACAAAAATAAAGAGGGGAACCCAAAACTTTTCAAAAAGGAAAGTGAAAGTGAGAAAGACAAGCACTGTTGAAGTGAGAGAGCTCCTTGAACTTTGTTCATGCTCACGGCAACTTTGTGAATCTTGATTACAGAACCTTTTCAACAAAAATAATTATCCCCTTGTACAATTCCATTGTATTATAAAAATAATGTGCCAAGGTTTGCCTTTAGGATGTTTACGATGCTTGTTGGTTTGTGCGGTGCAGGACAGAAACTTTGGCTGTAGTGCATGAATTTTAATTTTTTTTACTAGAACGTCAAATGGTTCTGATTCTTTTTGCACCGTCTTTCTATACAAATTGTTTATTTTCCCTAATTTTGGTAGAATTTTTCAAGTATCAGAAGTATAGTGAATGTTCAGATTGCTACAGACTGTTCTGTTTTAGACAGATTCTGTTTTTGATGCATAGTTTGCTTGTTTTGATGAACCTATCAATTTATATCAGTGGATTAAGCCATGAAAAAGTTATATTACAGTATACACAATGCAAAAAAAAATATTAATTGGTTTTCAACAGTACTTAGAGTAGTGATTTGCTTTATTATACTAACGGATCTTACCGAGTTTTCTGTTGAAGTTTTGTGTGGATGAAGTGTTCGATGATTGAGAAGGTTTCGATGTGAGAAGAAGGAAGAGAGGCAAGAGCTCAAGCTTGGGGATGCCCGAGGCACCCCAAGTAAATATTCAAGGAGACTCAAGCATCTAAGCTTGGGGATGCTGGGGAGGCATCCCTCTTTCTTCAACAAATATCGGTATGTTTTCGGATTCGTTTTGTTCATGCGATATGTGCAATCTTGGAGCGTCTTTTGCATTTAGGTTTTTATTTTTATTTTTATTTTTATGCACCATGCTGGTATGAGATAGTCCTTGGTTGATTTATAGAATGCTCATTGCACTTCACTTATATCTTTTGAGTATGGCTTTATAGAATGCTTCATGTGCTTCACTTATATCATTTGAAGTTTGGATTGCCTGTTTTTCTTCACTTAGACAACCGCCATTTGTAGAATGCTCTTTTGCTTCACTTATATTTGTTAGGGCACGGGCATATCTTTTGTAGAAAGAATTAAACTCTCGTGCTTCACTTATATCTATTTAGAGAGATGACAGGAACTGGTTATTCACATGGTTAGTCATAAAATCCTACATAAACTTGTAGATCGCTGAATATGATATGTTTGATTCCTTGCAATAGTTTTGCGATATAAAGATGGTAATATTAGAGTCATGCTAGTCGAGTAATTGTGAAATTGAGAAATACTTGTGTTGAGGTTTGCAAGTCCCGTAGCATGCACGTATGGTGAACCGTTATGTAACGAAGTCGGAGCATGAGGTGTTTATTGATTGTCTTCCTTATGAGTGGTGGTCGGGGACGAGCGATGGTCTTTTCCTACCAATCTATCCCCCTAGGAGCATGCGTGTAGTACTTTGTTTCGATGACTAATAGATTTTTGCAATAAGTATGTGAGTTCTTGATGACTAATGTTGAGTCCATGGATTATACGCACTCTCACCCTTCCATCATTGCTAGCCTCTCTAGTACCGCGCAACTTTCGTCGGTACCATAAACCCACCATATACCTTCCTTAAAACAGCCACCATACCTACCTATCATGCCATTTCCATAGCCATTCTGAGATATATTGCCATGCAACTTCCATCATCATCATCATATACATGACTTGAGCATTCATTGTCATATTGCTTTGCATGATCGTAAGATAGCTAGCATGATGTTTTCATGGCTTGTCCGTTTTTTATGCCATTGCTACGCTAGATCATTGCACATCCCGGTACACCGCCGGAGGCATTCATATAGAGTCATATCTTTGTTCTAGATATCGAGTTGTAATGTTGAGTTGTAAGTAAATAAAAGTGTGATGATCATCATTATTAGAGCATTGCCCCAGTGAGGAAAGGATGATGGAGACTATGATTCCCGCATAATTCGGGATGAGACTCCGGACTTTACAAAAAAATAAAAGAGGCCAAAGAAGCCCAAATAAAAAATAGAGGCCAAAGAAGCCCAAATAAAAAAAGATGCCAAAGAAGCCCACCAAAAAAATAAAAAAATGAGAGAAAAAGAGAAAAGGGGCAATGTTACTATCCTTTTACCACACTTGTGCTTCAAAGTAGCACCATGTTCTTCATGTAGAGAGTCTCTTGAGTTATCACTTTCATATACTAGTGGGAATTTTCATTATAGAACTTGGCTTGTATATTCCAACGATGGGCTTCCTCAAATGCCCTAGGTCTTCATGAGCAAGCAAGTTGGATGCACACCCACTTAGTTTCAGTTTGAGCTTTCATATACTTATAGCTCTAGTGCATCCGTTGCATGGCAATCCCTAGTCCTCACATTGATATCTATTAATGGGAATCTCCATAGACCGTTGATACGCCTAGTTGATGTGAGACTTTCTCCTTTTTTGTCTTCTCCACATAACCCCCACCATCATATTCTATTCCACCTATAGTGCTATGTCCATGGCTCATGCTCATGTATTGCGTGAAAGTTGAAAAGGTTTGAGAACGTCAAAAGTATGAAACAATTGCTTGGCTTGTCATCAGGGTTGTGCATGATGTGAATGCTTTGTGTGGTGAAGATGGAGCATAGCCAGACTATATGATTTTGTAGGGATGAGCTTTCTTTGGCTATGTTATTTCAATAAGACATAATTGCTTGGTTGGTATGCTTGAAGTATTATTGTTTTTATGTCAAATGATAGACTATTGCTTTGAATCACTCGTGTCTTAATATTCATGCCATGATTAGACATATGATCAAGATTATGCTAGGTAGCATTCCACATCAAAAATTATCTTTTTTATCATTTACCTACTCGAGGACAAGCAGGAATTAAGCTTGGGGATGCTGATACGTCTCCGTCGTATCTATAATTTTTGATTGTTCTATGCCAATATTATTCAACTTTCATATACTTTTTGGCAACTTTTTATATTATTTTTGGGACTAACATATTGATCCAGTGCCCAGTGCCAGTTCCTGTTTGTTGCATGTTTTATGTTTCGCAGAATATCCATACCAAACAGAATCCAAACGGGATAAAAACGGACGGAGCTTATTTTTGGAATATTTGGAAAATTCCGGAAGAAAAATCCACGCGAGACGGTGCCCGAGGTGGTCATGAGGTAGGGGGGCACGCCCCTACCCTCGTGAGCCACCCGTAAGGCGGTTGACGCTCTTCTTTTGCCGCAAGAAAGCTAATTTTCGGAAAAAAAAATAACGGCGAAGGTTTCAGGCCAATCGGAGTTACGGATCTCCATATATACACGAAACGGTGAAACAGAGCCAGAAGAGAACGCAGAACCAGAGAGAAATAGAGAGATAGATCCAATCTCGGAGGGGCTCTAGCCCCTCCCACGCCATGGGAGCCAAGGACCAGAGGGGAAACCCTTCTCCCATCTAGGGAGGAGGTCAAGGAAGAAGAAGAAGAAGGGGGGGCCTCTCCCCCTTGCTTCCGGTGGCGTCGAAGTACTGCCGGGGCCATCACCATCACCGCCATCTTCACCAACAACTTCACCGCCATCATCACCAACTCTTCCCCCCTCTATGCAGCGGTGTAACCTCTCTCTTACCCTCTGTAATCTCTACTTAAACATGGTGCTCAACACTATATATTATTTCCCAATGATGTATGGCTATCCTATGATGTTTGAGTAGATCTGTTTTGTCCTAATGGCTATTTGATGATCGTGATTGGTTTGAGTTGTATGTTTTATTATTGGTGTTGTCCTATGGTGCTCTCCGTGTCGCGCAAGCGTGAGGGATTCCCGCTGTAGGGTTTGCAATATGCTTATGATTTGCTTATGGTGGGTGGCGTGAGTGACAGAAGCACAGACCCGAGTAAGTAGGTTGTTTGCATATGGGATAAAGGGGACTTGATACTTTAATGCTATGGTTGGGTTTTACCTTAATGAATCTTTAGTAGTTGCGGATGCTTGCTAGAGTTCCAATCATAAGTGCATATGATCCAAGTAGAGAAAGTATGTTAGCTTATGCCTCTCCCTCAAATAAAATTGCAATAATGATTACCGGTCTAGTTATCGATTGCCTAGGGACAAATAACCTTCTTGATGACAAAAGCTCTTTACTAAAACTAATTTAGTTGTGTCTTTATCTAAACAGCCCCTACTTTTTATTTACGTACTCTTTATTATCTTGCAAACCTATCCAACAACACCTACAAAGTACTTCTAGTTTCATACTTGTTCTAGGTAAAGCGAACGTCAAGCGTGCGTAGAGTTGTATCGGTGGTCGATAGAACTTGAGGGAATATTTGTTCTACCTTTAGCTCCTCGTTGGGTTCGACACTCTTACTTATCGAAAACTGTTGCGATCCCCTATACTTGTGGGTTATCAGGGGCGCCGCCCCTCCCCCTAGTCCAATTCGGACTAGGCCTTGGGGGGGCGCAGCCTCCCCTCTCTCTTTCCCCTAAAGCCCAATAAGGCCCATATACTCCCCGGCGAATTCCCGTAACTCTCCGGAACTCCGATGAATACCCGAAACACTTTGAACCTTTTCGATGTCCGGATATAGCCTTCCAATATATCGATCTTTACGTCTCGAACATTTCGAGACTCCTCGTCATGTCCCTGATCTCATCCAGGACTCCGAACAACCTGCGGTACATCAAAAGACATAAACTCATAATACCGATCGTCACCGAACATTAAGCGTGCGGACCCTACGGGTTCGACAACTATGTAGACATGACCGAGACTCATCTCCGGTCAATAACCAATAGCGGAACCTGGATGCTCATATTGGCTCCTACATATTCTACAAAGATTTTTATCGATCAAACCGCATAACGGTATACGTTGTTCCCTTTGTCATCGGTATGTTACTTGCCCGAGATTCGATCGTCGGTATCTCAATACCTAGTTCAATCTCGTTACCGGCAAGTCTCTTTATTCGTTCTGTAATGCATCATCCCGCAACTAACTTATTAGTCACATTTCTTGCAAGGCTTATACTGATGTGCATTACCGAGAGGGCCCAGAGATACCTCTCCGACAATCGGAGCGACAAATCCTTATCTCGATCTATGCCAACTCAACAAGTACCATCGGAGACACATGTAGAGCACCTTTATAATCACCCAGTTACATTGTGACGTTTGGTAGCACACAAAGTGTTCCTCCGGTATTCAGGAGTTGCATAATCTCATAGTCATAGGAACATGTATAAGTCATGAAGAAAGCAATAGCAACAAAATAAACGATCATCGTGCTAAGCTAACGGATGGATCAAGTCAATCACATCATTCTCTAATGACGTGATCCCGTTAATCAAATGACAACTCATGTCTATGGCTAGGAAACTTAACCATCTCTAATTCAACGAGCTAGTCAAGTAGAGGCATACTAGTGACACTCTGTTTGTCTATGTATTCACACATGTACTAAGTTTCCGGTTAATACAAGTCTAGCATGAATAATAAACATTTGTCATGATATAAGGAAATAAATAATGACTTTATTATTGCCTCTAGGGCATATTTCCTTCAGTCTCCCACTTGCACTAGAGTCAGTAATCTAGTTCACATCTTTATGTGATTAGTTCACATCTCCATGTGACTAATACCGAAAGGGTTTACTAGAGTCAATAATCTAGTTCACATCGCTATGTGATTAACACCCAAAGAGTGGTCATCTTTTCCTTGTGAGAGAAGTTTAGCCTACGCGTCTGCAACTTTCAGATTCGTATGTATTTCGCAAATTTCTATGTCTACAATGCTCTGCACGGAGCTACTCTAGCTAATTGCTCCCACTTTCGATATCTATCCAGATCGTGACTTAGAGTCATTTAGATCGATATAAAAAGCTTGCATCGACGTAACTCTTTACGACGAACTCTTTTATCACCTCCATAACCGAGAAATATTTCCTTAGTCCTCTAAGGATAATTTTGACCATTGTCCAGTGATCTACTCCTAGATCACTATTGTACTCCCTTGCCAGAAAGATGCTAAGGTATATAATAGGACTGGTAAACAGCATAGTATACTTTATAGAACCTATGACCGAGGCATAGGGAATGACTTTTCATTCTCTTTCTATTTTCTGTTGTGGTCAGGTTTTGAGTCTTTACTCAACTTCACACCTTGCAACACAGGCAAGAACTCCTTCTTTGAATTTTCCATTTTGAACTACTTCAAAATCTTGTCAAGGTATGTACTCATTGAAAATATATCTAGCGTATTGATCTATCTCTATTGATCTTGATGCTCAATATGTAAATAGCTTTATCGAGGTCTTTATTTGATAAACTCCTTTCAAACATTCCTTTATGCTTTCCAGAAAATTCTACATTAATTCTGATCAACAAAATGTCATTCACATATACTAATCAGAAATGTTGTAGTGCTCCCACTCACTTTCTTTGTAAATACATGCTTCACCGCAAGTCTGTATAAAACCATATGCTTTGATCACACTATCAAAGCGTATATTCCAACTCCGAGAGGCTTGCACCAGTCCATAAATGGATCGCTTGAGCTTGCACACTTTGTTAGCACCTTTTGAATCGACAAAACCTTCTGGTTGTATCATATACAACTCTTCTTTAAGATATCCATTAAGGAATGCAGTTTTGACATCCACTTGCCAGATTTCATAAATGCGGCAACTGCTAACATGATTCGGACAGACTTTTAAGCATCGATACGAGTGAGAAAATCTCATCGTAGTCAACACCTTGAACATGTCGAGAACCTTTTTGCGACAATTCGAGCTTTGTAGATAGCAACACTATGATAATCCCCAAGTGCAGGGAATCATCGTAGCAATTTCCAAAGGTGGAAGTGATAAGTATGAAGTGTCGAACCCACAAGGAGCTAACGGTAAGATCAATATTCTCTCAAGCCCTGTCTACCACTGATATGACTCTACGTACACCAAACGTTTGCTTCCAACTAGCAACGAGAAATAAAACTATGTTGTGGGTATGAAGTGGATAACTTTGCATGATATCGGAGAGCTAAAATATGAAAGTAAGTGCTGTTATCATAAAGTTAGAATATATTACTAAATATTATAAATAGCGAGTGTGGAATAATGGTGGATCGGTGTGCGGAATTGTCCTAGGCAATCGTTAACAAGACCGGTAATCACTATTGTGGTTTCATATGAGGGAGAGGCATAAGCTAACATACTTTCTCTACTTGGATCATATGCACTTATGATTGGAACTCTAGAAAGCATCCGCAACTACTAAAGATCATTAAGGTAAAACCCAACCATGGCATTAAAGCATCAAGTCCTCTTTATCCCATACGCAACAACCCTCTTACTCGGGTTTGTGTTTCAGTCACTAACGCAACCCACAATAAGCAAATCATAAACGTATTGCAACACCCTACAGCGGGAATCCCTCACGCTTACGCCACACGGAGGGCACCATAGGACAGCACCAAAGTGAAACATACAACTCATACCAATCTAGATCATCAATCAACCCAAAGACAAAGGATATCTACTCAAAACATCATAGGATGGCAACACATCATTGGATCATAATATGTGGGATAAAGCACCATGTTCAAGTAGGGATTAGAGCGGGGTGCAAGAGAGTGGACCGCATAAAAGAGATGAGGATGGTGATGTTGATGAAGAAGATCACCGCGGCGATGATTCCCCTCCCGATGGCACTCCGGTGCCACCGAGAGAGAGGAGGAGAGGTTCTCCCCCTTATGCTTCCTCCTCCATGGCCTCCCCCCTAGATGGGGAGAGTTTCTCCCTCTAGTCCTTGGCCCTCATGGTGATGATGGCCCCTCCGGGATCCTCCTCCATGCCCTCCGGTGATGATGGCCCCCTCCGGCAGGGTGCCAGAGAGGGCCTAGATTGGTTTTTGGTGGCTGCGGAGGCTTCTGGCAGCGGAATTCTCGATCTAGGTTAATTTTCCGAGGTTTTTGTATTTATAGGAATTTTTGGCGTCGGTCTCACGTCAAGGAGGTGCCCGAGGCGTCCACGAGGAAGGCCCACGCGCCTGGGGGGGTGAGCACGCCCCCCACCCTCGTGGACGCCCCGGGACTCTCCTGGCCCAACTCTTTTACTCCGGGTTCTTCTTTTGGTCCATAAAAAATCGTCAAAAATTGGCACGTCAATTGGACTCCATTTGATATTCCTTTTCTGTAAAATTCAAAAACAAGGAAAAATAGAAACTGGCACTGGGCACTAGGTTAATAGGTTAGTCCCAAAAATCATATAAAATAGCATATAAATGCATATAAAACATCCAAGGTTGAAAATATAATAGCATGAATACTTCATAAATTATAGATACGTTGGAGACGTATCAGCATCCCCAAGCTTACTTCCTGCTCGTCCTCGAGTAGGTAAATGATAAAAGAAATAATTTATGAAGTGTGAATGCTAGCAAGTGCATAAGTTTCATCAATGATAGTTTCAATCACTTTTTATAGCATCATTATATATCATAACAGTAGCTCATCTTCATAAAACTTTTCATGATCAAGTAACAAGCTATTCACATGTTAAAGTATAGATCATAAACTCTCTTGAAACTAACAAACTATATTCTCAGTCATCAAACAATTGCAATTCATCTTATTTTTAGGAAGGGTCTATGTCAGAGCTTTGATTTAGCAAACTCCACATACTCAACTATCATTTAGTCTTTCACAATTGCTAACACTCACGTGATATTTATGGGTTCAAAGTTTTAATCGGACACAGAGAAAGATAGGGGCTTATAGATTCGCCTCCCAACCTTTTACCTCAAGGGTAATGTCAACAATAATAGTTCATGGTAACTTACATCCAATTGGATATATATATATATATATATATATATATATATATATCAGGATCTTTCCAACACAATGTGCTTGCCAAAGGATAAAATGTAAAAAAGGAAAGGTGAAGATCACCATGACTCTTGCATAAGGTAGAAGATAAAAGTAAAAGATAGGCCCTTTGCAGAGGGAAGCAGAGGTTGTCATGCGCTTTTATGGTTGGTTGCACAAAATCTTAATGTAAAAGAACGTCACTTTATATTGCCACTTGTGATATGGCTCTTTATTATGCAGCTCATCGCTTTTATTTCTTCCACATCACAAGATCGTATAAAGCTTATTTTCTCCACAATAATAGATCATACATATTTAGAGGGAAATTCTTATTGCATGCACCGATGACAACTTACTTGAAGGATCTTACTCAATCCATAGGTAGGTATGGTGGACTCTCATGGCAATACTGGTTTAAGGGATGTTTGGAAGCACAAGTAGTATCTCTACTTGGTGCAAAGAATTTGGCTAGCATGAGGGGGGAAGGCAAGCTCAACATGTTGGATGATCCATGACAATATACTTTATTTCAGATATAAGAAAACATAACCCATTAAGTTGTCTTCCTTGTCCGACGTCAACCTTTTAGCATGTCATATTTTAATGAGTGCTCACAATTATAAAAGATGTTCAAGATAGTATATTTATATGTGAAATCTATCTTCCTTCAGTACTCTTTCATGAATTGTTCAAGTGACCAATTCTACGTTTGCTAATTTTCAATGAGTTTACTACCTATACTTATTCTGTGTAAAGTCATTACTCCCCATGGTATAAGCATATGAAAAATATATAAATTCAGACTTATGATATTCAATTATTCAACCATTTACTCATAGGATATACGTGAAGCACGTGAGTAAATGACAAACTACTCCAAAAGATAATAGTGAAGGACACTGAGTAGTCAAATAATTTAACTAGCCATGGGAGGATTCTTTTTGATTTAATATTTTAGATCCAATGATTTTATTCAAACATCAAGTAAAATTGAAAATACGCTCCAAGCAAAACACATATCATGTGACGAATAAAAATATAGCTCCGAGTAAGGTATACCGATAGTTTTGAAGACGAAAGAGGGGATGCCTTCCGGGGCATCCCCAAGCTTAGGCGCTTGAGTCTTCCTTGAATATTACCTTGGGGTGCCTTGGGCATCCCCAAGCTTAGGTTCTTTCCACTCCTTATTCTCCTCATATCGATATCTCACCCAAAGCTTGAAAACTTCAATCACACAAAACTTAACGGAACTTCATGAGATAGGTTAGTATGATAAAGAGTAAGCCATTCACCTTGGTACTATCAAAGACAAAGATCATAATTGTTCTCACACAATGCCTACTGTACCATATCATTTCTACAATTTATATTGAGGAATATAAGTCATGGAAACTAGACAACAAGCAAACTATGCAATGAAAACAGAATCTGTCAGAAACAGAACAATCTGTAATGATCTGAACACTAACCATACTTCTGCTACCCAAAAAATTATGAAATAAATTGGTGGACGTGAGGAATTTTTCTATTTATCTTCTGCAAAAAGAATCAGCACCAAAGCACTCTTCTGTAAAAAAATGGCAGCTAATCTCGTGAGCGCAAAGTTTCTGTTTTTTTACAGCAAGATCACATTAACTTTCACCCAAGTCTTCCCAAAGGTCTTACTTGGCACTTTATTGAAACAAAAGCTATAAAACATGATTACTACAGTAGCTTAATCATGTAAACACACAAAAACAGTAAGGGTAAATATTGGGTTGTCTCCCAACAAGCGCTTTTCTTTAATTCCTTTTAGCTAGGCACGATGATTTCAATGATGCTCACATGAAAGATAAGACTTGAACATAAAGAGAGCATCATGAAGAATATTACTAGCACATTTATACCTAACCCACTTCCTATGCCTAGGGATTTTGTGAGCACACAATTTATGGGAACAATAATCAACTAGCATAGGAAGGCAAAACAAGTATAACTTCAAAACTTTAAGCACATAGAGAAGAAAACTTGATATTATTGCACTCCTACAAGCATGTATTCCTATCTCATAATAACTTTCAGTAGCATCATGAATTATTTCAACAATATTACCATCACATAAAGCATTCTTTTCATGATCTACGAGCATAGAAATTTTACTACTCTCCACATAAGCAAAATTCTCCTCATTCGGAATAGCGGGATCACTAGTTCCTAAAGTTGACACTCTTCCAACCCCGCTTTAGATGATAGTGTTATTCATACTCCAAAAGATATAAGTGAAGTTCATGGAGCGTTCTTCAATTAATATAGACTAACCAATATCCAAGCTCAAAATATATAAGTGAAGCACACGAAGCATTCTATAAAACCATACTCAAAAGATTTAAGTGAAGCACAAAGAGCAATTCTATAAGATCGTACTTAAAATATATAAGTGAAGCACATGAAGCATTCTATAAATCAATGAAGGTCTATCTCATACTAGCATGGTTCATAAAGGAATAACAAAAAACACAAAGGACACAAATCATGTGAATGAAACAAAAACCGAGGTATACCGATAATTGTTGAAGAAGAAAGATGGGATGCCAACCGGGGCATCCCCAAGCTTAGATGCTTGAGTATCCTTAGAATATTTACTTGGGGTGCCTTGGGCATCCCCAAGCTTGAGCCTTTCCTCTCTTTATTCTTCTCACATCGGTAACTCCTCGTTCTTCGAACACTTCATCCACAAAAAACTTCAACAAAAACTTTGTGAGATCCGTTAGTATAATAAAGCAAATCACTACCTTTAAGTACTGTTGAAAACTCATTCCAAATTCATATTAGAACTATATATAATCTATTCCAACTTCACCATGGTTCATACCACCCGATACTACCCCATAGATTCATCAAAATAAGCAAACAACACACGAAAAACAGAATCTGTCTAAAACAGGACAGTCTGTAGTAATCTGAAGGTTTAGTAAACTTCTGTAACTCCATAAATTATGAAATAAATTTGAAAATTTGAAAAATTTATATATAAGTAATGTGAAAAAAGATTTAGACAAATTTGAATTTCCAGTAAAAAAATGTAAAATCACGCGCTACAGCCAAAGTTTCTGTTTTTGTTCTGCACATAGTAAACAAGCAATCTAATCATCCTAAAACCAAAGCTTGGCACATTATTTTTATAATACAATGGATATATGTATAAGGGGATAATTATTTACAGAGAAACTTCCATGAAAAATTCTACATTGTTTCCGTGAGCATGAACACAAGTGCTCATGGTCGACCCTCACTTCTTCAATGCATAACTTTCCAATCACTTCTCTTTTTGAAAAACTTTTTAGGCATGAGAGGCAAGTAATTTTTTTTGGTATTTTCATTCTTTTAAATTTTTTGTATGTTTCACCCACAACTAAATAGAAACAAAAAGGAAAAACAAAATCTACTTAGTGGAGAAAGCAAACAAGCATACACAAAAATATCAACCCCACGCTATTGCTCCTCGGCAACGGTGCCAGAAAAGAGCTTGATAATCCCCAAGTGCAGGGAATCATCATAGAAATTTCCAAAGGTGGAAGTGATAAGTATGGAGTGTCAAACCCACAAGGAGCTAAAGGTAAGATCAATATTCTCTCAAGCCATATCTGCCACTGATACGACTCTACATACACCGAACGTTTGCTTCCAACTAGCAACGAGAAATAAAACTATGTTGTGGGTATGAAGTGGATAACTTTGCATGATATCGGAGAGCTAAAATACGAAAGTAGGTGCTGTTATCATAAAGTTAGAATATATTACTAAATATTATAAATAGCGAGTGTGGAATAATGGTGGATCAGTGTGCGGAATTGTCCTAGGCAATCGTTAACAAGACCGGTAATCACTATTGTGGTTTCATATGAGGGAGAGGCATAAGCTAACATACTTTCTCTACTTGGATCATATGCACTTATGATTGGAACTCTAGCAAGCATCCGCAACTACTAAAGATCATTAAGGTAAAACCCAACCATGGCATTAAAGCATCAAGTCCTCTTTATCCCATACGCAACAACCCCCTTACTCGGGTTTGTGTTTCAGTCACTCACGCAACCCACTATAAGCGAATCATAAACGTATTGCAACACCCTACAGCGGGAATCCCTCACGCTTGCGCGACACGGAGGGCACCATAGGACAGCACCAAAGTGAAACATACAACTCATACCAATCTAGATCATCAATCAACCCAAAGACAAAGGATATCTACTCAAAACATAATAGGATGGCAACACATCATTGGATCATAATATGTGGCATAAAGCACCATGTTCAAGTAGGGATTATAGCGGGGTGCAAGAGAGTGGACCGCGTAAAAGAGATGAGGATGGTGATGTTGATGAAGAAGATCACCGCGGCGATGATTCCCCTCCCGATGGCACTCCGGTGCCACCGAGAGAGAGGAGGAGAGGTTATCCCCCTTGTGCTTCCTCCTCCATGGCCTTCCCCGTAGATGTGGAGAGGTTCTCCCTCTGGTCCTTGGCCCTCATGGTGATGATGGCCCCTCCGGGATCCTCCTCCATGCCCTCCTGTGATGATGGCCCCCTCCGGCAGGGTGCCAGAGAGGGCCTAGATTGGTTTTCGGTGGCTATGGAGGCTTCTGGCGACGGAACTCACGATCTAGGTTAATTTTCCGAGGTTTCTGTATTTATAGAAATTTTTGGCGTCGGTCTGACGTCAAGGAGGTGCCCGAGGCGTCCACGAGGCAGGCCCACGCGCCTGGGGGTGGGCGCGCCCCCCACCCTCATGGACGCCTCAGGACTCTCCTGGCCCAACTCTTTTACTCCGGGGTCTTCTTTTGGTCCATAAAAAATCGTCAAAAATTGGCACGTCAATTGGACTCCGTTTGATATTCCTTTTCTGTAAAACTCAAAAATAAGGAAAAACAGAAATTGGCACTGGGCACTAGGTTAATAGGTTAGTCCCAAAAATCATACGAAATAACATATAAATGCATATAAAACATCCAAGGTTGATAATATAATAGCATGAATACTTCATAAATTATAGATACGTTGGAGACGTATCACACTACTATCAACGTCCGTCTTCCTCTTGAAGATCCATTTATTCTCAATGGCTCGCCAATCATTGGGCAAGTCAATCAAAGTCCATACTTTGTTCTTTATACATGGATCCCATCTCAGATTTCATGGCCTTAAGCCGTTCTGCGGAATCTGGGCTCATCATCGCTTCCTCATAGTTCGTAGGTTCGTCATGGTCTAGTAACATGACTTCCAGAAAGGATTACCGTACCACTCTGGTGCGGACCATACTCTGGTTGTCCTACGAGGTTCGGTAGTAACTTGATCTGAAGTTTCATGATCATCATCATTAGCTTCCTCACTAATTGGCATAGAAATCACTAGAACTGATTTCTGTGATGAACTACTTTCCAATTCGGGAGAAGGTACAATTACCTCATCAAGTTCTACATTCCTCCCACTCACTTCTTTCGAAAGAAACTTCTTCTCTAGAAAGGATCCACTCTTAGCAACAAAGATCTTGCCTTTCGAATCTGTGATAGAAGGTGTACCCAACAGTTTCTTTTGTGTATCCTATGAAGACGCATTTCTCCGATTTGGGTTTGAGCTTATCAGGCTGAAACTTTTTCACATAAGCATCACAACCCCAAACTTTAAGAAACGACAACTTAGGTTTCTAGCCAAACCATAGTTCATACGGTGTCGTCTCAACGGATTAGACGGTTCCCTATTTAACGTGAATGTAGCTGTCTCTAATGCATAACCCCAAAATGATAGTGTTAAATCGGTAAGAGACATCATAGACTGCACTATATCCAATAAAGTACGGTTATGACGTTCGGACACACCATTATGCTGTGGTGTTCTAGGTGGCATGAATTTGTGAAACTATTCCACATTGTTTTAGTTGAAGACCAAACTCATAACTCAAATATTTGTCTCCACGATCAGATCGTAAAAACTTTATTTTCTTGTTACGATGATTTTCCACTTCACTCTGAAATTCTTTGAACTTTTCAAATGTTTCAGACTTATGTTTCATCAAGTAGATATACCCATATATTCCCAAATCATTTGTGAAGGTCAGAAAATAATGATACCTGCCGCAACACTCATCGGACCACATACATCAGTATGTATTATTTCCAATAAGTCAGTCGCTCGCTCCATTGTTCCAGAGAACGGAGTCTTAGTCATCTTGCCCATGAGGCATGGTTCGCAAGCATCAAGTGATTCATACTCAAGTGATTCCAAAAGCCCATCAGCATGGAGTTTCTTCATGCGCTTTACACCAATATGACCTAAACGGCAGTGCCACAAATAGGTTGCACTATCATTATTAACTTTTTATCTTTTGGCTTCAATATTATGAATATGTGTATCACTACGATCGAGATTCAATAAACCATTCACCTTGGGTGTGTGACCACAGAAGGTTTTATTCATGTAAACAGAATAACAATTATTCTTTGACTTAAATGAATAACTGTATTGCAATCAACATGATCCAATCATATTATGCTCAATGCAAACACCAAATAACATTTATTTTAGGCTCAACACTAATCCTGAAGGTAAAGGGAGTGTGTGATGGTGATCTTGTCAACCTTGGAATCATTTCCAACACACATCGTCACCTCATCCTCAACTAGTCTTTGTTTATTTTGCAACTCCTGTTTCGAGTTACTACTCTTAGCAACTGAACTAGTATCAAATACCGAGGGGTTTTCTATAAACACTAGTAAAGTACACATCAATAACATGTATATCAAATATACCATTGTTTACTTTGCCATCCTTCTTATCCGCCAAGTATGTAGGGCAGTTCCACTTCCCGTGACCATTTCCTTTGAAGTAGAAGCACTCAGTTTCAGGCTTGGGTCTAGCTTTGGGCTTCTTCACGTGAGTGGCAACTTGCTTGCCATTCTTCTTGAAGTTCCCTTTCTTTCCCTTGCCCTTTTACTTGAAACTAGTGGTCTTGTCAACCACCAACACTTGATGCTTTTTCTTGATTTCTACCTTCGCCGATTTCAGCATCGCGAAGAGCTTTGGGAATCATTTCTGTTATCCCTTGCATTTTATAGTTCATCATGAAGTTCTAGTAACTTGGTGATAGTGACTAGAGAACTCTGTCAATCACTATCTTATCGGGAAGATTAACTCCCACTTGATTCAAGTGATTGTAGTACTCAGACATTCTGAGCACATGCTCACTCGTTGAGCTATTCTCCTCCATCTTGTAGGTAAAGTACTGTCAGAGGTCTTCTACCTCTCGACACGGGCATGAGTATGAAATACCAATTTCAACTCTCAGAACATCTTATATGCTCTATGGCATTCAAAACGTTTTTGAAGTATCGGTTCTAAGCCGTAAAGCATGGTGCACTAAACTATCAAGTAGTCATCATACCGAGCTTTACCAAACGTTCATAACATCTGTATCTGCTCCTGCAATAGGTCCGTCACCTAGCGGTGCATCAAGGACATAATTCTTCTGTGCAGCAATGAGGATAATCCTCAGATCACGGAGCTAGTCTGCATTATTGCTACTAACATTTTTCAACATAGTTTTCTCTAGGAACATATGATAAATAAAACGGGGAAGCTATACGCAAGCAATTGATCTACAACATAGATATGCAAATACTATCAGGACTAAGTTCATGATAATTTTAAAGTTCAATTAATCATATTACTTAAGAACTCCCACTTACACAGACATCCCTCTAATCATCTAAGTGATCACGTGATCCATATCAACTAAACCATGTCCGATCATCACGTGAGATGGAGTAGTTTTCAATGGTGAACATCACTATGTTGATCATATCTACTATATGATTCACGCTCGACCTTTCAGTCTCCAGTGTTCCGAGGCCATATCTGCATATGCTAGGCTCGTCAAGTTTAACCAGAGTATTCCACATGTGCAAAACTGGCTTGCACCCGTTGTATGTGAACGTAGAGATTATCACACCCGATCATCAAGTGGTGTCTCAGCACGAAGAACTATCGCAATTGTGCATACTCAGAGAGAACACTTATACCTTGAAATTTAGTGAGAGATCATCTTATAGTGCTACCGCCGAACTAAGGAAAATAAGATGCATAAAGGATAAACATCATATGCAATCAAAATATGTGACATGATATGTCCATCATCATCTTGTGCTTTTGATCTCCATCTCTAAAGTACCGTCATGATCTCCATGGTCACCGGCATGACACCATGATATCCATCATCTTGATCTCTATCAACATGTCTTCATATGGTCGTCTCATCAACTATTGCTTTTGCAACTATTGCTATCGCATAACGATAAAGTAAAGCAATTATTTGGCGCTTGCATCTTATGCAATAAAGATACAACCATT
The DNA here is from genome assembly GCF_056163025.1 of Triticum urartu. Taxonomy (NCBI): domain Eukaryota; kingdom Viridiplantae; phylum Streptophyta; class Magnoliopsida; order Poales; family Poaceae; genus Triticum; species Triticum urartu. The sequence continues at coordinate 211,798,975 of NC_141874.1, forward strand.
AGGCTTCTGCCAGTTGCCGATAACTTCAACAAAACATGATCATCTCATACAACAATTTATATCTCATCAGGTCTTGGCCATATCACATCACAACATGCCCTACAAAAACAAGTTAGACGTCCTTGCTACGTCTCGAGCTAGCGTTGGTTTTCCCCGAAGAGAAGGGGGTGATGCAGCACAGTAGCGTAAGTATTTCCCTTAGTTTTTGAGAACCAAGGTATCAATCCAGTAGGAGGTCACGCGCAAGTCCCTCGTACCTGCACAAAACGGTAGCAACTCGCAACCAACGCTTAGGGGTTGTCAATCCCTTCACGGTCACTTACGAGAGTGAGATCTGATAGAGATAATATTTTTGGTATTTTTGGTATAAAGATGCAAAGTGAAAAGTAAAAGCAAAACAAGTAAAATAAAGTAATGGAGATTGATATGATGAGAATAGACCCGGGGGCCATAGGTTTCACTAGTGGCTTCTCTCAAGAGCATAGATATTCTACGGTGGGTGAACAAATTACTGTTGAGCAATTGATAGAATTTAGCATAGTTATGAGGTTATCTAGGTATGATCATGTGTATAGGCATCACGTCCGTGACAAGTAGACCGACTCCTGCCTGCATCTACTACTATTACTCCACTCATCGACCGCTATCCAGCATGCATCTGGAGTATTAAGTTAAAAACAGAGTAACGCCTTAAGCAAGATGACATGATGTAGAGGAATAAATTCATGCAATATGATAAATACCCCATCTTGTTGTCCTCGATGGCAACAATACAATACGTGCCTTGCAACTCTTTCTGTCACTGAATAAGGACACCGCAAGATTGAACCCAAAGCTAAGCACTTCTCCCATTGCAAGAACTACCAATCTAGTTGGCCAAACCAAACGGATAATTCGAAGAGACTTTCAAAGATAACTCAATCATACATAAAAGAATTCAGAGAAGATTCAAATATTATTCATAGATAAGTTGGATCATAAACCCACAATTCATCGGTCTCAACAAACACACCGTAAAAAGAAGATTACATCGAATAGATCTCCACGAGAGAGGGGGAGAACATTGTATTGAGATCCAAAAAGAGAGAAGAAGCCATCTAGCTACTAGCTATGGACCCGAAGGTCTGAAGTAAACTACTCACACTTCATCGGAAGGGCTATGGTGTTGATGTAGAAGCCCTCCGTGATGGATGCCCTCTCCAGCGGAGCTCCAGAACAGGCCCCAAGATGGGATCTCGTGGATACAGGAAGTTGCGGCGGTGGTATTAGGTTTTTGGCTCCGTCTTTGGTCTAATGTTGGTACGTAGGTATATATAGGAGGAAGGAGCACGTCGGTGGAGCTTCGAGGGGCCCACGAGGCAGGGGGCGCGCCCAGGGGGCGCCCTCCACCCTCGTGACCTCCCCGGAAACTTCTTGGAGTAGGGTCCAAGTCTCCTGGATCACGTTCGGTGAGAAGATCACGTTCCCGAAGGTTTCATTCCGTTTGGACTCCGTTTGATATTTTGTTTCCTCGAAATACTGAAATAGGCAAAAAAAAACAGCAATTCTGGGCTGGGCCTCCGGTTAATAGGTTAGTCCCAAAAATAATATAAAAGTGGAAAATAAAGCCCAATATAGTCCAAAACAGTAGATAAAGTAGCATGGAGCAATCAAAAATTATAGATACGTTGGAGACGTATCAGGCATCCCCAAGCTTAATTCCTGCTCGTCCTCGAGTAGGTAAATGATAAAAAGAGAATTTTTGATGCGGAGTGATACTTTGGCATAATTTCAATGTAAATCTTCTTAATCATGGTATGAATATTCAGATCCGAAAGGTTCAAGACAAAAGTTCATATTGACATAAAAAATGATAATACTTCAAGCATACTAATCAAACAATTATGTCATCTCAAAATAACATGGCCAAAGGAAGTTCATCCCTACAAAATCATATAGTTAGGCTATGCTACATTTTCGTCACACAAAGATGTTCCCAACTTCTATACCCCCGATGACAAGCCAAGCAATTGTTTCATACTCAAATAATCTCAAACTTTTTCAAACTTCACGCAATACATGAGCGCGAGCCATGGACATAGCACTATCTCGTGTCACTAGCGCAACACGAGCCATTCAAAAAAAAGTCTTGGAACTGAAGAGAAATCCATCTCTATACAAACTCTTTATGTTCTTGATATCATGAACAATCCTTTGTGGGATTGGATTAGTTTGCTCATTGAAATGCCATAAAGCGTGAACCAACATTCGTGATACGAAAACCAAAATAAGAATGAGGAAGAAAAAGATATCGTGATGTAAGTCAATGATTCCTTGCATCATACCAAAAGAAAGTCTCGATTCAAGGAACGGAATACAGGTCCATGATAGAACACAGACCGGTAAGAGAAAGGAAAGTAAGACCGGTAACAAAGGAAGGAGACTATCTATTTGCTGAGACTATGGTTACTCTTAGCTTGACATACAGAGTTTAGGATGTGATCGATCGGTCGGGAGGACAATAATAACAATGTAGAGAATTGGTCTAGCTACAACCCTCCAGTGGAATTAAATGGTATAGAATATGATGATGGGGATTGTGTGGAGAAGACAAAAAAGGAGAAAGTCTCACATCAACGAGGCTAATCAATGAGATATGGAGATGCCCATCAATTGATGTTAATGCAAGGAGTAGGGATTGCCATGCAACGGATGCACTAGAGCTAAGAATGATCAACAAAAAAAACTAGTGGGTGTGCATCCAACTTGCTTGCTCATGAAGACCTAGGGCATTTTGAGGAAGCCCATCGTTGGAATATACAAGCCAAGTTCTATAATGAAAAATTCCCACTAGTATGAACAAGACAAATTATGAGACTCACTATATGAAAATCATGGTGCTACTTTCAAGCATAATATATGAGACTCACTACATGAAGAACAAGGTGCTACTTTGAAGCACAAGTGTGGAAAAAGAGATAATAGCATTGCCATTTTTATTTTCTCTTTTTTTGGGCCTTTCTTTTTTTCCTTTCTTTTTGGCCTTTCTCTCTTTTTTTTTGATTGGGCAATGCTCTAATAATGATGATCATCACACTTCTATTGATTACAACATAATGATTACAACTCGATACTAGAACAAGATATGACTCTATATGAATGCCTCCGGCGGTGTACCGGGATGGTGCAATGAATCAAGAGTGACATGTATGAAAAATAATGCATGGTGGCTTTGCCACAAATACGATGTCAACTATAAGATCATGCAATGGCAATATGACAAAAGTAAAGCATGTCATGATGATGATGATGATGATGATGATGATGGTGGAAGTTGCATGGCAACATATCTCGGAATGGCTATGGAAATGCCATGATAGGTAGGTATGGTGGCTGTTTTGAGGAAGATATAGAGAGGTTTATGTGTGAAAGAGTGTATCATATCACGGGGTTTGGATGCACCGGCGAAGTTTGCACCAACTCTCAATGTGAGAAAGGGCAATACACGGTACCGAAGAGGCTAGCAAGTGGCGGAAAGGTAAAAGTGCGTATAATCCATGGACTCAACATTAGTCAAAAGAACTCATATACTTATTGCAAAAATTTAGAAGTCATCAAAAATCAAGTACTACGCGCATGCTCCTAGGGGGATAGATTGGTAAGAAAATACCATCGCTCGTCCCCGACCGCCACTAATAAGGATGCACAAGCCAGGTACACTTCATGCTTCAAATTTGTTACACAACTTTAACCATACGTGCATGCTACGGGACTTGCTAATTTCAACACAAGTATTTCTCAAATTCACAACTACTCAACTAGCACGACTATGATATTATCACCTCCATATCTCAAAACAATTATCAAGCATCAAACTTATCTTAGTATTCAACCCACTAAAAAGAAAGTTTCACATATCTTGAATACCAAGTATATTAACATTAAGCAAATTACCATGCTATTAACGACTCTCAAAATAATCTAAGTGAAGCATGAGAGATCAAGTTTCTTTAAAACAAACCACCACCATGCTCTAAAAGATCTAAGTGAAGCACTAGAGCAAAAATTATCACGCTCAAAAAGATATAAGTGAAGCACATAGAGTAAACTATCAAGCTCAAAAGATATAAGTAAAGCACATAGAGTATTCTAACAAATTTCAATTCATACATGGCTCTCTCAAAAGGTGTGTACAGCAAGGATGATTGTGGTAGACTAACAAACAAAGACACAAATAATACAAGACGCTCCAAGGAAAACACATATCATGTGGTGAATAAAAATATAGCTCCAAGTAAATTACCGATGGAAGTGGACGAAAGAGGGGATGCCTTCCGGGGCATCCCCAAGCTTTGACTTTTTGGTGTCCTTGGATTATCTTGGGGGTGCCATGGGCATCCCCAAGCTTAGGCTCTTGCCACTCCTTGTTCCATAATCCATCAAAAGAATTCACCCAAAACTTGAAAACTTCACAACACAAAACTCAATAGAAATCTCGTGAGCTCCGTTAGAGAAAGAAAACAAAAGACTACTTTAAGGTACTGTAGTGAACTTGTTCTTTATTTGTATTGGTGTTAAACCTACTGTATTCCAACTTCTCTATGGTTTATAAACTATTTTACTAGCCATAGATTCATCAAAATAAGCAAACAACACACGCAAAACAGAATCAGTCAAAAACAGAACAGTCTGTAGTAATCTGTTACTAACGCAAACTTCTGGAACCCAAAAAATTCTACCAAAATTAGACGACTTGGGAAATTTGTTTATTGATCATCAGCAATTGGAATCACTATTTTATCACGTTCTGGTGATTTTTGACAATTCGGGCACTGAGCGCAAAGATTCTGGAAATTACAGCAAGATCAAATAACTATCTTCCAAGAAGATCTAATAGGTTTAACTTGGCACAAACACTAATTAAAAGATAAAACCACATCTAAAAAGAATCTAGATGTATTATTTATTCCTAAACAGAACCAAAAAAAAAAAACAGAAAATAAAATTGGGTTGCCTCCCAACAAGCGCTATCGTTTAACGCCCCTAGCTAGGCATAAAAGTAAGGATAGATCTAGGTATTGCCATCTTTGGTAGGCAATCCATAAGTGGCTCTCATGATAGATTCATATGGTAATTTTATTTTCTTTCTAGGAAAGTGTTCCATGCCCTTCTTTAAGGGAAATTGGAATTTAATATTCCCTTCCTTCATATCAATAATTGCACCAATCGTTCTAAGGAAAGGTCTACCAAGAATAATGGGACATGAAGGATTGCAATCTATATCAAGAACGATAAAATCTACGGGCACATAATTCCTATTTGCAACAATAAGAACATCATTAATTCTTTCCTAGGCTTTTTAATAGTGGAATCCGCAAGATGCAAGTTTAGAGAGCAATCATCAAAGTCACGGAAATCTAACAAATCACACAAAGCTTTGGGGATAGTAGAGACACTAGCACCCAAATCACACAAAGCATGAAACTCGTAATTTTTAATTTTAATCTTAATTGTAGGTTCCCACTCATCATGGAGTTTTCTAGGGATAGAAACTTTCAACTCAAGCTTTTCTTCATAAGATTGCATTAAGGCGTCAACAATGTGTTCGGTAAAGGCCTTATTTCGACTATAAGCATGAGGAGAATTTAACACGGATTGCAATAAGGAAATACAATCAATTAAAGAGCAATTTTCATAGTTAAATTCCTTGAGATCCAAAATAGTGGGTTTAGCAATATCTAGATTTTTATTTCTTTCAATCCCTTTTTTATCAATTTCACCATCAGGATCTAAAAACTCAGAATTCTTAGAACACCTTCTAGGTAAGGGAAGATCATAATCAGATTCATCAAGATTCATATTGCAAAACAAAGATTTAATAGGGGACACATCAATAACTTTTAGATCTTCATCTTGATTCTCATAGTTATTCGGTTTAGCGGCCATCTTATTGACTAAGGTGGCTTGCATATCCGAAATTTCAGCGGTCATTTTTTCAAGATGAGCAATTTGGGCTCTTACACCATCAAATTCTTTGGACATATCATCGAGCTCTTTATTCATATAACTCATAAAACTCTTTTGTTCCTTAAGCTCGTTTCTATATAAATTATTATGCTCAAATTGCAAGACCATAAACTTCCTGACATTGTTTTCGATATCTTCTAGCCTTTTAAGGTGAAGATCACCAAAATTAGGTAAGGTCATCGTGACGAACAAGCAAGCAAACTAACACACGAGCAAACAAAAGGCAAAGGGAAAGAGAGGGCGAATAAAACGGCAAGGGTGAAGTGGGGGAGAGGAAAACGAGAGGCAAATGGCAAATAATGTAATGCGAGAGATAGAGATTGTGATGGGTACTTGATATGTTGACTTTTGCGTAGGCTTCCCCGGCAACGGCGCCAGAAATCTCTCGTTGATGGGAGAGTAAATCTTGACTTGACTTGGCGTAGGCCTCCCCGGCAACGGCGCCAGAAATCCTTCTTGCTACGTCTCGAGCTAGCATTGGTTTTCCCCGAAGAGGAGGGGGTGATGCAGCACAGTAGCGTAAGTATTTCTCTCAGTTTTTGAGAACCAAGGTATCAATCCAGTAGGAGGTCACACGCAAGTCCCTCGTACCTGCACAAAACGGTAGCAACTCGCAACCAACGCTTAGGGGTTGTCAATCCCTTCACGGTCACTTACGAGAGTGAGATCTGATAGAGATAATATTTTTGGTATTTTTGGTATAAAGATGCAAAGTGAAAAGTAAAAGCAAAACAAGTAAAATAAAGTAATGGAGATTGATATGATGAGAATAGACCCGGGGGCCATAGGTTTCACTAGTGGCTTCTCTCAAGAGCATAGATATTCTATGGTGGGTGAACAAATTACTGTTGAGCAATTGATAGAATTTAGCATAGTTATGAGGTTATCTAGGTATGATCATGTGTATAGGCATCACGTCCGTGACAAGTAGACCGACTCCTGCCTGCATCTACTACTATTACTCCACTCATCGACCGCTATCCAGCATGCATCTGGAGTATTAAGTTAAAAATAGAGTAACGCCTTAAGCAAGATGACATGATGTAGAGGAATAAATTCATGCAATATGATAAATACCCCATCTTGTTATCCTCGATGGCAACAATACAATACGTGCCTTGCAACTCTTTCTGTCACTGAATAAGGACACCGCAAGATTGAACCCAAAGCTAAGCACTTCTCCCATTGCAAGAACTACCAATCTAGTTGGCCAAACCAAACGGATAATTCGAAGAGACTTTCAAAGATAACTCAATCATACATAAAAGAATTCAGAGAAGATTCAAATATTATTCATAGATAAGTTGGATCATAAACCCACAATTCATCGGTCTCAACAAACACACCGTAAAAAGAAGATTACATCGAATAGATCTCCACGAGAGAGGGGGAGAACATTGTATTGAGATCCAAAAAGAGAGAAGAAGCCATCTAGCTACTAGCTATGGACCCGAAGGTCTGAAGTAAACTACTCACACTTCATCGGAAGGGCTATGGTGTTGATGTAGAAGCCCTCCGTGATGGATGCCCTCTCCGGCGGAGCTCCGGAACAGGCCCCAAGATGGGATCTCGTGGATACAGGAAGTTGCGGCGGTGGTATTAGGTTTTTGGCTCTGTCTTTGGTCTAATGGGGGTACGTAGGTATATATAGGAGGAAGGAGCACGTCGGTGGAGCTACGAGGGGCCCACGAGGCAGGGGGCGCGCCCAGGGGGGCGCCCTCCACCCTCGTGACCTCCCTGGAAACTTCTTGGAGTAGGGTCCAAGTCTCCTGGATCACGTTCGGTGAGATGATCACGTTCTCGAAGGTTTCATTCCGTTTGGACTCCGTTTGATATTTTGTTTCCTCGAAATACTGAAATAGGCAAAAAAACAGCAATTCTGGGCTGGGCCTCCGGTTAATAGGTTAGTCCCAAAAATAATATAAAAGTGGAAAATAAAGCCCAATATAGTACAAAACAGTAGATAAAGTAGCATGGAGCAATCAAAAATTATAGATACGTTGGAGACGTATCAATCCTCTACTTTGTTGTTGCAAGTTTTACGTGGTTGCTACGGGCTGAGTAAGAACTGTTCTTACCTACGCATCAAAAACCACAACGTAGTATAGTGGTTGCTTTTTGATCTTCAGAAAGAACCATGTTCATTGAAACCGATTCAACTAAAGTTGGAGAAACAGACACCCACTAGCCACCTGTGTGTGAAGCATGGCGGTAGAACCAGTCTCGCGTAAGCGTACGCGTAATGTGGTCTGGGCGGCTTCATCCAACAATGCCGCTGAATCAAGAATCAACTAGTGAGGGAAAGCAATATGTATATACCCACGCCCACAACTCCTTTGTGTTCTACTCGTGCATATGACATCTACGCATAAACCTGGCTCTGATACCACTGTTGGGGAACGTAGTAATTTCAAAAAAAATCCTACGCACACGCAAGATCATGGTGATGCATAGCAACAAGAGGGGAGAGTATCATCTACGTACCCTCGTAGACCATAAGCGGAAGCGTTATGAGAACGCGGTTGATGTAGTCGTACGTCTTCACGATCTGACCGATCCAAGTACCGAACGCATGGCACCTCCGAGTTCAGCACACGTTCAGCTCGGTGACGTCCCACGAACTCCGATCCAGCATAGCTTCGAGGGAGAGTTCCGTCAGCACGACGGCGTGATGACGGTGATGATGATGCTACTGATGCAAGGCTTCGCCTAAGCACCGGTACAACATGACCGAGGTGGATTACGGTGGAGGGGGCACCGCACATGGCTAAAAGATCAACTGATCAACTTGTGTGTCCATGGGGTGCCCCCCTCCCCCATATATAAAGGAGTGGAGGAGGGGAGGGCCGGCCCTCTACTATGGCGCGCCCTGGGGAGTCCTACTCCCACCGGGAGTAGGATTCCCCCTTCCATGTAGTAGGAGTAGGAGAGAAGGAAAGGGAAAAGAGAAGAGAAGGAAGGAGGGGGCACCGCCCCTCCCCCTAGTCCAATTCGGACTAGGCCTTGGGGGTGCGCAGCCTCCCCTCTCTCTTTCCCCTAAAGCCCAATAAGGCCCATATACTCCCCGGTGAATTCCCGTAACTCTCCGGTAATCCGATAAATACCCGAACCACTCAGAACCTTTCCGATGTCCGAATATAGCCTTCCAATATATCGATCTTTACGTCTCGAACATTTCGAGACGCCTCGTCATGTCCCTGATCTCATCTGGGACTCCAAACAACCTTAGGTACATCAAAACACATAAACTCATAATATCGATCGTCATCGAATGTTAAGCATGCGGACCCTACGGGTTCGATAACTATGTAGACATGACCGAGACTCATCTCCGGTCAATAACCAATAGCGGAACCTGGATCCTCATATTGGCTCCTACATATTCTACGAAGATCTTTATCGATCACACCGCATAACGGTATACGTTGTTCCCTTTGTCATCGGTATGTTACTTGCCCGAGATTCGATTGTCGGTATCTCAATACCTAGTTGAAAGCACAAGTGCTCCCTGGGTGATTTTGGTGATTAATGACAACATATCTCTTGTTGGACTAACACTTTTACCTAGTATGTTTCAGATGAGTTCAACAATGAAGTGGCATGGACTAGAGGATGTGGAACCCCTTCAAAATGCTAAGGACAAAGGATTGGCCCAAGCTCCAACCTCAAGAATCCACATTTTCTATCTTGGTGATCCAAGATCACATTGAGTCTATAGGAAAGCCAATACTATTAAGAAGGGATGAGGTGTTGCTTAATGGCTTGCTTGCTCAAAGTGCTTAGTGATATGCTCCAAAGCCCTCAACCACTTTCTCACTTCCAAATATGTCCTAAACCAAAAGTCAAACTCGGCCCCACCGATTCTTTCTATCTAGAGCCACTGAGTTCAGTTGACATAGCCACTGCCAGAAACCCTAATTAGTTCGATCTCACCAATGGGATCTCGGTCTCACCGAGATGGGCTTGCAAACTCTCTGTTACATATTGCAATATTTTCGGTCTCACCGAGATATGCAATCGGCCCCGCCGAGTTTGCTTGGACAACTCTCTGTTTCACTTATTACCCAAATCGGTCCCATCGAGTTTGAGTAATCGGTCAAACCGAGTTTTGGATTTACCCTAACCCTAGCACATCAGTTCCACCGAGTTGATCTATTCAGTCCCACCGAAAACCCTAACGGTCACTAGGTTTGCTAAATCGGTCTGACTGAGTCTTTCACTTCGGTCTCACCGAGATTGGTAAATTGTGTGTAACGGTTAGTTTTTGTGTGGAGGCTATATATACCCCTCCACCCACTCTTCATTCGTGGAGAGAGCCATCAGAACATACCTACACTTCCAACCTATATTTTCTGAAAGAGAACCACCTACACTTGTGTTGAGACCAAGATATTCCATTCCCACCATATGAATCTTGACCTCTAGCCTTCCCCAAGTTGCTTTCCACTCAAATCATCTTTCCACCAAATCCAAATCCTGTGAGAGAGAGTTGAGTATTGGGGGGACTATCATTTGAAGCACAAGAGCAAGGAATTCATCATCAACACACCATTTGTTACTTCTTGGAGAGTGGTGTCTCCTAGATTGGCTAGGTGTCACTTGGGAGCCTCCGACAAAGATTGTGGAGTTGAACCAAGGAGTTTGTAAGGGCAAGGAGATCGCCTACTTCGTGAAGATCTACCGCTAGTGAGGCAAGTCCTTCGTGGGTGATGGCCATGATGGGATAAACAAGGTTGCTTCTTCGTGGACCCTTCGTGGGTGGAGCCCTCCGTGGACTCGCGCAACCGTTACCCTCCGTGGGTTGAAGTCTCCATCAACGTGGATGTGCGATAGCACCACCTATCGGAACCACGACAAAAACATCCGTGTCTCAAATTGCGTTTGAATTCTCCAAACCCTTCCCTTTACATACTTGCAAGTTGCATGATTTACTTTTCGCTGCTCATATACTCTTTGCATGCTTGCTCGATATGTATTGTGTTTGTTAAACTAGTGCCTAAACTCCACTTCAACTTAAAGAAATTAAAAACTGCAACTTTTGGCACTTAGTGTCTAATCACCCCCCCCCCTCTAGACACCTCTTCTCGATCCTTTCAATTGGTATCAGAGCTTTGGTCTCCATTGCCTTGGTTTAAACACCATTGGAGGAAGATGGATGAGTCTACTTTGGGGAGTCTTAGACATAGAGTGCCTATTCTTGATGGAGAATATTTTCATGAGTGGAAAAATGAAATGCTTGAGATTTTCAATGAATATCACTTGAACAAGTATATTTCTAGCCCTTGTGCACCTCATGTTGATCCCATGCATCCTACCCTTGAGGAATCAATTGACATGATTCGCAATCTTAGAACTGTTAATCTTATCACTAGAGGCTTGCCTAGAAACTTGATTGGATGTTTGCCTACTCTTAAGTGTGCCTACACCATATGGAAATTTCTTGAGGAACTCTTTCCAAATTATTCCTTGAAAGATCTAGATGAAATTCTCCATAAGTCTATTGCCTTGATTAAGATGAGTTCCAATGATCCCAAATTTGGTGACTGCTTATTTGAGCTTACTAATCTTATGAGTGCCAAAGGAGATGTTGGAATCATTAGCAATATCATTTCTAGAGCTATTAGAATTCATAAGGATAACTATAGAAATGATCATTTATCTAACGAATTGCCCTCTCTAGGAATTGATCAATCACAAGATGATGTTGAACATGAATACTTGAATGAGGATGATGATGATAGTGACTATGATCTCGATGATGCAATGAGACACTTTGGTCTTATGGCAAATCTTCGCGGCTACATGGCTGGAGGAAAGGAATGGGTCCTTGATAGTGGATGTACTAATCATATGACCGGAGATAAAGACATGTTCCGTGAGCTTGCTGAAAATGACGGCCCTCGAAAGTATGTCACTTTTGGTGATAATTTAAAGGGTAAGGTGGTTGGCCTTGGTAAAGTGGCCATCTCACATGATAGCTCCATACAAAATGTCATGCTCATTGAATCTCCTGGCTACAACTTACTTTCGGTATCTAGACTTGCTGATTTCGGTTTCAATGTCCTATTTACTGAAGTAGACTGCCAAGTGTTTCATAGAGATAATCATAAAATGGTCTTTACCGGTATACGTAGAGGAGATCTTTACATTGTTGATTTCACTAAAAAGGCTCAACCTAAAACTTGCTTAATTGCTAAATCTTCTAAAGGCTGGTTGTGGCATAGAAGGCTAGGCCATGTGGGCATGCGAAACCTTGACAAACTCATTAAAGGAAATCATATCCTTGGCGTTAACGATGTCATATTTGACAAGGATAGACTTTGTAGTGCTTGTCAAGTAGGGAAACAAGTTGGAGGAAGTCATCGCGCTAAGAACATCATGACCACAAGAAGACCACTCGAGCTACTTCACATGGATCTCTTTGGTCCAAATGCCTACAAGAGTCTCGGTGGTAACTCATTTGTTCTGGTCATAGTTGATGATTTTTCAAGATTTACGTGGGTGTTCTTTCTTGATGACAAATCACAGGTCCAAAAGATCTTCAAAAACTTTGCTAGGAAGGCCCAAAATCAATTTGATGTGAAGATCAAGAAGGTTCAAAGCGACAACGGAACGGAGTTCAAGAACGCAAATGTGGACACCTTTCTTGACGAAGAAGGGATCACACATGAGTTCTCGACTATGTACACACCTCAACAAAATGGAGTTGTTGAGAGGAAGAACTGGACTCTTATCGAGATGGCAAGAAGGATGCTTGATGAGTACAAGACGCCAAAACACTTTTGGGTGGAAGCGGTAGAGATAGCTTGTCATGCAACAAATCACTTGTATCTTCACAAGCTACTCAGCAAGACGACATACGAGCTCCTCACCGGTAACAAACCCCAAGTTGGATACTTTCGAGTATTCGGCTCAAAGTGCTACATTCTTGACAAGCATTGTCGTTCTAAATTTGCTCCTAAGTCTCATGAAGGTTTCCTACTTGGTTATGGCTCAAACTCTCACACATACCGTGTCTACAACAATTTCACCCGAAAGGTTGAAGAAACGGTAGATGTGAAGTTTGATGAATCTAACGGCTCGCAAGTAGAGCAATTGCCAATTGATGTAGGAGACAAATATCCCTCGGAAGCAATCCAAGACTTGTCTATTGGCAAGATTCGTCCAATGGAGGTGAAGGAGAGTACTGAAGGAAATATGCCCTAGAGGCAATAATATAGTTATTATTTATTTCCTTATATCATGATAAATGTTTATTATTCATGCTAGAATTGTATTAACTGGAAACATAATACATGTGTGAATACATAGACAAACTTAGTGTCACTAGTATGCCTCTACTTGACTAGCTCGTTAATCAAAGATGGTTATGTTTCCTAACCATGAACAAAGTGTTGTTATTTGATTAACGAGGTCACATCATTAGTTGAATGATCTGATTCACATGACCGATTCCATTAGCTTAGCACCCGATCGTTTAGTATGTTGCTATTGCTTTCTTCATGACTTATACATGTTCCTATGACTATGAGATTATGCAACTCCCGTTTGCCGGAGGAACACTTTGTGTGCTACCAAACGTCACAACGTAACTGGGTGATTATAAAGGAGCTCTACAGGTGTCTCCAATGGTAGATGTTGGGTTGGCGTTTTTCGAGAATAGGATTTGTCACTCTGATTGTCGGAGAGGTATCTCTGGGCCCTCTCGGTAATGCACATCACATAAGCCTTGCAAGCATTGCAACTAATGAGTTAGTTGCGGGATGATGTATTACGGAACGAGTAAAGAGACTTGCCGGTAACGAGATTGAACTAGGTATTGGATACCGACGATCGAATCTCGGGCAAGTAACATACCAATGACAAAGGGAACAACGTATGTTGTTATGCGGTCTGACCGATAAAGATCTTCGTAGAATATGTAGGAGCCAATATGGACATCCAGGTCCCGCTATTGGTTATTGACCGGAGACGTGTCTCGGTCATGTCTACATTGTTCTCGAACCGTAGGGTCCGCACCCTTAACGTTACGATGACAGTTATTATGAGTTTATGCATTTTGATGTACCGAAGTTAGTTTGGAGTCCCGGATGTGATGACGGACATGACGAGGAGTCTCGAAATGGTCGAGACATAAAGATTGATATATTGGAAGCCTATATTTGGACATCGGAAGTGTTCCGGGTGAAATCGGGATTTTACCGGAGTACCGGGAGGTTACCGGAACTCCCCGGGAGCCATATGGGCCTTAATGGGCTTTAGTGGAAAGAAGAAAGGGGCAGCCCAAGGTGTCCGCGCGCCTCCCCCCTCCCCTAGTCCTATTAGGACTAGGAGAGGTGGCCGGCCCCCCTCTCTCTCTTTCCCCCTCGGGGAATCCTAGTCCAACTAGGATTGGGGGGGAGTCCTACTCCCGGTAGGAGTAGGACTCCTCCTGCGCCCTCCTCCTGGCCGGCGACCCCCTCCCCCTTGGCTCCTTTATATACGGAGGCAGGGGGCACCTCTAGACACACAAGTTGATCCACGTGATCGTTCCTTAGCCGTGTGCGGTGCCCCCTGCCACCATATTCCACCTCGGTCATATCGTTGTAGTGCTTAGGCGAAGCCCTGCGTCGGTAGAACATCAAGATCGTCACCACGCCGTCGTGCTGACGGAACTCCTCCCCGACGCTTTGCTGGATCGGAGCCCAGGGATCGTCATCGAGCTATACGTGTGCTAAGAACTTGGAGGTGCCGGAGTAACGGTGCTTGGATCGGTCGGATCGGGAAGACGTACGACTACTTCCTCTACGTTGCGTCAACGCTTCCGCAGTCGGTCTGCGTGGGTACGTAGACAACACTCTCCTCTCTCGTTGCTATGCATCACCATGATCTTGCGTGTGTGTAGGAAATTTTTTGAAATTACTACGAAACCCAACAAGTACCTCGTCCGTCCAAGTGAAAGCTTCTACCTCACGACAAGGTGAACCAAGAGTTGATATGGAAGCATCCACGAGTGGGACACACCAAGAAGAAGAAAACGAGGAAGTGCACCAAGACAAACGTCAACAACCTCCTTCTCCACCACGACAAGAGAATGACAACGCCAACAATGAAGAAGGCCAAGAAGAAGAACAAGATGAAGAAGATGTTCAACAAAGACCCAAGCAAAAGCTTTCACGAGTTCGAGCAAGAATTGCTA
This sequence comes from Triticum urartu, assembly GCF_056163025.1. Taxonomy (NCBI): domain Eukaryota; kingdom Viridiplantae; phylum Streptophyta; class Magnoliopsida; order Poales; family Poaceae; genus Triticum; species Triticum urartu. Next base: position 211,814,159 of record NC_141874.1, read on the forward strand.
AAGATCATCCCGTGGAGCAAATCTACAATGATATCCAAACCGGGAGAATCACTCGCTCAAAAACTCATTTAGCCAACTTTTGTGAACACTATTCATTCATCTCTCGTATTGAACCTATGAAGGTTGAAGAAGCATTGGAAGATCTGAATTGGATAAACGCTATGCATGAAGAGCTACACAACTTTGAGAGAAATCAAGTGTGGACATTGGTTGAAAAGCCCGACAACAACCACAACATCATCGGCACCAAATGGGTGTTTCGCAACAAGAAAGATGAAGATGGACAAGTGGTTCGCAACAAAGCACGTCTCGTCGCCCAAGGCTACACACAAGTCGAAGGTATGGACTATGGTGAGACATATGCTCCCGTTGCTAGACTTGAGTCCATTCGCATCTTACTTGCCTATGCTAATCACTAAAATATCACCTTGTACCAAATGGACATTAAAAGTGATTTTCTAAATGGTGAAATTGAAGAGGAAGTTTATGTTAAGCAACCTCCCGGCTTTGTCAACCCTGAGAAACCTAATCATGTTTACAAACTTCACAAAGCCCTTTATGGTCTTAAACAAGCTCCTAGAGCATGGTATAAATGCTTGACCAAGTTCCTTATTGAAAAAGGCTTTGAAATTGGAAAAATAGATTCTACTCTTTTTACTAAAAGGGTTAATGGAGAACTATTTGTATGCCAAATTTATGTCGATGATATTATATTTGGATCAACTAACCCTCATTTTAGTGAAAAGTTTGGGAAGCTAATGTCGGAGAAGTTTGAGATTTCCATGATGAGTGAACTCAAATTCTTTCTTGGTTTGTAAATCAATCAAACTAAGGAAGGCACCTTTGTCTCTCAAACGAAGTACACCAAGGACTTATTCAAGAAGTTCAATATGCAAGAATGCAAAGGTATGACTACACCCATGCCTACTAGTGGACATCTTGATTTGACCAAAGATGGTGAACCGGTTGATCAAAAAGTTTATCGCTCTATGATTGGTTCATTACTATATCTATGTGCTTCACGTCCCGATATCATGTTAAGTGTGTGCATGTGTGCACGATATCAAGCTGCTCCTAAGGAATGTCATCTTAAGGCCGTGAAAAGGATAGTGAGATACTTAATACATACACCAAATTTTGGCATTTGGTATCCAAAGAGAGCTTCCTTTGATCCTGTTGGCTACTCTGACTCGGACTATGCCGGTGACAAGGTTGATAGGAAGTCCACTTAGGGTACTTGTCAATTCCTTGGTAGATCTCTTGTGTCTTGGTCTTCCAAGAAACAAAACTCGGTATCCTTCTCCACCACTGAAGCGGAATACATTGCCGCAGGTTCATGTTGTGCTCAATTACTCTGGATGACCCAGACTCTTAAAGATTATGGGATATTGATGTCTACTACACAACCTTCTTCTTGTAGATGTTGTTGGGCCTCCAAGTGCAGAGGTTTGTAGGACAGTAGCAAATTTCCCTCAAGTGGATGACTTAAGGTTTATCAATCCGTAGGAGGCGTAGGATGAAGATGGTCTCTCTCAAGCAACCCTGCAACCAAATAACAAAGAGTCTCTTGTGTCCCCAACACGCCCAATACAATGGTAAATTGTATAGGTGCACTAGTTCGGCGAAGAGATGGTGAAACAAGTGGTATATGGATAGTAGATATGGGTATTTGTAATCTGAAATTATAAAAACAGCAAGGTAACTAATGATAAAAGTGAGCGTAAACGGTATTGCAATGCTAGGAAACAAGGCCTAGGGTTCATACTTTCGCTAGTGTAAGTTCCCTCAACAATACTAACATAATTGGATCACATAACTATCCCTCAACATGCAACAAAGAGTCACTCCAAAGTCACTAATAGCGGAGAACGAACGAAGAGATTATGGTAGGGTACGAAACCACCTCAAAGTTATTCTTTCCAATCAATCCGGTTGGCTATTCCTATAAGTGTCACAAACAACCCTAGAGTTCGTACTAGAATAACACCTTAAGACACAAATCAATCAAAACCCTAATGTCACCTAGATACTCCAATGTCACCTCAAGTATCCATGGGTATGATTATATGATATGCATCACACAATCTCAGATTCATCTATTCAACCAACACAAAGGACCTCAAAGAGTGCCCCAAAGTTTCTACCGGAGAATCACGACGAAAACGTGTGCCAACCCCTATGCATAGGTTCCCAATGTCATGAAACCCGCAAGTTGATCACCTTAACATACATCAAGTGGCACGTCGTATCCCATTGTCACCACAGATATCCACGGCAAGACATACATCAAGTGTCCTCAAGTCTTTAAAGACTCAATCCGATAAGATTACTTCAAAGGGGAAACTCGATTCATTACAAGAGAGAAGAGGGGGGAGAAAACATCATAGGATCCAAATATAATAGCAAAGCTCGCGATACATCAAGATCATGCCAAACCAAGAACACGAGACAGAGAGAGAGAGAGATCAAACACTGTAACGCCCCGAGACCGATGTGCCACGTGTCCTCCAGTTATTCGCTGTTGTTGCCTTGTCATTTCTTGCATGTCATGCATTGCATATCATGTCATCATGTGCATTTCATTTGCATATGTGTTTGTCTCATGCATCCGAGCATTTTCTCCGTTGTCCGTTTTGCATTCCGGCGCTCCGTTCTCCTCCGGTGGTCATTTCTACCTTTCTTTCTTTTGGGGATTAAACATTTCCGGATTGGACCGAGACTTGCCAAGCGGCCTTGGTTTACTACCGGTAGACCGCCTGTCAAGTTTCGTACCATTTGGACTTCGTTTGATACTCCAACGGTTAACCGAGGGACCGAAAAGGCCTCGTGTGTGTTGCAGCCCAACATCCTTCCAATTTGGCCCAAAACCCACCTAAACCATCTCCATCATCTCGGTCGTTCGATCACGATCGCGTGGCCGAAAACCGCACCTCATTTGGACTCTCCTAGCTCCCTCTACCTATAAATATGTGCCCCCCTCCCGAAATTCGCGGATGAAACCCTAACTTCGTCCTCTTCGCGCCACCGGACACTTCTCCACCGCGCCGGACATGTCCGCGCCGCCCGCCGCAGCCAACCACAACGTGCCACGTCACCACCGGGCCTCTCTCTCTCCTCTCTTCTCAGCCCATCTCTCTCTAGCACAGCCCACAAACCCCACCTAGTTCCCCTCTGTCCGGAGCCGTCCGATCGTGATCCGAGGGTCCGAAAAACGGACTAAAACCCCCCTCTCCTTGCCTATTCCTATAAATGGATACCCCCTCCTCCAATTTTGGAAACCCTAGCCATCACCCCTTGTTTTCCGCACCCCTCCACAGTGCCGCCGCCACTTGGCGCCTCCTCCTCCACCTCCAAGCCGCCGTGGCCCTGCAGGCCCACTGCGAGCCCATCCGGGCCCGAAGCGCTGCTGCTCCTTCCGCAGTGCCCGATCCAGTCTGGATCGAGGCAACTGCCTCCGCCCCGAGCGTCTCCGGGAGTTTGCATCGCCCCATCAGCTCGCCGTACGGTCGCCGGAGACCTCGTCACCAGCAAGCCTCGCCAGAGGACCTCCCAGGCCGGATCCCGCCACCCTGCTCCTCTTTCCCTGGCCATCTCCTTCTCCTCCCTCCTCTAACCTCTCTCTATCTCCAGCCTTGTACAGGGACCCCCATGGCTGCCGGATCTGGGTGCCCCGCCGTCCCTAGCCGTTTTCGGCCTCCCCTGCCGCTGCCTCGCCCGGATCAGGCGGATCCGGTGAGCTGTTCGCCGCCGCCGCTCGCATCGGTTGCCTGCTCATTCCTCGCTTCAGGGACAAGCCGGCGAGCGCCGTCCCGTTGACCTCGAATGTGGCTGGGCTGCAACCGCACGGCCTCGCTCTGCCGCGTGGGCCTCTACAGCGGCGCCGACCCACGGGAGAGTTTCAGCCTGCCTCCCCGCATCTCCTTCCAGTCGGGCCATGCGAGGCCCAGCTCCGCGCCAGTGCCCGCGTGGGCCACGACCAGATGAGGCCGTCTGCTGCTCCCTTCTCTGCCCAACCGGGCCAGGCCCAATGTGAGCAGCCCAGTCCCAGCAGATTCGGCCCGTCTCTATTTTTTTCCAGTCCAGCGGATTTAGCTATTTTCCCAGAAAGTGCCAGCTTTGCAGAAAAGTCCCTCTAGATCATGCATTTAATATCTCCACAATCGTGCATCGGATTAAAACAAGTTATATATGAAAGTTGCTTAGAATTTTGTGTAGATTAATAATATCCAACTTTCATCTATGTTTAAAATGCTTAAAATGCTGTTTGTTTAACTTTGCTCCTATGCCATGTTAAAATGCTTTAACTCATAACTAAATAACCGTAGCTTGGATTTTAATAAACTTTATATGTGAATGGGGTAGAATTTTGCCTAGTTTACCATGGTGCACTCATCTCTGCATGTTTAACAACTCTAAAATTGTGTTTAGGGCAGAACAGTACCAAACCTAATATATGCATATGGGGATTTACCGAAATTGTTGTTCGTTGCTTCCGGCCTCATTTAAACTTGCCTAGATAGATAGTTTCATTATGCTTAACCTCTTGCCATGCTAACAACATTTAATATTGTTGAGTACCTAAACGAGAGAGAACTAAATAAGCCATGTGGTGTTTTCTTCAATATGCAACTCCGTTGCATATTGTGCTCCACTTAAATTTGTAGGTTTGTTTGTGCACTTTGCCATGCCATGCTTCATTAAACTGGACATGCATCATAATTGTTTGTGCATCATGCCATGTCTATGTGTTGGCTGTTTACTATGTGGTGTGCTTCTTTCCGGTGTTTGCTTCTTTGGGTTGGTTCCGGTAACGTCGCGTTTGTGAGGACCCGTTCGACTACGCCCGTTTGTCTTCTTCATGGACTCGTTCTTCTTCCTTGCGGGATTTCAGGCAAGATGATCATACCCTCGAAATCACTTCTATCTTTGCTTGCTAGATGCTCGCTCTTTTGCTGTGCCTATGCTGCGATACCTACCACTTGCTTATCATGCCTCCCATATTGTTGAACCAAGCCTATAACCCACCTTCTCCTAGCGAACCGTTGTTTGGCTATGTTACCGCTTTGCTCAGC